>NC_141001.1:34936887-35242896 GCF_052327205.1 Somniosus microcephalus | reverse complement strand
AGTAGAGTTCCACTTTGTCCAACAGACCATTCCAGTGCTAACCTATGTGTTTTGGTGGAGTATTTAAATGCATCATAACCAAATCTGCTCCGATATTCACCCAACCCACATGTGCACTTCCAAGGGGTTACGAGACAGTAATAAGGAGCTGTGGGCGATTTTCATTTAATTTTGGTTTCTCCCTCCCTAACCTATCCCAGGGGCACTGACCGATTATATTGCCACTCCAGTTGAGATCATCCAACTCAGCATAGACCAGGGATCAAATATGATACCACCTTGTTCAGTGAAGTTGAGTGCCACACTAGGTGGTGCATTTACCCACTAAATCATTTGGGAGCTGGATCATGTTTTCTTTAGAGAAAGAAGTCGGCGTACATAAAAGATAACGTGATGCACAAATACTGTGCTGTAGACACAGCAACGCCAAAACAGTTTTCAAAGCTAGTCATTTCAGGAACAGACCCTAATTCTCTGAAAAGATCAGTGGTGCTACTTCTGGCTGGCCTCCCACGTTCTACCCTACGTCAACTTGAGGTGATCCAAAACTCGGCTGCCCGTGTCCTAACTCGCACCAAGTCCCATTCACCCTTTGCCCCTGTGCTCGCTGACCTACATTGGCTCCCGGTTAAGCAACGCCTTGATTTCAAAATTCGCAACCTTGTTTTCAAATCCCTCCATGGCCTCGCCCCTTCCTATCTCTGTAATCTCCTTCAGCCCCACAACCCCCCGAGATATCTGCGCTCCTCTAATTCTGCCCTCTTGAGCATCCCTGATTATAATCGCTCAACCTTTGGTGGCTGCGCCTTCTGTTGCCTAGGCCCTAAGCTCTGGAATTCCCTCCCTGAACCTCTCCGCCTCGCTACCTCTCTTTCCTCCTTTAAGACGCTCCTGAAAACCTACCTCTTTGACCAAGCTTTAGGTCACCTGCCCTAATTTCTCCTTATGTGGCTCTGTCATTATTTGTCTTTTAATACTCCTGTGAAGCGCCTTGGGACGTTTTACTATGTTAAAGGCGCTATTTAAATACAAATTGTTGTTGTTCTGTACAAATTACACGTTTTATATTGCATTGCCACTGTGCCTGAGTGGCCACTTAACCTGCATAATGTTGGTTGCTACATTCATTAACATGTTGCACAATAATCTTTTTTATTCGTTCCTGGCAAGGCCAGCATTTATTGCCCATCCCTAATTACCCATGAGAAGGTGGTGGTGAGCCGCCTTCGTGAACCTCTGCAGTCCGTGTGGTGAAGGGACTCCCACAGTGCTGTTTGTAGCCACTTTGAACCTAATTGTACGTCGGTTTTCTGGGGAATAAAATCTAAAGCAAGATTTTGTTTTAAAAGTGAAAAGTGCTCAAATCTAACCAAAAACACACCAGTTTTGGAATGGGGAAAAGGACAACAAGCCCAGCCTGCTTTGATGAATCAGTGAACTTCCTCACCATATCCTTAATCTCCTCTCCCTCTCGAAACACATTTAATTGCCTCTTGAACACTTATCTGGTAACTTAGTTATTCCATAACTCTATTGCCCTGTACCTTTTTAAAAAAAAAAACAATCACTCGACCTTCTAATTTTTAACTTCTGTAAATGCTTTCAGTTGGCCACATATGGACTCTTCTGCGTCATTCTGAACACATCTCTAGTTGCCCTCCCCCATTATAGATTGAGGTTGCTGTATAATTGTGATGATGCAGCATGTTCATTATCCAGTGGACTGTAAAGAAAGCACTTGCATTTATATAGCCCCCTTCAGGGCGTCCAAAGGTGCTTTACAGCCAATAAAACACTGTTGACGTTGACGATTAGTCACTTGTAATGTACAAAACCACAGATTCAACACTGAATGAATGCTTTCTGGGAATTTTGCCTGGTTTTATGCATTTTATATTTTATAGCATGTGGAAATCCTGTTCATCTGTTTTACAGACAGACAGACATAGAATAAAACATCTATTTGTATGGTGAAAGATGAATGCTAGCTTACTGTCTGGGTCAAAATGATTGGCTATTGCTGTGTAAGGGAAACTGAGTGAACTCTTGGTATATTTACAGAACTCAAGCAAGGACAGAGATTTTTTTCCTTATCATTTGTCCCCAGTAGGATTTAGCTACTCCTAACATTGGTTTATCAGCCAAAACATTATGTGGGATGATCTATTTTCAGCAGTAATGGTGACCATGAAACTACCGGATTGTTGTAAAAACCCATCTGGTTCACTAATGCCCTTTAGGAAAGGAAATCTGCTGTCCTTACCCGGTCTGGCCTATATGTGACTCCAGACCCACAGCAATGTGCTTGACTCTTAACTGCCCTCTAAAATGGCGGCTCACCACCACCTTCTCAAGGGCAATTAGGGATGGGCAATAAATGCTGGCCTTGCCAGCGACACCCACATCCAGTGAATGAATTAAAAAAAAAAAAAAAAAGATTTAATGGCATTTTGCAACTTCCCTACAGTGTCGGCAAGTAGCCAGCTCAATCTTGCGCAAGGTGGTTTTGGGTCCAACAGCAACAATGTACATTTATGTAATGCCTTCAATGTGGCGAAATGTCCCAAGGTGCTTCACATTTGGGAGTCAGACCTGAGCAGGAATAGGAGAGGCCTGGGGTATGTGGATAACGACTCTATCCAACTGATGGGCTTTAAGGAGAATGTTGAAGGTGGATAGAGATGGAGCAAGACCAAGTAGTTTAGGGAGGGGGTTTGACTGTGAGGACAAGGTGGCAGAATGCTCTGCCATTGATGGTAAAGTGGAGGAAGGGTGGAACATATAGTAGACCTGCATTTAAAAAAAATGTTCTTGGGATGTGGGAGGTGCTGGAAAGGATGCATTTGTTGCATTGAGAACGGAGTGGTGGGCCTTCTTGAACTGTTGCAGTCCTTGTGATGATGACGCTCCTACAATGATGTTAGGTAGGGAATTTCAGGATATTGACTCAGTGACGAAGGAGGAACAGGGATATATGTCTAACTTCAGGATGGGCAGTAATTGGCTGGATTAGATTTGTCCTTTTTCCCCCTGGATAGGACATAACCTGGACAGTTTTCCACATTATCGGGTAGTGGCACAACTGTTTGGCATGGGGTGCGGCCAGCCCTGATGCACAGGCCTTCAGCACTACAGCTACGATATTGTCAGTATCGATAGCCTTTCCTTGGTCTGTTGCACTTGGCTACTTCTTAATGTCAAGTGAAGTAATCTGAATTATCTGGAAGCTGGCAGCTATGATGGTGGGGACTTCAGGAGGAGCCCAAGTTGGATCACTCACTTGCTCTGTTGGCTAAAGGTGCTTGCAAACACTTCAGCCTTGTCCCATGTCCCTCACATATGGGGATAGTGCAGGAAAGTGAAGTTAGAACAGAAGAACATAAGAAATAGGAGCAGGAGTAGGCCATTTGGCCCTTCGAGCCTGCTCCGCCATTCAATGAGATCATGGCTGATCTTCTGCCTCAACTCCATTCACCGGCCCTATCGCCATATCCCTTTATTCCCTTTCTAGTCAGAAATCTATCGACTTCTGTTTTGAATATACCCAATGACTGAGCCTCCACAGCCCTCTGGGGTAGAGAATTTCAAAGATTCACCACCCTCTGTGTGAAGAAATTTCTTCTCATCTCAGTCCTGACTGGCCTAACCTTTATCCTGAGGCTGTGGCCCCTGGTTCTAGACTCCCCAGCCAAGGGAAACATTCTCCCAGCATCCACCCTATCAAGCCCTGTAATAATTTTGTATGCTTCAATGAGATCCCCTCTCATTCTTCTGAATTCAAGAGAATACAGGCCTAGTTTACTCAATTTCTTCTCATACGACAGTCCCGCCATCCCAGGAATCAATCTCGTGAAAATTCGTTGCACTCCCTCGATGGCAAGTATATCCTTCCTTAGGTAAAGAGACCAAAATTGTACGCAGTACTCCAGGTGTGGTCTCACCAAGGCCCTATATAATTGGAGTAAGACTTCTTTATTCCTGTACTCAAATCCTCTTGTAATGAAGGCCAGCATACCATTTGCCTTCCTAATGGCCTGCTGCACCTGCACATTCACTTTCAGTGACTCATGTACAAGGACACCCAGGTCCCTTTGAGCATCTGCATTCCCCAATCTTTCACCATTTAAGAAATACTCTGCCTTTCTGTTTTTTGAGGTAGAAGATCAGCCATGATCTTCTTGAATGGCAGAGCAGGCTCGAGGGGCCGAATAGCCTACTCATGCTCCTATTTCTTATGTTCTTATATTCATACTTGGCTGCACTATGGTTTTGGGTGGGAATGTTCATGGGGCTTCCTCCTGTTCAGTTGCCTGGTTATTTACCATTTTTGACTGGATGTAATAGGGTTAGAGAGTTTGATTGTGAGGCCACAAGAGTTGGTCTATAGCCTGCTGGTTTTGGTGCTTGGGATGCAGGTCGCCCTGTATAGTAGCTTCACTAGGTTGGTCCTTATTCTAGACACACTCATCTGAATGCCCTGTGGCTACATGTTACTTGAATGTTCAGTTAAAATGTTTACATGCTTAGAGTTTTTGGAGCTTACTACAATCTTCACTTTTTAGTATGGAACTGCCATGGCTACTTTTTTGCATTTGTTGTGGAATTTGATTCTTAGTCTTGATTGGTATTATCAATCTGAAATCAAACATGGACCTTACATGCCTACAAACACTAAAGTTTTTTTGATTGATATTTCTAACTCAGCCTGAAATGTGTATTTAATCTGGTTTTGAAGCACAGTTTAAATTTCTTTTAATTCAACCGTAGAATAGTTTAGAACCACCCTTTTTGGGAAAGGATGTGGTTTGTAAGCCAGAACTACCTGTATACAAATTAATTCTGGCCTCCTTTTTTCTTTGCTCCACCATTAGCGGCCGTGCCTTCAGCTGCCTAGGCCCGAAGCTTTTGAATTCCCTCCCTAAACCTCTTCGCCTCTACATAAGAACATAAGACGTAGGAGCAGGAGTAGGTCATTTGGCCCCTCGAGCCTGCTCCGCCATTCAATAAGATCATGGCTGATCTGATCTTGGCCTCAACTCCATTTCCCTGCCCACACCCCATAACCCTTGACTCCCCTATCGTTCAAAAATCTGTCTACAGGAAACTTTGGTTTATCCGGAGGTTGTATGTCTGGAAACCTCGATCTAACGGCAGAAATCAGCAGCCGTTTTGGTTAGGTTTTTTTTCTTCTAGCATTTTTTTTTAACAGTCAGGCTCTGGAAAGCGTCTCTGTAGCTTAGCAACAGCTTCTGAGACGCTTCCAAGGTACGGGCCGAGTGTTTACAAACTGTTGCTAAGCAACAGTGTTTGTTGTCAGATACGGAGATGAAAACCTCCGTATCCTTCAACATTAGCGCTGGTCTATCCGGATGTTTTGATAGGTCGGCAGCAGCTCGGTCCCGTCGGTGCCGGATATCGCGAAGTTTCCTGTATCTCCACCTTAAATATATTCAATGACCCAGCCTCCACAGCTCTCTGGGGAAGAGAATTCCAAAGATTCACGACCCTCTGAGAGAAGAAATTCCATCTCATTTCCGATTTAAATGGTTGCCCCCTTATTCTGAAACTATGCCCCCTAGTTCTAGATTCCCCCACGAGGGGAAACATCCTCTCTGCATCTACCCTGTCAAGCCCCTTCAGAATCTTATATGTTTCAATAAGATCCCCTCTCATTCTTTAAACTCCAATGAGTATATAGCTCTCTCTTCTCTCTACCTCTCGCTTCCTTTTAAGACACTCCTCAAAAACTACCTCTTTGACCAAGCTTTTGTTCACCTGTCCTAATATCTTTTTATGTGGCTCAGTGTCAAATTTTGTTTGATAATCGCTCCAGTGATGCGCCTTGGGACGTTTTACTACATTTAAAGGTGCTATATAAATACAAGTTGTTGTTGTTGTTGACTAACAGCTCTGTAAGTGCGTCAGTCTTTGCGCGCGTCCATGCAAATTGTAGAGCACTTTTCAGAGTTAACCTATGATCTTGTTAAATAAACTCTGTATTCTGTTTTCAAAGGGATTATATTATCATGTGAGTTTGAGCCACTTGACCCTCCACTCAAAATCTATTGAACTATGCTTCAGCTCTTCTGTCCCTACCTCCCCCCTCCCTATCGCACTACTGAGTCAGTGAACTCTGCTGCCTTGCTCTCTTTCTGATTATTATTGCTATTTGTAACATTAGTAGATTGTCTGTACTAACATTTTTAAGCAAGAGGGATAAAAAGACACTGATATGTAATTATTTAAACTAGCAGATCACAGAATCACAGAATCACAGAAACCCCACAGTGCAGATAGAGGCCATTTCGGCCCATCGAGCCTGCACCGACACATATCCCACCCTATCCCCGTAACCCCACGTATTTAATCCCCCTAACACTAAGGGTCAATTTATCATAGCCAATCAACCTAACCCGCACATCTTTGGACTGTGGGAGGAAACCGGAGCACCCGGAGGAAACCCACGCAAACACGGGGAGAATGTGCAAACTCCACACAGACAGTCACCCGAGGCCGGATTCAAACCCAGGTCCCTGCATGTAAACATTTCACATTGATGGGACATATTAAATATAGAAACTGCCTTGCACAACATTTTGGCCATTCTCTACAATAGTGTTTCAAAAGAAAGAACTTTATATAACGCCTTTCATGACCTCGGGACGTCCCAAAGCGCTTCAAAGCCAATGAAGTCCTTTTGAAATGTAGTCACTGTTGTAATCTAGGGAAATGCGACAGCCAATCAGCACATGATAAATGACAAGATAATCTACTTTGGTGGTGTTGGTTGAGGGATAAATGTTGGCCAGGACAGTTGGCGAACTATTCTACGCTTCTTTGAATAGTGCCGTGGGATCTTTTACGTCCATTTGAGAGGGCAGGTGAGGTCTCAGTTTAACGTCCCATCCGAAAGACTGCATCTCTGACAGTGCAGCACTCCCTCAGTGCTGCACTGAAGCCCCAGCCGAGATGGTATGCTCAAGTCTCTGGAGTGGGTCTTGAACTCGCAATGGTCTGACACCGAGGCGAGAGTGTTACCACTGAGCCAAGGCTGGTGCTTGTTTGGCTATATGAGGACATATCCACTTGCATTATAGCTGCCTGTGTTCTCTACTGGTCCTGTTTTATGGTGGGGGATCTCTGCAATGGTTGTGTTTGGGGTGTTTACAAGGAAGGTTCCTTCCTACAGGGATCATTACCTTTTTTAAAACAAAACTAATAATCTATATTGTATCACAACGGTGTGGCTGGAAGTAAACTGCCAACCCAAGTGGTGGAGTACCATAAAATCGGAAGAACATAATCACTTTTTTTCCTCTTGGTTTGATTGGATATTTTCTTGACCACATTTGGTGATTCCCACCTCCCTCCCCCTCTCCATATCTTGCAAGACCTGCCTTTGACATTCAGTATGTGCCGACATGTGAAGGATCAATTTTAGATGTTTTTATATTCCTTTAAGTTGGGTTTTGGGAAGCCAGCCTTTGTGAGCTGGCCCCCAGCATTTATGCTGTTAAATCTATTTTCCAAAGCCCAAGTAAAACTGTGTCAAAGAATCTGTGTTACTGGGCTGCAGCAAAATGGATTTAGCAGCATAAACACTGGTCGCCAGCTTTCTGATGCTGGGCTTCTCAAATCCAAAGTGAAAGAACAATATAAAATTGGCTTTTATGGTTTTTTTTAAAAGCCTTTTGAGATGAGCATTATGTCTGCATGTTTCTGGAATGAGTTGGACAAACTGCCTATTGTTAGCAGCGTCACATGATTACTGTGCTGAGCAGAGAAGTTCAGTGCTTCCATATCACTGTCCTATTTTTGGTAAATATTCAGTTACTGCACAAAATTTACCATTCCAGAAATGTAGACTTTCCATTGGGCCCAGGAGACAAAAAAGGGCAACACTTATACAAAAATATTTTTTAATCCCATCTATTTAAAGGGCAACACTAAATGATAATTTACGGATCCATATCATGTTGACGTACATGAGCCTGAGGTTAAAATAGTGTCCAAGGAGGCTGGATAGGATGTGTCCATGCTGGGGTACAATCCCACAGTTGGTTATTATTGGAATTGAGGAAGTTGGATGGTTCCAAAGGTACCTCGTTCATGTAGCCATTCTTCAGATGTGAACCTAGATGGTGTATATGAGCAAGCCATTTGATCATGGAGGATAGCATGTGAGCCTATTTACAGGTAGGGAAATGTGAGGTTATTCACTTTGGTAGGAAGAATAGAAAAACAGAATATTTTTTAAATGGTGAGAAACTTTCAAATGTTGGTGTTGAGAGAGATTTGGGTGTCCTCGTGCAAGAGACACAGAAAGCTAGCATGCAGGTACAGCAAGCAATAAGGAAGGCAAATGGCATGTGGCCTTTATTGCAAGGGGGTTGGAGTATAAGAGTAAGGAAGTCTCGCTACAACTGTACAGGGCCTTGGTGAGACCACACCTGGAGTACTGTGCACCGTTTTGGTCTCCTTATCTAAGGAAGGATATACCTGCCTTGGAGGCGGTGCAACGGAGGTTCACTAGATTGATTCCTGGGATGAGAGGGCTGTCCTATGAGGAGAGATTGTGTAGAATGGGCCTATACTCTCTGGAGTTTAGAAGAATGAGAGGTGATCTCATTGAAACATACAAGATTCTGAAGGGGATTGACAGGATAGATGCTGAGAGGTTGTTTCCCCTGGTTGGAATGTCTAGAACTAGGGAGCTTAGTCTCAGGATAAGGGGTCGGCCATTTAAGACTGAGATGAGGAGGAATTTCTTCACTCAGAGGGTTGTGAATCTTTGGAACTCTCTGCCCCAGAGGGCTGTGAATGCAGAGTCTTTGAGTATATTCAAGGCTGAGATAGAAAGATTTTTGGACTCTAGGGGAATCAAGGGATATGGAGATTGGGCGGGAAAGTGGAGTTGGGGTCGATAATCAGCCATGATCTTATTGAATGGCGGAGTTGGCTCAAGGGGCCGTATGGCCTGCTCCTGCTCCTATGTCTTATGTTCTTATGTATGCAGCCAGTAAGGGTCGCTGTATAACAATAAGGAATTGGGATGAAACCTGATGTACTGTGTTGACATTGGGTGTCACAGAAAGGCCAGGCTTACTACAGGCGGTTGATGCGATCACAAATATCAGTCTGTTGTCCATTCCAAAGCCTTGCATCTCCACCTACTGACCCCTTGGTTGCAGGGAACTGGCAATTTGCCACTCGGTGTGTACAGCCCAAGGGCAGCAAGGGACAGGATGTGCTGCAAACCATTGCCATGTCTCGTGACCTCACTGTTCAGTTTTGCAACATGCTTTCCTCTTCGGTGAGAAGGGGCGGGGGGGGAAGAATTTATTTTTAAAAAAGAAAACATTTCTCACAACCCAAGAGGGATCTTTTAATGAAGTAAGCAGATTAGTTGCAGTGAACGGCCCATAATATCCTATTCACAGCTGAGTCTGTGCCAGAATTTGAACGTGTTGAAATGTGCAATCATTCGATACTGTACTGGCTGGTTGAGGGCTCAATGGTTCGAGGAATTTTTAGTACTTCTGAGAACTGCAGTACAGGAAACTTTTTTTTTATCTGGCACTGACGGGACCGACGTGGTGCCGGTTCATCAAAAATTCCGGATAACCGAACGCTATAGTAAAAGACAGGGAGAGCTGAGAGCTCCGTATAAAGCAACAAACCCTGTTGCTTAGCAACAGGTTCAGAACAATGGCCACAAGTTCCAAGCGTCTCTGTAGCTTAGCAACAGCTGCAGCCATACCCTTGCACAGCAACAGATCGGAAGGCAAGTACAATATGAAGTAAAACTTAACTGAAGCTACTCCTGAATTTTGCCGGTTAACCGAGATTTCCGGTTATTTAGGTGCCGGTAAATTGAAAGCTTCCTGTACATAGAAGAAGCACGGTACCAAATACTGAAGACGTTGTTGTATGAAAGTAATGAAAAACAAGCAGCATGTTGGTGCACTATGTGCAGTATTGCAGAGGGTTGCAAGTTTGCTATCTTGCTTTGCTAAATTCCCAGATTCAGCAATGCGCTGCAATGGGATTATCCATAGAGATTAAGTGGAACTTTAAATGATCTCTCTGCTCATTCAGTAGCACCAGCAGGATATGGAAGAACAAATACCTTGCAACCTACACCCCAAACCGGTTGCTTGATGGCAACTGTCAGCTCGGCTCAATGGTAACACACTGTTCTGAGTCGGAAGGTCATGTGTTCAAGCCCCACTGCAGGACTTGAACACATAATTTGCGCTGACACTCCAGTGCTGCCCTGAGGGAGTGCTGCTCTTTCGGAGGTACTGTCTTTCAGAAAAGATATTAAATTGCCTTTGGAATGGATGTAAAGGATCCCATGGCACTATTCAAAGAAAACCAGGGGAGTTCTCCCAGTATCCTGGTCAACATTTATCCCTCAACCAACACCACCAAAAAAACAATTTACTGGTCAATTATCTCATTGCGGTCTTTGGGATCTTGCTGTGCACAAATTGGTGGCTGTGCTTGCCTACATAACCGTGACTACACTGCAGAAGTAATTTGTTGGCTGTGAAGTGCTTTGGGACATCCTTTCTTCTTGCCCAGGATCCTGGTCCCAACCAAAATCTTACACGAGGGTTGTTCCTGCACAGGTGGATCTGCACCTGTGGTTCGCAACCACGGGGAGTTAATTTTGATCTTGCCCATAGGAAGGAGGGGGGGCACTATAAATAGTTCAACTTTTCTTACGAAGGCACTTCCCCTTGCTGGTGGGAACTGGGTTAGTTTTGCCTCCTAACAGCTCCTGGAAAGCAAGAAAAGGAGGAATAACACTGAATTCCAGCTTGATCAACATCCCAGAGTGGCTCGGGCTATGAATAGAGGCCCAGTGACTCATGGAGCAGCCAGTCTGTTAAAAGCCACGAGTGAAGAGGAGGGGGCTGTAATCGGACCCGGGGCAGTATATCGAGTGCCCCTTCCTAAAAACCCACTAGATACCGACTGACTGATACACATGCAAGTATCTAATAATGCCTTATTTCACATTTTTGGCTACCAGTCTGAGTTCCTAATTAGCTATTGTGTATTGGGTTGTTTCTGTAATGTTTGCCCCTGATGACCCGCCCCACCCCCATTTACTGGATGAAATTCAATTAATATGCAAAACATTATCTAGACTTATAGTGGCATGGATCAAACCTGTGACATTGTCTCTATCTAATGTATTTAACTCTGAAAAGCTCTATAAATGACAGACAAGAGATTGCTTTGAATTTATAACAATGCGTGATACTTTGCAGTAGATGCAAACCTGTGACGTCTGTTACGGTGAGTTCGAACTTGCACTGTTGCAAGTGGGTGGTGTTGGGAATAGGGTAAGGGTGCACAGAGCCATCAGAAGGATTTAGAAAGAGCTGTGTCAGAGATCTGCTCAGTGACAATGAAGTTAAATATTTTTGGATTATCTCCTGGGCCAGTTAGGATTTTTTACTCCAGGGTCCTGAGTTTGGACGATCAGCCATGATCTCATTGAATGGCAGAGCAGGCTCGAGGGGCCGAATGGCCTACTCCTGCTCCTATCTTCTATGTTTCTATGTTTAAAAAGATGGACTCACTTTTTAGATGCAACACTTCTATATACAGTACTAATTAAGTCTCCCATGGGGTTTGCACTAAGAGTTGTAAAGTTATAAATTAAAATGAGAGAAATGTAATTTTAATTGCAGTGAGGAAGTCATTGATTTAGATAAACATATTGGTGAAATGTCATGAGTTTGTACCTTGAGTTAAGTATTGGTGTGACTTTAACAATGTGGCCAAGATGGCTGGACAGAGACAATTCTCAGGGCAGTGTCCTAGGCCCAGCCATCTTCAGCTGCTTCATCAATGACCTTCCCTCCATCATAAGATCAGAAGTGGGGATGTTCGCTGATGATTGCACAGCGTTCAGTTCCATTCGCAATTCCTCAGATAATGATGCAATCTATGGCTGCATGCAGCAAGACCTGGACAGTATTCAGGCGTGGGCTGATAAGTGGCAAGTAACATTTGTGCCACACAAGTACCAGGCAATGACCATCTCCAACAAAAGAAAGTCTAACCACACCTTCCCATGACATTCAATGGCATTACCATCGTCTAATCCCCCACCATCAACATCCTGGGGTGGGGTTCACCATTGACCAGAAACTTAACTGGACCAGCCACATAAATACTGCAAGAGCAGGTCAGAGGCTGGGTATTCTGCAGCAAGTGACTCACCTCCTGACTCCCCAAAGCCTTTCCACCATCTACAAGGCACAAGTCAGGAGTGTGATGGAATACTCTCCACTTGCCTGGACGACTGCAGCTCGACACCATCCAGGACAAAGCAGCCCACTTTATTGGCACCCCATCCACCACCTTAAACATCACTCCCTCCACCACCAGCACAGTTTGTACCATCTACAAGATGCACCGCAGCAACTCGCCAAGCTTTCTTCGACAGCACCTCCCAAACCCGTGACCTCTACCACCTAGGAGGACAAGGGCAGTAGGTGCATGGCAACACCATCACCTCCAAGTTCCCCTCCAAGTCACACACCATCCTGACATGGAAATATATTGCCATTCCTTCATTGTCGCTGGGTCAAAATCCTGGAACTCCCTACCTAACAGCACTGTGGGAGTACCTTCACCACACGGACTGCAGCGGTTTAATAAGGTGGCTCACCACCACCTTCTCAAGGGCAATTAGGGATGGGCAATAAATGCTGGCCTTGCCAGCGACGCCCACATCCCATGAATGAATTTAAAAAAAAAAATACTTTCACAGGTGGGTGTCCGGAGTGCAACCCCACTACTATAGCAACCCCACTACTATAACAACCCTTTTTTTAAATCTTTGATCTGTAACCATATTCACTCTGAATCTTTTTCTAACGCACATTAGTGCTCTCTGCAGCATCAATTCCCTCCTTCTCTAATATTCCTCCTCTCACCTATTCTGTCCCTCTTTAAAAAAAAAAGAAAGCCCAATTGATTTAGTTGTGGTGAGGTTTCTATCAGGGCTATTTAATCGATATCTTCCTGTGGCCTAATTGCTTCGAATTCACCTGATTTCTCACACTGGGCATTGCAAGTCAAGCACTTTCTCTTTTTGTTTGTATTTAATGCTGCTGCTTTTCACTTGCCTTTTTTTTGTCCACATTCACACTTAATGACTGGAATAACACCTCATTCCTTTCTGTCTTTGCCCTCTTATACCTGGTCAGTTTGATTTTCTTCCTTGACTCCCTTATGTGTGCTTATCTGTCTTGTTAAATTCTTCATTTGTACATAGAAACATAGATAGGAGCAGGAGTAGGCCATTCGGCCCCTCGAGCCTGCTCCGCCATTCAATGAGATCATGGCTGATCATCCAAATTCAGTACCCTGTTCCTGCCTTCTCTCCATATCCCTTGATCCCTTTAGCCTTAAGAAATATATCCAACTCCTTCTTGAATATATTTAATGAATTGGCCTCCACTACCTTCTTTGGTAGAGAATTCCACAGGTTCACCACTCTCTGGGTGAAGAAATTCCTCCTCATCTCTGTCCTAAATGGCTTACCCCTTATCCTTAGACTGTGACCCCTGGTTCTGGACTCCCCGACCATCGGGAACATCCTTCCAGCATCTAGTCTGTCTAGTCCTGTTAGAATTTTATAAGTTTCGATGAGATCCCCTCTCATTCTTCTAAACTCCAGCAAGAACAAGCCCAATCGACCCAATCTCTCCTCATACGTCATTCCTGCCATCCCAGGTATCAGCCTGGTGAATCTTCGCTGCACTCCTTCCATGGCAAGAACATCCTTCCTCAGATAAGGCGACCAAAACTGCACACAATACTCAAGATGTGGTCTCACCAAGGCCCTGTACAGCTGCAGCAAGACATCCTTGTTTCTGTACTCGAACCCTCTCGCTACGAGGGCCAACATACCATTTGCCACCTTAACCGCCTGCTGCACCTGCATGCTTACTTTCAGCGACTGGTGCACAAGGACGTCCAGGTCTCGTTGCACTTCCCCTTCTCCCAATCTATTGCCATTCAGATAATCTGCCTTCCTGTTTTTGACACCAAAGTGGATAACCTCGCATTTATCCACGTTATATTGCATCTGCCATGCTTCTGCCCAATCACCCAACGTGTCCAAATCATACTGGAGTTTCTCGGCATCCTCCTCACAGCACACACGCCCACCCAGCTTTGTGTCGTCTGCAAACTTGGAGATATTACATCTAGTTCCCTCGTCTAGATCATTTATATATATTGTGAATAGCTGGGGTCCTAACACCGATCCCTGCGGTACCCCACTAGTCACTGCCTGCCACTCGGAAAAAGAGCCGTTTATTTCAAATCTTTGCTTTCTGTCTGCCAACCAGTTCTCTATCCAAGTCAATACTTTGCCCCCAATCCCAATATTTAACTCAATTTTAATATCTTCTCTACTTGCTCTTTCTGATTGGTTACTCTTTTTCCTAGTTTAAATGGCTATTTCCTATTTATCCATTTTATCCATTTTACTTGCTTTTGTAGCTCCCTTCCTGCTCAGATGTAACCCGTACTTGCAGAATAATTCCCATCTTCTCCTTAAAAGGTGCCCACGCTTCTTAAAATGGCAACCCTCTTCCTGAGACCACTCCTTTAGCCACACACAAGCTCCCTAATCTTCCTATCCTTCCATATTCTAGCACGTGACTGGCTGTGCACTCTGGACGTTGCCATCCTTTGAAGTTCTGCTGCTAAACCTGCTTCCTAAACTCCTTCTGCAGGACTTCAGGCCTTTCCTTTCCTAAATAACAACAGAAAACGCTGGAAAAACTCAGCAGGCCAGGGCAGCAACCGTGGAAAGAGAAAGAGAGTTAACGTTTCAGGTCGATGACCTTTCGTCAGAACTGGAAAAAAGCAGGAAATGGAAAGCAGGTTTAGGGGCTGGGAAATGGGGGAGGGGATGAAAGAACAAAAGGGAAGGTCAGTGATAGGATAGAAAGCAGGAGATTTAAGAGACATTGAGAGACATTAAGAGATATTCAAGGCGAGAGGAGGTGGTAATGGGACAGGTTAAGAAACAAAGGATGGCTCTAGATGGGGTGTGAATTGCGCTGGCAGAATGAAGGACAGCTGTCATGTGGGAGGGAAGAAGAAAAAAAAAGCCAAACAAAAATTGTGGATAAAAAAGAAAATATATATATGTGATGGGGGCTGCGGTTCCTTTCCTATGTTGTTGGCTGCCATATGGACCACGCTTTATGGCTGCTCTCTGTCCACTTCCATAGTCCCTTGCAGTCTTTTTGTAAATGTCCCTTGCCCTAGCACCTAGGAGGCAACAAAGCATCTGGGACTCTTGGTCTGGACTGACCTAGATGGTGCTCACATCTCTAACTATTGAATCCCCAATTACTACAGCTGTACTGCATTCCTAACTCCAGTAGAGTCTCTGAAAAAGCCACCATTTTGAGTACAAAATGCAACGCACTCCAAGACCGGCACAGTAATCTGCATGCCAGATTTTGAGACCTGCGCTCAGCCCCAGCAAGGCTTTGCAATGCCCACATAACCTCAAAAAAAAAATCGAGGTTACAAAGTATACATTTTGCTCTGTCCTTGCACATTTGCTTTGGAGAGATCAACTGGCTTCCTCCTAACAAACACTCAAACAAACGCTATTGTGCAAGACAGAACCTCAAGAGGCCTCTTTAATTCCATAACATCTGATTGTCAAACTGTTTCCTCATTTTGACCACCTTCCCCATAGTTGCTGTGGCTTTTAAGAGGAGAAATGAGCCATCATTCTGATCACCGGATGTGAATATGGAAATAGTGCAAAGATTTAGAAGGAAAACAAACAATGATTGATCGCAGCTGAGCGGAAGTTGTGGAAAATGAAGAAATAGTTTTACCATTAGATGTTAAGGAAGTGAAATAAAGGCATCTGTTGTCTGGCACGCCACTGTTTGCCGGTTCAGCATACTAACAGTTGAAATGCCAGAATATGATCAGAACAATAAAAATGCATGTCATTGTGCTTTGCAGGCATGAGAAAAATATTTGTTACTAACCCGGTTCTGATGTTGACGCGGCACAATTTTCTTCTCACCAGTATTTTTTCTATCATTTCTCTGATTCCTTCTTGGAATACAGTCCCACGGGTGATGTACCAGTATGTGACACCTGTAAATGCAATTCTGCTGACCATCACCACGCACAGTCAGGCTGTCATTCCGTAATATTTGTTTCCTTTATTTTGTTTAGTCCTACTGAAGAGTCCACTTACAATAGTCACACAGCACAGAAGGAGGCTATTCAGCCCATCGTGCCTGTGCCAGCTCTTTGATAGAGCTATCCAATTACTCCCACTCTGCTGCTCTTTCACTGTAGCCCCGCCAATTTTTTCCTTTTCAACTATATATCCAGTTCCCATTTGAAAGTTACTATCGAACCTGCTTCCCCCACCCTTTCAGACAGTTCATTCTAGATAACTCTCAGCACAAAAAAAAATTCTCCTCTTCTCCACTCTGGTTCTTTTGCCAATTATCTTAAGTTGTGTCCTTTGGTTACCAGCCCTCCTGCCACTGGAAGTAGTTTCTCCCTATTTACTCTATCAAACCCCCTCATAATTTTGAACACCTCTATTAAATCTCCCCTTAACTTTCTCTGCTCCAAGGAGAACAACCCCAACTTCTCTCATCTCTTATTACAGATTGCAGTTGTACAGGGCCTTGGTGAAACCACACCTTGAGTATTGTGTGCAGTTTTGGTCGCCTTATCTGAGGAAGGATGTTCTTGCCATGGAGGGAGTGCAGCGAAGATTCACCAGACTGATATCTGGGATGGCAGGAATGACGTACGAGGAGAGGTTGGGTCGATTGGGCTTATACTCGCTGGAGTTTAGAAGAATGAGAGGGGATCTCATCGAAACTTATAAAATTCTAACAGGACTAGACAGACTAGATGCAGGAAGGATGTTCCCGGTGGCGGGGGAGTCCAGAACCAGGGGTCACAGTCTAAAGATAAGGGGTAAGCCATTTAGGACAGAGATGAGGAGGAATTTCTTCACCCAGAGAGTGGTGAACCTGTGGAATTCTCTACCACAGAAGGCAGTTGAGGCCAATTCATTAAATATATTCAAGAAGGAGTTAGATATATTTTTTACGGCTAAAGGGATCAAGGGATATGGGGAGAAGGCAGGGACAGGGTACTGAGTTTGGACGATCAGCCATGATCTCATTGAATGGCGGAGCAGGCTCGAGGGGCCGAATGGCCTACTCCTGCTCCTATCTTCTATGTTTCTATCTCACAGGTCTGTGGTAAATATTCTTGTGACAGTGTTACCAGTCACTCCTGTAAGCGAACTTCCAGTTCTGTAGGATCTGAAGTGAACCTTCACTGCCTAATATCCAGATAACGGATAACCCAGTGGCTTGTAACTCCCTGTTATGTGTTCTGGACACACTGATCTTGTATGTGCTGCCATGTGTGTCGTCCAATCTTGGAAGGCAGACTGAAGAGCCCTCTAGCTGGGTGAGTCCGAGTTGTAAACCAATAAACATAGAATACATGAATGAACGGAATTCAGTTTTCCAGTGAGATGCATCTATTTCCTACTGCTCCTCTTACCATAAAATAACAAAGCGCCCATTCTTGCTCACATCCTGAGCGGAAGCGAGTGTGTTGACTGTCTCTATGTTAAATTTAGGATGCAAGCATTAGAGGCTCACTTTGCTGCACTGAAGCCCACGTGTGTGTTTCCAACTGACTTCCTGGCGGGAATCTCTCTGTCTTTCCCATTGTGTCCGATTTCCCCTCCAGAGGGAGAAAGGGAAAACAGAGGCTGCGCTGTGATCCCTCCCTCAACTGTGTCACGATTGGTCTGCCGAGCTGCTCATCAAAGTTACTACTTTGAATGAAAAGCCCTCCCCTTAGTGTGGAAACTTCGTATTCTGTTCAGCTAAGTCTTCTGCCAAGTATAATGAATGAAAACAATGCTGACACCATGGTGCAAACTGCTATGAGGTGTACAGAATTGCTTCATAATTAGCATCCCAAATGACTTCAAATATTAAATTTAAAAGATGGCAGTTAACCCTTTGTAAGCTGAATCTAACCGTTGGTCAATATAACGCACATTAAAACAAAATCTCTTTCGAAGCCATATCTGTAAAAAACATTACTTATCTTCGACAAAGGGTCTATACCTGAAATGCTAACCTGAGCTTTCTCTATAGATTCTGACCGACTTTCTGTAATCACTTTCTGTTTGTAGGATAGTTATTTCCCTTTTCACTTCGACCTAAGGGAGCTTAGTACTGAAATGGAAGGTGCAGTGCAACCTTTCATAGTGGACTGTACAGAGCACTTCTTTTTGATCATTGTAGTTCCAGTTATACGCTGGTCCAAATGCTGATTTCAGTTTAAGTGAGGAGAACCTTTGTTGTGTTATAGTCTCAAGATAATATATATATTTAAAGTTTCATAAAGCACCCCAAAGGTGTTTTTTGTCCTTAATCAATGGAGGAATAGATTTTGAGAGCAGCAATATTCTCAAGAGCAGTTCACAGGATTTACTGTAAAAGCCATTTGATAACGTGCAAGGTTGTAGGTCTAAACAGAAATAGTACCCCTGAGGTTAAACACAATTTAATTTGTAACTTTTTTTTAGGCAATTAATATTTATTTTATTTAGGATCTGCTTAAGATACCCCACTATCTTCATTATAAACCCGCATAGTTTTCAAATGTACTAGTATCAAAATACTTACACACCACATGAAAACATTCATTAGCTGGACTTGAATGTTGGGGAAGGAGCCTTCACATAAAAAGGACTAGTATTCAGTAATGTCATATATTCTGATCCTAGTTTTTAGCAGTTAAAAATGCATCTTGATAATAGCGATGCCCAAAATGTGCTGCCACCATTGGGATAAACAAACTGGAGAGAAAAGATTCTTTAAAAGTGAAACATTGGTCATAAATGATAGTAATGTAATGAAAATGTTTAGTTCCTCTCATTTCAGGAAAAGTCTTTTTTTTAATGTACGCATACATTGTTACTTTTTAACCAAAATCGTAAAGGGCATGTTATAGCAAAACTGCAAGTCACCGGTGATGAAGTTGGCTCGGAATAAGTGACCTTCACTTTTTATCGTTTTCAAAGTACTCCAGATTGACATGTACACACAGATTTGACCCCAAAGTAATGGCCTCACATTCAAAGCCTTACATAATGCTTACGGAGTTGGCTTCACTTGTTTTGACAGGATGTTCCCGGTGGTGGGGGAGTCCAGAACCAGGGGTCACAGTCTAAGGATAAGGGGTAAGCCATTTAGGACTGAGATGAGGAGGAATTTCTTCACCCAGAGAGTGGTGAACCTGTGGAATTCTCTACCACAGAAGGCAGTAGAGGCCAATTCATTAAATATATTCAAGAAGGAGTTAGATATATTTCTTAAGGCTAAAGGGATCAAGGGATATGGGGAGAAAGCAGGGACCGGGTACTGAATTTGGATGATCAGCCATGATCGCATTGAATGGCGGAGCAGGCTCGAGGGGCCGAATGGCCTACTCCTGCTCCTATCTTCTATGTTTCTATGTATGGAAAAATCGACCAACAGGGAACCCATGCCTTTCTTCTGACATGATTGTTATACCTGATGCAGGTTAAAGCAGTATCAAATTGTTTACATAAACGGTGTCAGTCCATTAACACAGCCACTGTTCATCACCTAGTATGCAGAGGCTTTTGAGCAAGCACACTGGTTTTCTAAGTTCTGTGTAAAAAGTTCACTTGTTGAATGAATGTGCTTTGTATTATATGGGGGAAAAACACGGTCTCAGTTAAGTCCTTGGCATTTCATACTTCCACCCCATGCAATCCTGCATCCCTGTCTAGTGATTGCAGGATCCCCCACACTTGATTTCCAATCACTCTGAAAAGTGAGAGGGGAGAGTGGTGTTGATGACACAGTAGAAGCGGCGATCTGTTGGAGGGCTAATTGGGGCAGGGTGGCTGCGGGGAAGGTATTTGTTTTTAGCTTCTCTGCAAGGTTGGAAAATGTGGGTTCCCAATGCTGCCGCTCTTCCCGAGCTGGGTTTGTTAGCGTGCACAGTTGTTGGCTGCACTCTATTGATGTAACAGCCTCTGCTGCATGCTAGCAGCCAGCTCCTGGGCATGTTTCAAAGCACTGCTGGAATATTGGCAGCAGAAAGACTGGAAACTTAAGCCAACTGCTTCAAATGTGCCAGCATACCTTGGGCGGGAGTTCTGCAAAGACAAAATAAACGCAGAGATTGCTGTGGATTACTACTGTTTTTTTAAATGTAATCCAGTAACTGGGGCTAAACTAGGAATGCGTGAGGCACCGTGTTGGGGCGTGTGTAATTCTGTGCCTGGTAAATCAATACAGAGCACCGCCCAGGACTATTTTGCATAGTACAAGCAGGAGTTGGTAATCTATGCAAGTGCTGACAAACCACTATGTGAGAAAGTCATTGGGGTGGTGAGTGCTTGCTTGCACCTCCTTGAATTCAGGCAGTCAAACTTGTTGAATCAGAATAAACAATGGGCACCAGAAAGGTAGATATTGGGCCAGTAATTCCGGTCCCAATGCGTGAGTACGGACGGGGTACTCACGCGTGGGTCCGTTGGAAGTGCCGGATTTCAGCATGCACAGCGCATGCGCGGGAAACCGGCATTTCCTCCAAGGGGTTCAGAGGTCCAACGCGTGCGCGCAGGACTCTGCGCGCATGCGTTGAACTTCCTTCTTTTTGACAGGTTTGCCCGTGTGTAAGGGCCTGAACTTTTTAGAAATGTAAAAAGGAGGCGTAAGGACTTGATTCTTTAAGGTAAGTGGTCTATTATTTAAAATTATAACATTTTTTCCACAGCTTTATTGTTTTTAAGGACTTTACAGTAAGGTAAGTTTATTTTTAGACCCGATTTCTTAAAAAATTATTTTTTTCAAAAATTTGATTTATTGTTTAAAATAGTTTTTTTAAAGTTATTTATAGTTCATTTAATTATTGGGATTTAAAAAAAATGTTATTTAAAGTTTAAGTAGCGTTTTGGGCGCCCATAGTTTTCATGAGTTTGACAGTTCTTACTATCAAACTCATGAATGAAGTTTCCCCTCCCCTGATTGGCTGCCCAGTGCTCACCTGATCCCAGCCGGCACATCGCACTAACTACGCCGCTGGATCAGGCAAGCACAGCGCGCCGACATCTGAACCGGGCCAGTGACAGGAATTCCAAGCAGTCCCAGGCTTCAGCTGTCGGCGCGCCGGGTAAGTGCACATCGGGGGCTTGCACGCGCGGCAAGCCCCCGATCCTAATTTCTGGGCCATTATTAAATGGTCTTTTCCTGTTCTTATTTTATAAGTATTGTTGATAGCTGTAAACTGAGGCCAAATGTTTTGTTTGGTTTCCACTGATTCAACTGTTTGCAACTATAAACGGGCACCATAACACAGCTTGGCGGTGTACTCTATTCTCTATTAATATGCTAACAACTGCACCATTAAGTGGTAGAATACAAGTGTGCACCTTAATTTGGCACATGGAAAGTTCCTATAGAGGAAAAAGGAGTTGTGTCCCTTGCCCGAACATGCTGGGAGGGAGGGGAAAATTAAGGGTTGAGTCAACTCATGGCACTCGTGTACCTCCTGAGGGGCAAAGCTCCAGGATAAAGGAGCCTTATGGTCCTGGAATGATGCATGGTGCATAGAAGCTGAAAAAGAGGGGGATACAACAGAAACTTGGAGGGGGTGGGAAGCTCTACCTTTCTTTGACTTTCTCTCTTTATATCTTCTGTCCTGACAGCAGGGACCTCTATGCAGTTCACTGACTTCATCTGTCCCACTGGTGGTGGACCATTCACAAATGTTGAAGTGTTTGGTGTTCTGAGGCAGATGTAGCTGCCAACTCTGGAACTTCGGTGGACCCAAACGCATTTTCAAAGAACCTGTTCTGAGGAAACAATTAGCTCCGTTATCGTTACATAAAAAGCGTTCAGTGGAACCTGTTGCTATGAGTTGGATCTAATCCAAACCTTACTGAAGAAAATTAATTGGCACTTTGCATTTATTTTGAAGTTGGCGTTGAACCAGGCAACGTATTCAAGATGCAGTTGATGTGAGAAATGGTATTGGCTCATATTTCAATGATGTACACATCTTCTGTTTTACTTTCCTGTTGGAGTGGGCCTTTGGCGTAGCGGTAGCATCCCCGCCGCTGGGCCAGAAGGCGTAGGGTTTCAAACCCCGCTCCAGACAGTCCCGGCAAGTGGAGTCGGAGCTCCGGCTCTAAATTCTGGGTTGACATCCAGCGGGATACTTGCGTCCGTGGGTGTGGGTGGCTCCCCCCCCCCCCCTCGTATGGGTTGTGGGAGCCCGTAAAACACTCCCGCCATAGGACTAACCACCCTAATGGCTGGTACGAAGATGGTTACGGTCACGGAAGGAGCGTTAATCGCGGCCAGAAATCCTTCCACCACTTCATACAGTTCCCCAAAGGGAACAGTGTGAAGACAAATACGACGACGACTTCCCTGTTAAACAATTGCATTCATACAACTGCCACCATCATCTTTCTTCCTCTTCTCATTTACACTCAAGCTTGTCAAATGCTTTTTTTTTTACCAACAAGCAGTATTTTTGAGAATGAATTGCTAATTTGCAGGGTATGGAATTTAAGTCATTGAACCGCATTCATCAAGCTCTTCCTTCCCGCCCCCCCCCCCCCCCATTGCCAATTTTCTCCCATCCTTGTTTGGGTACGATTCCAAAGATATTGCCCCGCCCTGAGCAGTTTGCCTAAATGATTGTTTATATATGAGCCTTAATGCTGAGGAAATGTAACTATTTTTATGTAGGTATAGCTAGTTGAGTGTGTGTTTTTGTTTAGAATTATCTTTTGAAGACTCTTGCCTATTGCTGGGATGGCTGTATTAGGACAGGTTCTCCTCTGGAAATGGCCTAAGTAGCTATTCTTCATGTGTGAGCACAGATGGTGAATGTCAATTGGTTATTTGACCACGGAGAGCTTCCCAGCTGCTCCCCATCCTGTTCTCATCCGATGTCTGCACAAGTGCACTTCCAGCAAGGGTCACGAGATACAGACCCGTAGCAGTATCTTCTGAATGATTGTCTCCTTCCTAACCCAAGGGTGCTGATGTCACTTACAGCGCCCTGACCGCTGACCTGTTGAGACTCGCTAACAACAGATCCTGAGCATCTATCTTTAAAAATAGGCAAAATAACAACAGAAAATGCTGGGAAAACTCAGCAGGTCAGGCAACATCCGTGGAGAGAAAATAGAGTCAACGTTTCGGGTCAAAACCCTTTGTCATTTAAAAATAGGCCACGGGCTAAGAGCACTAGACTGGTGTGACACATTATGGAAGAACCTTCTGTGGAAGATGCAGTAAATTTACGCTTACTAAACATTTTTTCTAAAAAAACTAATTTGCAGGAGAATCTGGCGCAAATATGATCGATGTTTCTAAAGAAGCACGCAAGAGGTTTCTGGGTCCACTCCACCCTTCCTTTAACTTAGTGAAGATCATCCGTAGCCGACTTTACAAAGAACTCCCAGACAATGCACACGAGCTTGCAACAGGTCGACTGGGCATTTCGTTGACCCGCGTGTCTGATGGAGAGAATGTGCTGGTGACAGTGTTCAACAGTAAGGAGGAGCTTGTACAGGTGAAGTAGAACTACTTTTCTGTTTTTGTTCTAGAGTTTCTGCTTGGATGGAAAAGGTTCTAATCTCTGGGAATTTCCCATTTTGTATACCCTATTGATTGATTTGAATGGCCTACTCCTGTTCCTATTTGTGGCTTTCAATTATAATCATGAGGCCTGGATTCAGGTACAGTCTTCAATGTGGATGGTGAAATTTGCATGCACATCTGCAGTGTAATGACTGCACATGGGTACAAACACCGGCAGTGTTCATGCTGGTTCCTTGTCAGTTTCAGTTTGGCCTGAAATTGATCTGCAGTTTGGATCGATTTAAATGTCTCGTTTTTCTTTCCTCTGTTACCTTGCTTCCCCCCGCCCCCGGCCTCCAAACTGGCTCCTCTTTTATCCTGAAGGTATTCATGCTGTAGTGCAGGTCCATGATTTCATGGCAGCAAGCTTATGCTGCCTTGTTCAACATAGAAAACATAGAAGATAGGAGCAGGAGTAGGCCATTCGGCCCCTCGAGCCTGCTCCGGCAATCAATGCGATCATGGCTGATCATCCAAACTCAGTACCCTGTCCCTGCTTTCTCCCCATGCACCTTGATCCCTTTAGCCTTAAGAAATATATCCAACTCCTTGAATATATTTAATGAATTGGCCTCCACTGCCTTCTGTAGTAGAGAGTTCCACAGGTTCACCACTCTCTGGGTGAAGAAATTCCTCCTCATTTCTGTCCTAAATGGCCTACCCTTTATCCTTAGACTGTGTCCCCTGGTTCTGGACTCCCTGACCATCGGGAACATCCTTCCTGCATCTAGTCTGTCCAATCCTGTCAGAATTTTATAAGTTTCAATGAGATCACCTCTCATTCTTCTAAACTCCAGCGAGTACAAGTCCAATCGACCCAATCTCTCCTCATACGTCATTCCTGCCATCCCAGGTATCAGCCTGGTGAATCTTCACTGAACTCCTTCCATGGCAAGAACATCCTTCCTCAGATAAGGCGACCAAAACTGCACACAGTACTCAAGGTGTGGTCTCACCAAGGCCCTGTACAACTGCAGCAAGACATCCTTGTTCCTGTACTCAAACCCTCTCGCTACGAAGGCCAACATACCATTTGCCTTCTTAACCGCCTGCTGCACCTGCATGCTTACCTTCAGCGACTGGTGCACAAGGACACTCAGGTCTACTAGCCATTATCAAGTGAGCCTTGATATTAGCGTGTTAGCAAGCCATTCAACCATGGGGGAAGAAGGAACAAACGCCACCAAGCCCAGTCATGTCCTCGCTCAACTTCCACAAGCAGCATGAGCCACTGGAAAGTAATCAGGAGTGGAAGGCCGGGCTGATTTGTAATTTTTCTATTCGCACAAGGGTTCTAAGATCATCTTATCACAGGGCAAGGACCAAACCTGTGAACTTCGGCCCTGTTTGGCTCAGTTGTCTGATTTGGTTTGTTCGAAGATTAATTTACTTCTGTTTAACATATTGAGTTTCGATAATGTTTTAGATGCTCTTTTACATTTGAATTGGGATCTTGGCAGAGTGGCATTCAAACAGAGACCTCCATGCACGCGTTCCCCTATTTAGCTGTGGGGTTATTTTTTGCAGCCGCTCTAAAATGATGCCATTTGGAGCCTTAAAAACGTCAGTGGTCTCCTGTTTTATACTTGAGACTACTGTCGTAGATGGAAGTACAGGTACTGAGCTATTACAATTGGAGGCATTCCCCCAATCTAGAAATTCTTTTTTGAGTTCGCAATTCAAACTTGGCTGAATTCCATCAGATAATAAAACAATGCTTTCTTTTGCAAAGAAATACTTACATTTATATAATACTCTGTTTATCTCTCAGACATTCATATAATACTGTTCATCTCTCAGGCAGGTCCTAACTCGTTTCATGTACAATTAATTACTTTTGAAGTGTAGTGATGGTTATGTAGTTGAATGCAGCAGCCATTTTGCATACATCAAAACACCACAAACATCAGTAAGATGAACGACCAGTTAAACTGTTTTTGGTGTATTGGTTGAGGGAGAAATGTTCACCAGGACACCAAAAGAACTCGTGCTCCCACTGCCACTGGATGCCATTGAATTGACTTTCTGAACACGGTGCTGTAAGAATAGCTGACGTGTCCCTACGGGGAGTAAGCATTCCATTGTACTAGTACATATGGCAAATAAAATTGAATTGAATTGAACTCTTTGCTCTCTATCAAAGTACAGAGAAGGAATTATTGACTTCATAAAAAAGACACATTTATGGTGTCTATTATCTGATTGTGCTTGAGAAAACCGGATAAGGATTTAAATTCACTTATGTTTGAGATTAACTTAACCTGGTAAAATAAGAATTCATTGGCCTTCCTGAAGTGCTTACTACAGCAATTCATTAAGGGGGGAAAATTGGCTCGCACCCCCTTTGGAGCGATAACTTTGCCAGGGTGCTACTTTTAGCGCCCCGAAAAAGTTAGCGCCCCCACACCCAAAATTCAATGGTAGCACCCCAAGCAGGAGGCAGTGTGCTACTGGATACACCAGGGAGCGGGGTGCCAGCAAAAGAGCCCGGCACTCAAGAGGAGGGCCAGGCTGACGGATTGCGGCCAGCACACCGCAGCAGGAGGCCAGATGGGGCAGGTGCTGGCAGGCGGCCCAAAAAAAGGGCGCCTGGCACCTGCCATTTAATTACTGCCGCCCCGGCCGCAAAAATACCCCCCTGACCCTGTCGGATATAGCGTTCAGTGGTAGGTCAGGGGGCGCGAGCCAAGTTTGCGGCCGGAGCACAAGCGGGGCGCTGCGCACGGCGATGGCGTCATCGCCGGAGGTGCAGCGCCACTGCTAACCTCCCGCTGAATTTCGCAGGAGGTGTTAGCGGCGCCGCACCCGGGTGCTAGTTGCTTTGCGCCCCGTTAGCACGGGAGGCGCAAAGCAACCACATTTTTCCCCCTAAAGTGTTTGGTCCAACCTTAGACGGTGATGAAAGTTTGTTTCTATTTGAGGGGGTGTAGTACAAGTCTGATGTGCTTAAGGCATGAGTTACAATATTAATATTTTTTTTAAGTTCCTTTTAGTGGGATGTTGCATTGAATCTTTCAAAAACATATTGTTTCCATACCACAAGTATGGATAATCCCTATTGATTGCAACTAGTGGAACAAAGACCTCCCCACATCCATGACTGAAAGAAAGAAACTTTCTACCTGTGAAAGTCCTGTCCTAATCTGCCAAATTCCCTAGATTCCCAGCAGAGTGTAATGGCCTAAATTATTTTTATACTCCCAGTCATAAAGTCGCATCACTGGCAGCTCATTAATAAAGCTCTCTCTTGATCTGTTTGCAGGCCTGTATATGCAGCACATTTATTCCTGTGTACTGTGGACTAATACCGCCAACACTGCAGGGAGTGGTAAGTTGAACTGTGATTGGAAAGTATGACGAAGTTGATCTGGAATTTGATGGGATGTTAAATAATACTCTTAAATATCAAATTACATAGAAAATCCAAACTAATCTGGGTTTATCTGCCTCCCCTTTCCAAACAATATATATATTGAATTATTACTGTCATACAGCAAAATTTCATTTTTTTCCCCTAATTTTCCTCTCTCTCCTCCCCCTCGGAGAGTAATTATTGGCAAGCTGCAGCAAGCATCACCTTAAACCCAATCCTAGGTCAGTATGTTAAGGAACCAACTAGGGAACAGGCTATTTTAGATCTAGTATTGTGCAATGAGAAAGGGTTAATTAATAACTTTTTAGTAAAGGGGCCTTTAGGGAAGAGTGGCCATTAGGGAAGAGTGACCATAATATGATATGGTGTGGAGATGCCGGAGTTGGACTGGGGTGGACAAATGTAAGAAATCACACAACACCAGGTTATAGTCCAACAGCTTTATTTGAAATCACAAGCTTTCAGAGCGCTGCTCCTTCTTCAGGTGAAGTGGAGAAATGCATAAAGACACAGCTTATATAGTCAGAGAATCATGTCAGATGTTTACAGGTAACCTTTCCAACTGCCATTTATCGCACCTCGGCAGAGAGATAATCACAGCAGTCAAAGGTGTGAATGGTGTCCAAACAGGTCAGTCAGGGAAACATTACATCAAAGAACAATGAGGTGGGGTCACAAGGGGTCAAATATTGCAGATGCTGGGGTCTGTATAAAAAACAAAAAAACAGACAAAAAACATTTTTTTTGGCTGGAAATCACAGCAGGTCCAGCCACATCTGTGTAGAGAGAACAAGCCAATGTCGACTCGAGTCTGGATGACCCTGCATCAGGTGGGGTTACATGTAGCGTGACATGAACCCAAGATCTCGGTTAAGGCCGTCCTCATGGGTGCGGAACTTGGCTATCAGTTTCTGCACCACCTCATTGTTCTTTGATGTAATGTTTCCCTGACTGACCTGTTTGGACACCATTCACACCTTTGACTGCTGTGATTATCTCTCTGCCGAGGTGCGATAAATGGCAGTTGGAAAGGTTACCTGTAAACATCTGACATGATTCTCTGACTATATAAGCTGTGTCTTTATGCATTTCTCCACTTCACCTGAAGAAGGAGCAGCGCTCCGAAAGCTTGTGATTTCAAATAAAGCTGTTGGACTATAACCTGGTGTTGTGTGATTTCTTACATAATATGATCGCACTTTATATTGAGTTTGAAAGTGATTTAGTTAAATCCGTAACTAGGATCTTAAATCTAAACAAAGCAAATTACGTATGTAGGTATGAGGGGCGAGTTGGCTAAGATAGATTGGGAAACTACATTAACAGGTATGATGGTAGAGAAGCAATGGCTAGCATTTAAAGGATTAATACATAATTTACAACAAATATACATTCCTTTAAGGCACAAAACCCTACAGGAAAAGTAGTCCAACCGTGGCTAACAAGAGAAGTTAAAGATAGTATTAGATCAAAGGAAGAGGCTTATAATGTTGCCAAAAAGAGTAGTAAGCCTACGGATTGGGAGGATTTTAGAATTCAGCAAAGGAGGACCAAGAAATTGATAAAGAAAGGGAAAATAGAATATGAGAGTAAACTAGCAAGAGACATAAAAACAGACTGTAAGAGCTTCCATAGGTATGTAAAAAGGAAAAGATTAGCAAAAGTAAATGTGGGTCCCCTTACAGGCTGAGACAAGAGAAATTATAATGGGGAATAAGGAAATGGAAGAGAAATTAAACAAATACTTTGGGGCCGATCTTCAGTGTGTCGTGAGGCGGGCTTTTAGGCATGCGGGGGGCTAAAATCCCGAATTCGGGGGTCCTGACACCATCCCGCCCAAAACCCGCCTCCATGTAAGTTCCCGAGGCGGGAAGGGATTAGTGCCAATTAACTGCCTGTTAACAGGTAGTTAAGAGGCAGTTTTTAGCCTAATCCCTATTTTGAAGGTTGCCGTGTGGGATTCCCGACGGCTCCAAACCACGCCAGGTTAGAGGAGTCGGGCCGTCGGGTTGAAGGACTTGGAGGGGTCGAGATGTCGGTGTTAAGGTGAGTGATGGGTGCATGAGTGCAAAGGTAAGTGTGTTTGGTGTGTCTAAAGTGTGTAAAGAAGTTTAAATTACCTGTACTTACCTTTACAGCCTTTCCTCCTCTAGGTTTCGGGAGTCCATCATTCAGCCGGCACAGAAAGCAGAATGGCTGCAATCTGTCAAAAGTGACAGCCTGCAGCTTTCAGTGCTGGCGAGATTTCTAACTGAGTCTGCGTAGAAGGACTCAGGTTAGAAGTAAGACTGTCAGTGTTTGACAGCTTCAAGCAGCTGTGAAACACTGATATTTCATCTGTCAACACATCTTGACAGATGAAATTTCAGTCTGTGACGTCACCTGTTGCCAGGTGGCCCTTAATTGGCCTGCTGAGCCCGCTGGGTGGGCTCAACAAGATCAATCAAGGGAAAATCGCGTGGATTGGCCGCATCTCGATGGAGGCGGGACTACAGCCTGAAAGTTGTAGTCCCGCCTCCTTCCTGACTTCTGAATGAAAATCCAGCCCTTTGTGTCTGTATTCACGGAAGAAGATGCAAAAAACTGCCCGGAAATAGCGAGAATGAGGAACTGAAAGAATTAGTAAAAAGTATTAGTAAAAAAATAGTACTAGAGAAATTAATCGAACTGAAAGCCGATAAGTCCCCTGGATCTGATGGCCTACACACTACAGTTTTGAAAGAGTTGGCTACAGAGATAGTGGATACATTGGTTGTCATTTTCCAAAATTCCATAGATTCTAGAACAGTTCTTGTGCATTGGAAGGTAGCAAATGTAACCCCACTATTTAAGAAAGGAGTGAGAGAGAAAACGGGGAACTACAGACCAGTTAGCCTGACATCAGTAGTAGGGAAAATGCTAAAATCTATTATTAAGGATGTGGTAACAGGGCACTTAGAAAATAATAATAGGATTGGGCAGAGTCAACACAGATTTATGAAAGGGGAATTGTGTTTGACAAATCTATTAGAGTTTTTTGAGGTTGTAACTAGCAGAATAGATAAGGGGGAACCAGTGGATGTGGTGTATTTGAATTTTCAGAAGGCATTTGATAAGGTGCCACACAAGAGGTTATTAAACAAAATTAGGACTCATGGGGTTGGGGGTAATACACTCGCATGGATTGAGGATTGGTTAACGGACAGAAAACAGAGAGTAGGAATAAACGGGTCATTTTCGGGTTGGCAGGCTGTAACTAGTGGGGTACCGCAAGGATCAGTGCTTGGGCCTCAGCTATTCACAATCTACATCAATGATTTGGATGAGGGGACGAAATGTAATATATCCAAATTTGCTGATGATAGAAAGCTGGGTGGGAATGTAAGTTGTGAGGAGGATGCAAAGAGGCTTTAAGCAGATATAGACAAGCTAAGTGAGTGGGCAAGAACATGGCAAATGGAATATAATGTGGAGAAATGTGAAGTTATCCACTTTGGTAGGAAAAATAGAAAAGCAGAGTATTTTTTAAATGGTGAGAGATTGGGAAATGTTGGTGTTCAGAGGGACCTGGATGTCCTTGTACACAAATCACTGAAAGTTAACATGCAGGTACAGCAAGCAATTAGGAAGGCAAATGGTATGTTGGCCTTTATTAAAGAGGATTTGAGTATAAGAGTAAAGATGTCTTACTGCAATTATATAGAGCCCTGGTGAGACCACACCTGGAGTATTGTGTACAGTTTTGGTCTCTTTACCTAAGGAAGGATATACTTGCCATAGAGGGAGTGCAACAAAGGTTCACCAGACTGGTTCCTGGAATGGGGGGATTGTCCTATGAGGAGAGATTGAGTAGACTAGGCCTATATTCCTTAGAGTTTAGAAGAATGAGAGGTGATCTCATTGAAACATACTGATGGGCCTTCAATAACCACAAAACTAGAAGTTATAGACTTAAACAAGTTGGCTTTTAATCACTAAGATCAGAGCTAACATCTCAACACGCCGACTGGTTCACAGGAATGAGTCATACAGATCCTGGGATCTTTATGTAAGAGAAGTCAGGGGCGGAGCCAAGAGCCAAGACCTGGAACCTCCCAGGTTAGTCGGGAAAGAGGAAGTGAAACTATACACAGTGGGGGAGGGTAATATACATGAGTGCAAAACGAATACAGGATCAAGACAAACAGACTTCATTACATTCACCCCTTCTATAGATTTAGTCTATCGTGGTGATGTTTCTTAAAAGTTGGTATAAGTGAGTCTGTCAGGAGGTTTTGCAGTTCTCAGTGATCGACGCAAAGCCGGTTGGGGTGCCTCTAGGGGAGTGGATTCTGGTTCCTCCGCTGTCCGGGCCTCCGCAGTGTCTTCCAGGTTATCTGCAGTGTCCTCCAGGTTAAAGTTGGGTATTGATACCTCTGGGCGTCCTGTCTCTTTGTAGTGTAGGTCTTCATCGGGTAGTCTCCCATCGTTCTCTCCGCTCCCCGAGGGAGCGAGGTCTTTTATGGAAACAGTTTCCTCTTGCCCGTCAGAGTATTCAATATAGGCGTACTGAGGGTTTGCATGGAGGAGCTGTACCTTTTCCACAAGGGGGTCCGTTTTATGGCCTCTCACGTGCTTCCGCAATAGTACTGTCCCCGGAGACGTCAGCCACGCGGGTAGAGATATGCCCGAGGTGGATTTCCGGGGGAAAACGAACATCTTTTCGTGAGGGGTAGCGTTAGTGGCAGTACATAACAGAGACCTTATGGAGTGGAGCATGTCTGGGAGGACTTCCTGCCAGCGGGAGGTCGGAAGGCCTTTTGACTTTAAGGCTAACGTGACAGCCTTCCAAACAGTAGCATTCTCCCTTTCCACTTGCCCATTACCCCGGGGGTTGTAGCTAGTGGTTCTGCTAGTGGCTATCCCCTTCGCGAGCAAGAACTGGCGCAGCTCGTCACTCATGAATGACGTCCCCCTATCGCTGTGTATGTAGTTCGGCATGCCAAACATGCAGAATAGATTACAGAGACACTTGATGACCGTGGCACTGGTCATGTCTGGGCAGGGAATGGCGAAGGGGAAGCGGGAATATTCATCAATGATATTGAGGAAGTATACGTTACGGTCGGCAGAGGGAAGGGGTCCCTTGAAGTCCAGACTTAGGCGCTCGAATGGCCGTGTGGCTTTGATAAGGTGTGCACGGTCAGGCCTGTAGAAACGAGGCTTGCATTCCGCACAGATGCGGCAGGCTCTGGTCATTGCCCTGACCTCCTCGATGGAGTGGGGCAGACTGTGGGACTTTATAAAATGGTATAGTCGGGTGACCCCTGGGTGACAGAGGTCGTTGTGGAGACCCTGTAATTTGTCCGTATGCATGCTGGCACACATTCCCCGCGATAGGGCGTCTGGGGGTTCATTAAGGGCTCCCGGCCTGTACATAATATCATAGTCGAACGTGGATAGTTCAGTCCTCCACCTGAGTATTTTGTCATTCTTGATTTTCCCCCTTTGTTATTAAACATGAAAGCCACCGACCGCTGGTCGGTGAGCAGGGTGAAACGTTTGCCGGCTAGGCAGTGTCTCCAGTGCCGCACTGCCTCCACTATAGCCTGTGCCTCCTTCTCGACAGAAGAGTGCCTGATTTCAGGTCCCTGAAGGGTTCGGGAGAAGAAGGCCACAGGTCTCCCAGCCTGATTGAGGGTCGCAGCTAAGGCAAAGTCTGACGCATCGCTTTCGACTTGAAAGGGAATGCATTCGTCCACTGGACACACTGCAGCCCTTTCAATGTCCTGTTTAATACTGGTGAAAGCCTCCCGAGCTTCAGCTGATAGTGGGAAGGACGTCGATTTAATGAGGGGTCGGGCCTTATCAGAGTAATTGGGCACCCATTGGGCATAATACGAAAAAATCCCAGCCACCTTTTTAAAGCTTTGGGATTGTGTGGCAGGGGCAGTTCCTTTAGGGGGCGTAATCGGTCAGGGTCCGGTCCAATTACCCCATCTTCCACCACACAACCGAGGATACAGAGACGGGTTGTGTTGAAGACACATTTGTCTTCGTTGTAGGTTAGATTCAGCTTTAGGGCAGTTTTTAAAAATCTCACAAGATTTAGATCGTGGTCTTGCTGGTTGTGCCCGCAGATAGTGACATTGTCCAGATAGGGGTAGGTAGCTTGTAGTTTATTCTCGTCAACCATGCGGTCCATCTCACGTTGGAAGACCGAGACCCCATTTGTTACTCCGAAGGGCACTCTGAGAAAATGGTAGAGGCGCCCGTTCGCCTCGAAGGCGGTGTATGGGCGGTCCTCCGTTCTAATGGGGAGCTGGTGATACGCGGATTTGAGGTCGATAGTCGAGAAGACTCGGTATTGCGCAATCTGGTTGACCATTTCTGATATGCGGGGTAAAGGGTAGGCGTCCAGCTGGGTATAAATATTAACAGTCTGGCTGTAGTCAATTACCATCCGTTTCTTTTCGCTATTTTTAACTATGACTACTTGGGTACGCCACGGGCTGGTACTGTATTCAATAATGCCTTCCCGCAGGAGTCTGTCCACTTCCGCCTTGATAAAGTGTCTGTCTTCCAGACTGTACCGTCTACTTTTGGTCGCTATGGGCCTACAGTTTGGAGCGAGATTAGTGAATAAAGAGGGCGGGCTGATTTTTAAGGTTGATAGGCCACAGACTGTGAGTGGCGGCTGGGACCCGCCATATGCTAGCGTGACACTTTCGTGGTGGCACTGGAAGTCCAGGCCCAAGATTACATTAACACAGAGTTCTGGCATCACGAGGAGTTTAAAATCCTTGTAGTCCGTGCCTTTTACAGTCAGTGTTACCACACAGTAGCCCAAAATGTCCGAAGTGTGGGGCTTAGCAGCCATAGCAATTCTGCTCCGTGTAGGGGTTACCGTTAATGAGTGCCGCCGTACCAGGCTAGGGTGGATAAAACTCTCGGTACTCCCACAGTCAATTAAACATTTCGTTAAATTCCCGTTTACCTGTATGTCCATCATGGATTTTGTCAACGGGTGTGGCCTGGATTGATCCACCGTGATCGAAGCCACTGTTGGGCCCTGGGCGGCCGTTGAGTCGGGAAAAGATGGCGGCCCGCACGGCACGCACGAGGCGGTGACGGAGTTGGAAATCGGATTCCCCCTGCAGACTTTGCTAAAATGCCCCTTTTTCTTACATTTGAAGCATGTAGCGTCCTTCGCTGGGCATCGTTGTCTGGGGTGCTTGGCCTGGCCGCAGAAGTAGCATTTCGGGCCTCGAGACATTGCCTCTGTAGTAGGACTCCTGGGTGAACTTCTGTGTGGGGACTCTGGCGGCGTAGAGCTGGTCTGAGACCTGGATGGGGAAGATGGCTGATTCCAAGATGGCGGCCCCCTTGGCGCGCACGAGGCGGTGAGGGCCGCATGGCCGGAAGAATAAGAGTCAGAGTTTTTCTGGGCCACGTCCAGCAATCGCGCAGTGGCCACTGCCTTTTTTAAGTCCAGGACCTCCTTCTCCAGCAGTCTCTGCCGGATATAATTCGATTTGAGGCCCGTGATGAAGGAATCGCGGACCAATTAGTCAGAGTACGCGTTGGCCGTCACGACCTTGCAGTTACAGTCCCGGACCAGGTCCTTTAGGCCCTGTAAGAAATCGTCCATTGATTCCTCTGGTCGCTGCCTGCGTGTAGCCAGCAGATGTCTGGCGTACACTTCGTTTACCGGCCTCTGGTATTGGGCCTTCAGGATAGTGATGGCCTCCGTGTAAGAGGTGGCGTCCTGGATGAACGAATAAATCCGATGACTTACGCGAGTAGTCAGTAGACTCAGTTTATCTACCTCGCTAGCGGATGAGGCCCCCGTGAAGAGTTCGAAGCATTTGAGCCAGTGTCCAAATTGATTTGATGCTTCAGCAGAATGTGGATCCAAGTCCAGACGCTCTGGTTTTAGGAGTCGATCCATCCTAGTATTCTTTAGTGATTAAAATTGATGGGCCTTCAATAACCACAAAACTAGAAGTTATAGACTTAAACAAGTTGGCTTTTAATCACTAAGATCAGAGCTAACATCTCAACACGCCGACTGGTTCACAGGAATGAGTCATACAGATCCTGGGATCTTTATGTAAGAGAAGTCAGGGGCGGAGCCAAGAGCCAAGACCTGGAACCTCCCAGGTTCGTCGAGAAAGAGGAAGTGAAACTATACACAGTGGGGGAGGGTAATATACATGAGTGCAAAACGAATACAGGATCAAGACAAACAGATTTCATTACACATACAAAATTCTTATAGGGCTTGACAGGGTAGATGCAGGGAGGATGTTTCCCCTGGCTGGGGAGTCTAGAACCAGGTGTCACAGTCTCAGAATAAGGGGTCGGCCGTTTAGGACTGAGATGAGGAGAAATTTCTTCATTCAGAGGGTGGTGAATCTTTGGAATTCTCTACCCCAGAGGGCTGTGGAGGCTCAGTCGTCGAGTATATTTAAGACAGTGATCGATAAATTTTTGAATATTAAGGGAATCAAGGAATATGGGGATAGTGCAGGAAAGTGGAGTTGAGATAGAAAATCAGCCATGATCTTATTGAATGGCGGAGCAGGCTCGAGGGGCCAAATGGCCTAGACCTGCTCCTATTTCTTATTTTCTTGTGTATGGCTCAGCTACTCAATGCCTTAATCTGGTGAGCCCTTGAGAAAGCTCTCTCAGATTTTTATGCTTACACACACTGGACATAAGGTCCTGGAGTTTCGATTGCGAAATTTTAAGCGCAAATTATGTTCAACACAAATGAGCTTCCGCGATCTTTTGCAGTAGTTTAAAAAACATTGCACTAGAAACTGGCCCGCCCACAAATGTGGCCATGTCCTCAGATCGAATTAATTGCCATTGCGAGTTTCCGCTAATTGCGCCCATGTGCCGGCCTTTGAATAGACTTAAAATTAAGCTGTTTTTATTTTAGGTGCAAGGACACTAATGGGCAGCTTTTAAAAGCTTTTGAATATATATTTTTTTAATTTACTAAGAAACTGTCTACTGTACACCAATATAATTACAAATGGTTCTGTATAGTTTCCAGTTATTTAAAATCAGATTACTCACAGTGGTGGCCTAGACACTCTGATTAAAATGCTTTTTTTTTGTGATAAACCCATCTTCAGCTGTATTAATCAAACTGCACCAAATTACTACTTAAATATATCAACGAATTATTTTAAAAGCAAAAATTTAATAAATGATGTTCTAAAACAGTGCCTGATTTTGTTGGTTCATGGCAGATTTTACGTTCGATATACAAATAAGTTTGAGCGGAAACTCGAGGGGGAAAAAGGACACTTCTCAAAACTAGCGCGGTTTTGGGTGTAATTTGCGCCTGGATCGCTGATTGCGCCTAAATCGGAACCTCTACCTCATGATCTCCCTTAACTAAAATCTATAATTTATATTGTATAAATCAGACCTCCCTCTTTTTCTCCTTTTCTAAAAACAGAAAAGGAATACCCTGGGTGAGAGTTTTTCCACGCTCTTGTTTGTGAATATTCAGAGGGGGGAAAAGTCCCCATCTTTCTCGTGCACGGTTTTTAAAGCTACCAGGCTGCTGGAATTTTCATGGTAGTTTTAATGACCTTTTTATTTATATATTTTTTTGCCAAGTATATGACCTCCTGCTATAAAATGAAGCCATTTTAGTTACCATTTGCATACAGACCAATATGTTCTCTTGGCTCCCTTCACCTCCAATGCCAAGTGTTTTGATCTTATGGATTTCTTTGTTGTTAAGGCTAAGACTATCTGTCTCTGTCCCTTTCCCCTCCCACACCTTTAATCACCTAAGCCCTAATTTTTCACCTTCCCTATCGATCTGTAGCTTCTTGTCCTCCTTTGCCCCCTTACTAAAGGTCACGTTTATTTCTAATACCAGATCTCTGATTGGCCACCTTGAAGGCAACTCCTGATTTGTGATTGGTCCCCTTGGAGGACAAGACATACTCAGCAGTTTCTCTGGAATGTGTAATTAGATCCTGCCTGCCTAAGTAATCAATTACTTTGCAAAGTGTAATTCAAACAATTCTGACTGCCTTGCTCCAGACAGAACAGAGCTCACATAGAATAGACAGGGCTCACCCTCACAGGTTAAGACATTCTCCCCCATCCCCAACAAGTTCCTGAATTACCCGCACCCACCCAAATTCCTGACCTGTTTTCCCCCCCCCCGCCCCCGCAAGTTCCTGACCACCTCCCCCAGCCCAAGTTCCTCTTCCCCCCCCAGCCCCCGGGTTCATGACCTTCTCTCCCCAACAAGTTCCTGAACTCACCCCCCTCCTCCATAGATGGGGCATTGTGTGTAGGTCACAGATTGTTAACAGGTTTATTAGGTATGAAGTGAATAGTGACAGTGTCATGACTTCCGGATTTCATCCAATCCAATGATGTCACTTACCACACATGCATCGAGCTTTCCGAGAAATCAACCAGGTCTAGGGGGAGGAGAGAGAGAATGTGGTGCGGGTGTAAAGGGGATGGGGTTGGAATAACGTGATCTGTCTTACAATCTGGATCACGTTCTCGCTCTCATTTCCCCCCGTCACCTTTAGATTTGGATCACGTTCTTCCCCCATCCCCACTGTGCTCTCAGTGTTCCTGACCTCCTCTCCCCCAAGTTGCTGACCTCTCTCTCTCTCTCTCTCTCTCAGTTCCTGACCTCATCTCTCTCCCCCAGAGTCCCAGACCTCATCTCTCTCTCCCCCAGAGTTCCTGACCTCCTCTCTCTGCCTCCGAGTTCCTGACCTCCTCTCTCTGCCTCCGAGTTCCTGACCTCCTCTCTCCCTCGAGTTCCTGAACTCCTCTCTCCTCCCCAGAGTTGCCGACCTCCTCTCTCTCTCCCCCCGAGTTCCTGACCTCTTCTCTCTCTCAACCCAGAGTTCCTGACCTCCTCTCTCTCACACCCCAGAGTTCCTGGCAGACCAATTAAATACATACTTTGGTTCTGTCTTCACAAAGGAGGACACAAATAACCTCCCAGAGATGTTGAGGAACATAGGGTCTAATGAGAGGGAGGAACTGAATGAAATCAGTATTTGTAGGGAAATGGTGTTAGGGAAATTGATGGGATTGAAGGCCGATAAACCCCCAGGGCCTGATAATCTACATCCTAGGGTACTTAAGGAAGTGGCCCTAGAAATAGTAGATGCATTGCTGGTCATCTTCCAAAATTCTATAGACTCTGGAACAGTACCCATGGATTGGAGGGTAGCTAATGTTACCCCACTATTCAAAAAAGGTGGTAGAGAGAAAACAGGGAATTACAGACCGGTCGGTAAGCCTGGCATCGGTAGTGGGGAAAATGCTAGAGTCCATTATAAAAGATGTAATAGCAGAGCACTTGGAAAACAGTGACAGGATCAGACAAAGTCAACATGGATTTCCAAAAGGTAAATCGTGCTTGACTAATCTACTGGAATTTTTTGAGGATGTAACTGGTAGAATAGATAAGGGAGAACCAGTGGATGTGGTGTATTTGGACTTTCAGAAGGCTTTCGATAAGGTCCCACATAAGAGATTAGCGTGTAAAGTTAAGGCACATGGGATTGGGGGTAAGGTACTGACTTGGATAGAGAACTGGTTGGCAGACGGGAAGCAAAGAGTTGGAATAAACGGGTCTTTTTCCGAGTGGCAGGCAGTGACTAGTGGGGTACTGCAGGGATCGGTCCTAGGACCCCAGCTATTCACAATATATATTAATGATCTAGACGAGGGAACTAGATGTAATGTCTCCAAGTTTGCAGACGACACAAAGCTGGGTGGGCATGTGTGCTGTGAGGAGGATGCCGAGAAACTCCAGTATGATTTGGACAGGTTGGGTGATTGGGCAGATGCATGGCAGATGCAGTATAATGTGGATAAATGCGAGGTTATCCACTTTGGTGGCAAAAACAGGAAGGCAGATTATTATCTGAACGGCAATAGATTGGGAGAAGGGGATGTGCAATGAGACCTGGGTGTCCTTGTGCACCAGTCGCTGAAGGTAAGCATGCAGGTGCAGCAGGCGGTTAAGAAGGCAGATGGTATGTTGGCCTTCGTAGCGAGAGGGTTCGAGTACAGGAACAAGGATGTCTTGCTGCAGTTGTACAGGGCCTTGGCGAGACCATACCTTGAGTATTGTGTGCAGTTTTGGTCGCCTTATCTGAGGAAGGATGTTCTTGCCATGGAAGGAGTTCAGCGAAGATTCACCAGACTGATACCTGGGATGGCAGAAATGACGTATGAGGAGAGATTGGGTCGATTGGAGTTTAGAAGAATGAGAGGGGATCTCATTGAAACTTATAAAATTCTAACAGGACTAGACAGACTAGATGCAGGAAGGGTGTTCCCAATGACGGGGGAGTCCAGAACCAGGGGTCACAGTCTAAAGATAATGGGTAAGCCATTTAGGACAGAGATGAGGAGGAATTTCTTCACCCAGAGAGTGGTGAACCTGTGGAATTCTCTACCACAGAAGGCAGTTGAGGCCAATTCATTAAATATATTCAAGAAGGAGTTAGATATATTTCTTAATGCTAAAGGGATCAAGGGATATGGGGAGAAGGCAGGGACAGGGTACTGAGTTTGAATGATCAGCCATGATCTCACTGAATGGTGGAGCAGGCTTGAGGGGCTGAATGGCTTACTCCTGCTCCTATCTTCTATGTTTCCTGACCTACTCTCTCTCCCCCCAGTTCCTGACCTCTCTCTCTCTCTCCCCCCGAATTCCTGACCTCCTCTCTCCCCTGAATTCCTGACCTCCTCTCTCTCCCGAGTTCCTGAACTCCTCTCTCACCCAGAGTTCATGACCTCCTCTCTCTCTCTCTCTCTCCCCCGAGTTCCTGAACTCCTCTCCCCCCCCCCCCGAGTTCCTGACCACCTCTCTCCCCCCCAGTTCCTGACCCTCTTTCTCTCTCCCCCAGTTCCTGACCCCCCCTGTCTCTCCCCCAGAGCCCCTGCCCTCCTCTCTCCCTCCCTCTCCCCTTTTGATCCTCTGTCTTCTTCCCTCGGCCAGCATGGATCCAGAGACTTTCTCCCACCGAGCTGAGGAAGGCGTGGCCCACTGCACACGCGCAGCTCCGGGATACCGTGCGCATGTGCAGAAGGCTGCAAAATGTTGGTGCCGATAATCACTCCGCTCACTAAACTCATCTTTTCCACGAGACCTATCTCCTGCGCCCTCGATCCTCTCCTCTCCGCACTAAATTAATGACCACTCCATACCTATCCTAGCGCTCATGCTTGTGAATTTTGTTAATGGCTCTCTTTGCTCAAGTGCTGTCTTCCCCCCACCATCTTAAAAACTCTTGTTAACACCCCCCCCTTTTAAAAAAACAAAAACACCCTCAACCCCTCCATCCGACTGCCCATTTCTATCCTGCCCTTGTCTTCAGAATCTTCCTCAAAGTCACTAAATATATCATCTGGTAAAGGCACCATACAAATTGTTGCGTTGAGTTAATGCTATATATTTAAAAACGTAAACTAGGGAATGTTCAATGAATTTGCAAGAAAGTGTCCTCCTTCACATGATCCTTGGCATTCTAATGCACCTCTAGTGCTGCCAATTAATTGGGTTTTTGTGTGTGACTTTATGGACGCAGGCTTTCATGAATGATTGGACAGTTGAAACTGATGAGATGTAACTTGTTAACTCCTGACTTGAACTGCAGTGACATCTTCATTTCACGTTACAAAGCAAGTGCTTAATCACAATGTTATACAACAGTGCACTGGTTCTGAGAAAGTTATTTCTCAATAAATCCCCTGATTACTATCTGCTGACCCCATTCCTACTTTGATTAAATTTGACAGTGTTTGTCAATGCTTCCTCTCCCCCGCCACTGTGTGTGTAAACTCTGCAAGGCAACTGAAGTTGCAAATTCCTACAGTAAAATGAAAACACATTTGTATGTGTAGAACACAGTTTGCTTTTGAAAATTTGTTTAAAGCTCTTAACATTGAAGGGGTTCAGCATGACTAATTGTGTAAACCATTCCAGCTTCACTCTCTCCACTGGAGGTTATTTGATCCTCAAGTGCACAGCAGCCGTGTGCATTCCATGACGATGTTTGCTTTTACTGAGGACAGATTGGCTTATGGCAAACACTACAGCCTTGGTAAAGTACAGAGTGCCCTTCTGACCTAATGTCTATCTCTCCAGTTTGTCTCCCATGGCTCCCATCGCTAATCTCTCCGACGGATAATGTGACAGGCCCAGGATTAAATGTGGGTGGGGAGCCGAGCAGCCTTTAATTTACTTTGCGATTAAAACCTCTCGTGCTAGAGTAGAGCTCCACAGGCACAACTGTCTCTCCAGCAACTTGCCAAAGTGCCATTCTTCATGAGGGCGCATGGACCACAACAACTTGCATTTATATCGAGCTTTTAACATAGAAAAATGTTTCAAGGTGCTTCACAGAGACGGAAGAAAAAAGACCTCTGAGCTCGAATCAGTAGTGGGCAAAATAATAGAAAGCATCCTGAAATAGAGAATAGGGAAGTATCAGGAGATGCACGGTATGATAAGTCAAGAATGTGGCCGTATAAACATTAGATCTTGCTTGACAAATCTTTGAGGACATCACTGAGTCAATTGCAGGATAAACTTTAGAAAACATTTCGACATGGAGGATTACAAGTTAAAACGACACAGCATGGGGGAAGTTTTTGAAGTTGTTAAGGGACAGTATCAACATGGAAAGAGGTGACTAGTGGGAACCACTGGGATCCATTCTGGAGTCATTGTAGTTTTCAGTATAGATGAATGATTTGTAGGAAGGGACAGTGACCAGGCTCCCCAAGTTTGTCAGTGATACCAAATTTGGAGCTGTTATTAATAATTGGGAACAAGTGGACCAGTTGCAGAGGGATATGGACAGGTTGGAGATTGGGCCTAAAAGTAAGCAAAGTTGCCCAATGTAGTAAAATTAGCTACCCAGCCAGATGTACAATATAGATGGGAGGAAATAGAGGATGTAACTCCTTGAATTTTGAGTAAATTTCTGTTCAAATTTCTGAGTGGCAGCTCAGTTCTGTAATATTGCCTCTGATTTAGAAGGTTCAAGCCCCACATCAGGACTTGAGCAAATAATCAGGCTGACACTTCCGTGTGGTACTGAGGGAGTGCTACACTGTTGGAAAAGCCATCTTTTGGATGAGACATTAAACTGAGGCCCCATCTGCCTGCCAAGTTGGACGTATTCAAAGAAGAGCAAGAGACTTCTCCCAGTGTCCTGACTAACATTTGTCCCTCAACCAAAGCAGATTATCTGGTCATTTATCTCATTGCTGTTGTGGGACCTTGCTGTGTGCAAATTTGTTGATGGATTTGCCTACATCACAATGGTAACTAATTAATTGGCTGTAAAGCACTTTGGGAAGTCCTGATGGTATGAAAGACGCTATATAAATGTACGTTCTTTCTTTAAGTACAGTCATTTTTTATGCTTACAATGGTATCTGAAATTTATACAGCTAGCTTTATATTTTTTTCATTCCAGCTCCTACTATCTTAATTTTTCCTCTTATTCCCCATCTTTATTGTACATCTGACTGGGCGGGTAATCCAGGCATCTGCTTCCAGCAATCTTTGAATTGCCGATCAGGAAGCATGGAAGTGAATCAGCTTCCAGTGTTATTTTATTTCCCCTCTTGTCTCTTCTTTGGGCACTTCCCCGAAATGGATTAGGCGATATCAACAAATTGCCTTGTGAAAAATCTAAGGGTAAAACTAGCACCTTGTTGATCTGTGGGAGAATGTTGGTGCGCCAATTACTTTGTGAATCCTGTGCATTTAAAAAAAAAATTAAATCTTTCGAACTGGTTTTGCTGAATACGATTTAATTCCAAATACAAACAAAAGCAAATGGCTGGTTGCCATGCAGCTGGTTACTGCTTCAGCTGTCAGATGAAGGCTTGTATCCAGTGACAAACTAAATGATTGCAGCGAACTAAAGCATTCAAAATTCAACATGACGTGAAATTTCAGCCCGACTGTGCATATTTTGCTGTCAAAGCTAATGCTAGTTCTAATAAACTGGCCACTAATAATCGATGCTTCAGGACAAATGTCCCTTATTGTAGAAATGATTTACTGCACATGCAAGATGTAAGTAAGGGAAAAAGGCTGCTCTACTTCAGCTGCATAGGTGTAAATTTGACGTTATCCTTGTGTCTCTGCTCAGTGGGTTAATGCCTCTCCTAATTATCCTGCTATTAAAGTAACTAAAACCATAAGGAAAATTACTTGTAGGAGCTGACACACATTATTGAAGCCTCTGTCAAGATATTACTGTCTTAAGATAAAAAGAAAGACCTGCATTTATATGGCGCCTTTCATGACCTCAGGATGTCCCAAAGCCCTTTACAGCCAATGACGTACTTTTGAAGCGTAGTTACTGTTGTAACGTAGAAAACACGGCAGCCAACTTGCGCACAGCAAGGTCCCACAAACAGCAACAAGATAATGACCAGATAATCTGCTTTTTAGTGATGTTGTTTGATAGCTAAGTATTAGCCTGGACACCAGGGAGAACTTCTCTGCTCTTCTTCGAAATAGTGCCATTGGATCGTTTACGTCTGCCTGAGAGGGCACCTGGTTTAACATTTCGTCCAAAAGACGGCACCTCTGACAGTGCAGCACTCCCTCAGTGAGTGTCAGCCTGGATTATGTGCTCAAGTCTCTGGAGTGGGGCATGAACCCACAACATTCTGACTCGGAGGTGAGGGTGCCACCCACTGAGCCATGGCTGACGGGCCACGATGCCCAGATTTTATACTTGCTGCGTGCTGAGTTATCTGATCGTGGGCGTTGTAGTGCTCCAATTAGCCTTAACACTCCTGGATTTAAAGAGGACGATCAGCTAGGGTTTCTGTTTCTCCAACAGGAAGTGGGCATTTTAGAACAGGATCGGGCTCAATGGCGATGCCTGCTTGCTCCTCTTTCCCCCTGTGCCCTCCCACATGGTGGAATAACCTGCCAAAACCTACTGCCAAGGCTCACATGGAGAATGGCCACTTGGCTGAGACACTGGGAGGAGCCCATTACTCTTGAAACGGTACCCCAAAGTATCCAGTGCCGTTAGGGGAGAAGAAAATCACAGAAATGGCAGAAAAAGGGGGATTTGCTCTAAAATACATTTACAGATATTGTTGAAAAGTTGCAGAGGGTTAAAGATTTTTTTTGAAATCACATGGAATGGCATTAAATTAGATATATTTTGCTGTTTATTAAAAATAGTTTATTTACAGGAAGCAGGAATACCGAATCTGATTCAAAAACCAAATTGTGAACTAGTTTAGAAAAATGCTGTTGAATTCAACCTGTAATGCAGTATTTATGCCCTGTTTTAACCAGCAGTGATCATAGACCACAACTACGAGCTGTTTGCCCTGTTTATTTTGGGGATTATTGACCAATAGTAACCTCCATTGAGTCTCCACTACACTTCTCCTCATGGTCAATCAATAGAGGCTCTTACAATGACCTTGTTTCGTTTGGGTTGCAGGAGAACAGTGTCCATGAGCCAGCTCCCTATCTCAACCACGCTAAATCTATATTCTTATTCCTGGAATAATAGAGCCAGGTGTAGCAGCACAAATGTGGGGAGCCAGTGCACGAGCACCATTCTCCTATCGTATGAACTGTAAGAGTGTCTAAAGAGTGACATTGGCAAAGCTCTGGTGGAAGCTCATTTGCCTGCATTTACAGGCAGGTATAGTGTGGACTGACTATGGAATTAAAAAACAAACTCTTGAATACATATTGCTTTGTGTAAGAATAGATGTACTAGGTTGAATAGCCATATATTTCTTTAATATAAAATATATATCCACATATTAGTAATTCTGCAACAGCTATGCAAGGCCAGGCCTGGAGACACTACCTCATTAACCATCCATGAGAAGATATAGTAAATCAGTCAAGTGACTGTAGGGAGGTGATGGAGGATGAATAGGCTTGTTATGAACTGGGAAGCGATAAAGTGAAGGTCATAACTGATATCCATAGTTTCTCATGAGTGCGTAAACATCTTACTGCACAGATTCATTGAAGTGAGAATGTGTTGACCTAATGACATTACTTTAGGACATAATTACTTATATAAAAGATAGACACTGGGGATCCTTCAGGAATTTTCTAGTCTTGCGGAGGTTAGCGTAAGCAGTTAATGACTACATGCTTTCGATCTCCTGAAGGAGTCCCTGGTATGTGAGTTATGATATAATTGATACCAATATCTTATACACTGCAAAATACAATGTAAAAGGTTGTGTTTTATTATCTCATTGACTTGATTTAATAAAGAGTTAATACCAGTGTTTCAATGTTTCCTGGTCCTTGAACTTGTATTAGGGCAATAAAGATATAAGACAATATCCTATATAAACCCAACACGTTGCACACAATTGCTTGTCCATTATTGGCTCTTCCTCTGCCCCCCCGCCCCTCCCCCAGCAGTACCTTCATGTTTCTTGGTCTGCTGCCTGCCTTCCATTCTCTCTGGCCTACGGTCCTTTAATTCCAACACACTACATTTCTAGTTCTTCTGCACCAGAATTTCCTTCTCCTCTCTGTTTTACTTTGGGGTAGATTTTCATCTTGCCATCCAGGCGTAAAATGAATGTTGCGAATTGGCCGCCCCCTATGGAAAGTGCCCGGTTTGAACTCAGGTGGACGTAAAAGATCCCATGGCACTATTTCGAAGAAGAGCGGGGGAGTTACCCCCGGTGTCCGGGCCAATACTTATCTTTCAATCAACATCACTAAAACAGATTATCTGGTCATTATCACATTGCTGTTTGTGGGAGCTTGCTGTGCTCAAATTGGCTCAAGCGTTTCCTACATTACAACAGTGACTACACTCCAAAAAGTACTTCATTGGCTTTATAGCACTTTGGGACGTCAGGTGGTCATGAAAAGCGCTATATAAATGCAAGTTTTTTTTAACAGCTTTGTGGTCACGTTTCCTGTACCAGATTTTAAAAAAAAATACTGAATTCAAATTCTCAAACTGCCATGGTGGATATGAACTCTCTGGATTTTTAGTCCAGGCCTCTCGACTACTAGTCCAGTAAAATAGCCACTACGCTACTGTTTTTAAAAATCCTCCTCTTCCGCAACCAAGTCAGGATTTCACAGAGCACTTTGTTTTTCTGTTCACTGAACTCGGGGTTTAGGAAGTCCTGGCAGTAATCGCTGTCATGTGGAAAGAGGACTTGGGTAACTCGGTGATGAAGCATGATATAGTGAAATGACTGAGGGACTGGTGGTAGTTACCATCCAGTTAAGGGCCATTTTATTTGTTACATGGCTGCTGCTTGTGCTTCTTCCATTGACAGTGTGTGTAAGGCAGCCACATGGACTGTTCCTCACGTTTACCAGATATTACTCTTCAAATTTAGCCAATACTCAGGACAGTGTTTTCCAGCAGATCGATTTTGACAGCACGGGTCGGGGCCTCCCAATTTGGGCCATCCTCTTTATAAAATTTGGTGTGACCCCAACCAAGTGTGAGGGATTCCTGAATGATGAAGGAAGTAAGATGACTTGTGCCGTAGTGTGTGTATGTTCAATTTAACTTTGTTACTATGGACACCTGCTGATCAAAATTCTGTTCCATTGAACCTATTTGTTCCTTTATCGGAGCAATTTAGCTAGCTGAAGTATGTCATATGCAAAATACCCTTGCTATAACCTGACCTTTTATAGGGAACTAGCTCGACATCTAGTTCGCCTTCTACCATCCCATGATACAATGATAATGGAGTTAACTGGAAATTTCAGTCCTCTGTAGACTTCCAGGTATTACTTGAAAATTAGGGAGGAGTGTACGGGTTCGTTGCTTGGATTGGCACAGAACTACGGTTCGACAATAATGGAACAGAAGTACTTTAAATCATTAACCAGAGACCTTGCTGTTATAACTTTGAAATACAGGACATAACTGTGACCCCCGAGTCATACTTTGGAATATAGCATTAGTTCACGGAATAGTACATTCCAGAAAAAGGTCAATACCAAGTAAAGAGCTGGCAACTCTGCTGTTTTTTTTGGGGGGGGGTGTAGGGTTTTCATCATTTACCTCAAGTGTCTCCAAATTTGATCTGCACACCAGAATCAAAAATACGGAATTAACATTTTAGGAGCTTGGGGGTTAAAGACATGTCACCACAGTAAAGTATCTCCACTTTATCATGTTGTACACAAAAGAGTTCATGATGACATTGTGTCATCAATTGACTTGGCTGCTGCACATTTGTCTCGCAATTTCAGTGAATAGTGGAGCTTCAGAAGATGGCGCTGCAGAAGATTGGAGGGTTATTGTTACATGCAGACATTATTGTTACATAGACATTTCCCTGTAGCTCCCATGCGAGATGTCTGCAGTCTTTTTCAGTGCAGTGCACTTTTACTTCCTGAGCTCATCCAAAAAAACAACCTCCAATATCAACAGTGCCACTTAACAAAGTTGCAGTAGTTGTTGCCATTCTGAAGTGTCTCTTTTTCGTTTTCTCCCCTCTTACCCTGAAGGAGGTAACATGTTGGCGTACAGTTCCACGGACCCAGCAGCATCTTACCCAAGAGGCCATTCTTCATGGCGTGAGCCAAGGCAGCAAACTATTCAACCATGGGGATAGCCGAGCCTGTTGCTGTCCACACCTGAAATCTATACTCATGCACTTCCCAGTGATGAGGAGTGGGAACACTGAGTAGATTTATTTTCCCCTCCCTTCCTAGCCAGGGCGCACATTTCTGTATTTAACCAAAATGAATCATGGAACTAATCGGCATAATGAGGTGTACACATATATCTTTGTTTATATCACAGATCAGGTAAAGCTTACACACAGGTAAGTATAAGAACAAAAGAAATAGGAGCAGGAGTAGGCTACACGCCCCCTCGAGCCTACTCCACTATTCAGTTAGATCATGCCTGATCTTCTACCTCAACTCCACTTTCCCGCCCTATCCCCATGTGTATAAAGCTTGTTCAACAAAGTTAATATCCTGAAACCAATGCTCAACAACAGATAGTGGCCAGAAAAGGCAAATTCAGAAAAACTGGCGTAATCTCCAATTCCTTTCAGTTATAGGTGGACACCATCTATCTCCCAATCTTTATTTGGGTTGGGCTGAGGTTGGTTCGAAGGGAGAGGTATGGCTGCATTGATTGTTAGTAGTGAGGCCCTTATTGTGTTCAATGCCATATAAGGTTACCTTTAAGTCATTCATCATGGTATTTACTGTGTTAACTGTTTTACTACAATTTTATTCTTTTCAGCGATATGTCGACGGAGGAATTACGGATAACTTGCCTCAGTATGAACTCAAAAATACAATAACAGTATCTCCCTTCGCTGGCGAAAGTGACATCTGTCCTCGTGATTGCTCCAGCAATATGCACGAGCTAAGAATAACTAATACCAGCATTCAGTTCAATCTGCAGAACTTGTACCGCCTTTCCAAGGCCTTATTTCCTCCTGGACCAGAGGTAAGAACAAATAAATAGTGAAGATCCATACAGTTTTTTTCATTGTACGGGGTGCTTAGAACCAATATGAGGCCTTCTTTACAAACAGTGCTGCAGATTCATGGTGTTCTACCAAAGAGAGCAAATCCATCCAAGAATGCTTTGCTTAGCTCATCCTCTCCAGATGAGGACTTGGGTATTCGGAGTTTGCAAGGCATGAACAGAAGTAGCCGTATGGGTGTCCACGATAATTTTTTCTGTTCCAATAGTACTGCAAAGACTAGCAAAGTTACTATTCTTAACTATAGAAGGACTACTGCAAACAAGCAACTTTCAGCTCCAAGGAGTCTGTGATGTCCTGGTATATGGAAGGTCAGATTGATCACAACCAGTCTCCCAACTGAATTGATACAGAGCATAACAGGGATACAAATCCTATTCCTGCAGGGCCTCCTAATGCATTCAGTTAATTCCAAATTAATATGTCAAAGTATTGGGTGGGGATGGGTGACAAAGAAAGATTATTGGTTCCTTTATGATTTGTTTCCACTGTAACTGGAGCCGGTTCTAATTAGCCTATTTTTGTGTAGTGTGCTTTAGTTGAGCATTTTCTTCATACAAATATTCAAAGGAAAAAAAATGTTCCAGTAATTAGAACAGAATGTCCATGAAATACATAAAGTATTAACTAAAAATAACATTGTGCACTATTCTCGATTTGTTGAATTGAAGTGCTGGAGAGGCAAAGAAATGGGGGGATGTTGAGATTTACTGTTCCAAAGTGCATTGAGTATTTCTTTCCCTTTTCAGTACTTGTATCAGGGTAACTGTGGTGAGATGTCTTAGAGATAAACCTGCAACTAACCAGTACTTTTGCCTAAAGGCTATTATAGGGACTAACATGAATGTGATCGTGTTCTGGCTTTAAAGTTTGAACAAAGACTCTCTTTCCTACCTACTATTTCCAAGTGACAAGTTCTATGAATTGTGTGAATCAAATTTGAAACCATCTGCAGGGAAGAAATCCCCAAATCCAAGAAGTCGCTATCTCTGGCATGTTTCAGGCCAGTAAATGCTTAATGTTCTCCTGTTTCCTCTTCCTGCTACCGTTCCCACAATGCATTAATTATCCACTGACCAATTGCAGTGAACGTACTGTCATTCCTTGTCCTGAATTCAGCTCCATTAACTGTTTTTGGGCAAGTTTAAGCAGAAAAATACTTGTTTGCAATTTGTAATCCTGATCAAAGCTTTCACATTGTGTCAGATTTCCTAGAGCTGAACCAGGAAATGGGAAAGTAGTGAGTGCCTCAACTCCTGCCCTGACATAAGTAAACTGGGTGTATTGAGCTCTAATCTGGAGCAGGCACAATTGGTAATAAACTATTTGAGCCCTTTGATCACTGATATGTTGATATTTTGCAACCCTGCATCAGCTGGTGTCCTGGGAATAATTTGAAGAGAGTACATCAGGAGCGCAGCTGGCTCAGATAAGCTATGCCTGACCATCTCAAACCTGCAAGGGTTGGATTGGCAGGTGAAGCTCTTTAACTTGTAAGCAATTTAATTTAGTATAGTGATCATTGAGTTGCCAATTGAAGGCCGTCTTCACTCTGGAAGCAATCCTTATCCCACATATTTCTCCTGACTCATCACTTACCAATATGACAAAGAGAAACAGGCATTGCAGGGTGCCCAAAAAACAATTTTTTTTACAAAATCCACTGCAGAATCTGTGCTATTCTTCTCTGAGTGGGTAAATCCCTGCAAGAAAGCTCACTCAACCAGATGAAATGTCTCCAGATGAGCTTAAGACTTCTGGAAAACTTAAGGTATAAACGTAAAGGAGCAACAATAGCAGGGTGTATGATTGGAACAAACTTTCCATTCCAGCAGAGGCGAAGCTGTGTTACTTTGGCATGGTTCACTAGCACAGTTCCTACTTTGTTGATCATTGAAGCATTACTACAGTCAGGCAGGTTTCAGTTCCATAAGTGGCTTTTGATGCCATGGTACAGATAGATTGCCAACGTGACCAGGAGGCAGACCTCTCTTTAGCAAACATGAAGAGGCTGAGATGCCCTGACCAAATGGAGTTGGTTTTTGAACAAAAGGTAACACAGGGATAGAAAAGTGCATGAAGAACTTGGATTAAGGTGGACACACACACTTTGTGAAATGTACTTTGCCTGAATTCTTTACATTTCCATGTTTTAAAAATATTTTTGACTGAATAAACATTCCACAGTGGGCATATTTACCAATGAAAAGTGTGTGAAAATGTATGCAAAGTTAGTAATTGGCATGCCCAATTCTAATACAGATTCATTCGCTCTATGTTTTAATCTGGTTGGCAGGTGATGCGGGATATGTGCAAACAGGGATATAGTGATGCAGTTGACTTCCTCAAGAGGAGTGGTGAGTGTGGACCTATGGTTTTTCTGCTATACTTTCTAAATGTGCAGATGCATTTGCTGTCTCTATTTAAATCTGTGAGAACGACGTTCTGTAAAATTGGTTTTAATTACTAGAGGCAGTCACAAACATTGTATACAGGAAACTTTCGATTTACCGGCACCTAAATAACCGGAAATCTCGGTTAACCGGCAAAATTCAGGAGTAGGTTTTACTTCATATTGTATTTGCCTTCCTTCATCTGTTGCTGTGCAAGGGTGTGGCTGCAGCTGTTGCTAAGCTACAGAGACGCTTGGAACTTGTGGCCGTTGTTCTACACTTGTTGCTAAGCAACAGGGTTTGTTGCTTTATACGGAGCTGTCAGCTCTCCGTATCTTTTACTATAGCTTTCGGTTATCCGGAATTTTTGATGAACCGGCACCACGTCGGTCCCGTCCGTGCCGGATAAAAAAAAGTTTCCTGTATCATGTAGCTTAAAGAACAGTTGCAATGCTTTAGTGAGTCTGAACAAACTCAACAGTGCATCTACCCAATCGCTTTTAAAGAGACGATAAGAATTTTGGGAAGAAAGGTTAAGATCTACTCAGTGCTCGAGTTCCATCTGTTCCTCAATTAGATCAGTTTTGGAGCACCCACTGGTCCATTGAAGACCAGGTAAATATTGATGCCAAATTTCTTTTCCTGCTCTTGCCTGGAAATTCTCAGTGCAGATGTTACACCACCCCATCCCTTTGCCAAGATTCCTCTTATTTTATTTTATCCCATCTCTTTCTTGGTAGCCATTCCAGAGTTGGATTCAGACCATCTCCATGGGCTTCTGCAAGGACAAGTGCGCAGAAGTTTGCCGATTAACCATGTTGTCCTCTTTCGATGTGTATAAATTTACATGGAGTCAAATGCTGCAGTCTTCTGTGTGCTTGCTTTATATGGTTTAGTGTGATCAACCAAGCTAGCAGAATAATTCCTCCCTTTGTGAAACTCCAGATCAAAATTTATACCCTAATAAGAAGTAGAGTGGTCTGTGGATGTGCTAGATTTTGCATTCCTTGTCGCTCAATCATTCAATCTCCACATACAAATAAATAGGCCATCCTCCTAATTCAGTGGGGAGACTGCAAGATGTGGTAGCCACAGGGTCATGTTATCGCTTTGGTCACAGCGCACTTGCTGCTATTGATGGAAGGATCGGTCACCGTTCACTACAGGGCCTGTCTGCCATTCACATATGATGATTTTGAACTCTTCTGATGTCACACAACTTCCTATCGGTAAAATTTAAAATAAAAACTGCACCTAAAAGTCATTCTATAGGCAACATACTGGCACAGAATTGGTCTGAATTTCCCCCAAACCATGCATCAAACTTTGCTGGTTTTAAGCCCAAGGAGCTGGTAATAGCTTCTAAAACTGTTTCAATTGTGCAAGGCTTTGAGGTAAACCTGTTGGTGGCAGCCATGTTTGTTTTGTGGTTGCCACATTGCTGTCACTGCCATTTAGAATTACAGCAAAGATAAATCAAAAGGTGTGCTGCAGTTGCTGACTTTTAAAAGCATATAAAAAAAGAGTTTCATTTAACTGTTGGTTTATAGAATAGCATCTACACATCGGGAAACAAATATCACACAAAGCTTCCATTTTCTGCCATAACTGTGGAATGACTTGACGGAATCCCAGTCTCGAGTAACATTCACGCTTGGCTACTTGCTAGGGAGTGTCACTGGTCTTCAGATTCTACATAGAGGGAGAAAAATCTCCTTGGAAGTGGTGGGGGTGTAGTTTCACTTTCTAACCTGCCTCCTGATGGATCAACCAAGTTGTGGCATTAATGATACCGGGGATGAGGACTGTAGCCCAAACAACTCCATACCTTCCGACTGAGGATCACAGTGTGGACTTTTGGAAAGTGGAAGAAGGATGAAGGGTTGTGCTTACTGATAAATTGGAATAATCAAACCCTTCAGCCTACTTTGTTCAGTTTACTTTGTCGCTATACTTTCCCTGATCTTTAATTCAGAAGCTTGCTTCTCGGTGCTTTTTTTTGCCATCTTGTGGTGACGCTAAGCAACAACATGCCAAAGCATATATTTTGATGTCAGTTTACCTCCCATCCTGTCACCGTCAGAAAATATTTTTGCTGTGATACAGTTCAATTTTAAATTTTGGAAAAATATCAGTGTATTTGGGGAAACTGGCATTTACTTGGACTGAAAAACAAAACTATTCTAAAGAGCTGAAGTGAATGCAGCACACAAAATATCTATAGACACGCAGTTAACCAGAAAGCAGAATTATTTGATTCCTGTGGCATCACATCTTGTCCTCCAGCAGATGGCACTGCATTGTGACCCGGAACAGGCTGTATTTGTTCCCCTTCACTTATCCAATGGTACTGAAGCTAATTGTAGCGAACCTACTGCATCCTCACTGAGTTCAGTTTTTTATATTCATTTGTGGGATGTGGGCGTCGCTGGCAAGGCCAGCATTTATTGCCCATCCCTAATTGCCCTTGAGAAGGTGGTGGTGAGCCGCCTTCTTGAACCGCTGCAGTCCGTGTGGTGAAGGTGCTCCCACAGTGCTGTTAGGGAGGGAGTTCCAGGACTTTGGAAATGATGGTGTTCCCATGTGCCTGCTGCCCTTGTCCTTCTAGGTGGAAGAGGTCGCGGGTCTGGGAGGTGCTGCCGAAGAAGCCTTGGCGAGTTGACTCGGCACATTCTGGGAATTGATACTTGAGATCATCTGGTCTATGTTGCTTAATACTACACTGAGCAGTGTTTTTAACTACTGGGCTAATGGGGAGCTCCATATATTTAAATGGGTTTATGATCCATGTTGGGCTTTTTATTTAAAAAAAATCATAAATCTTACTCCTAATATATCCCAAAGCTGTTGACTCTTTGAATTCTATCAAAATGGGATCTAATTTTCTAAACTTGCTAGCTGTTTATTTTTATTCCTTCGTAATGAAATTCTGCCCCCCCCCCCCACCACTTATTGATGAAATTATAATTGCCAGAACAGCCCAGTTTATTTATTTTTTCCCTAGCTCTGATGTTCCCATGGTACCAGCCTTGGTTAGGTTGTAGTTGTTTATCAAGAATAGGGAAGTGTGTTCATATAGATTCAGTGGCCAGAGATTTCCACTTCAGCCCTCGCCAGCTCACGATTTTCCATCCATTAAAGTGAGTGGACAGAAAATCAGGGCCTGGCGGACATGAGTGGAAAACCTCTGCCAACTTTTTCCTCCCAAGCATGGTACACTTGCCACGTGTCACGGCTCAAATTACTCATATACTGTATCCAAAAATTTGCATTTGAATGAATCAATACTACCTGCTTCCACCATTGTGAAGGAATAGCCATGATTCAGAGAAATACACGATACTATGAACAGAATTCTGATATTAATACAGAACATACTGGGCTAAAAATTCAGTTTGGGGCGCCAAGCTCGCCTGGGCGCAGGAATTACCGCTGCGCGCGGAGCCACTTGCGCCATCGGGATATTCAGTTTCAGCGCCCCAAGTGGAAGCCGGCCGCTAAACAAGGCTTTCGGCGCCCCGCTTGGGGCGCTGAAACTGAATATCGGCGCGCAAAGTGCCACAGCGCCACCCGCTGCGGCACGGCAGGCTGCGGTACTGCAGGCCTTCCTCCCACTGTTAAGGGGAGGTGCCTGCAACAGCGCGATCCACGCTCGCGAGTGCCGGCAAATGAGCCCGGCACCAAGGAGAAGTGCCGGGCTCTCGGGAAACAGCCGGCAATGCCGCGGGGGGGGGGGGGGGGGTGTGTAGGAGGCCGGGGACGGAGGTGCGGGCAGGCGGCCGCCGAAAAAGCGGCCGGCCGCACCTCCTCCTTAACTCGCGCCACTACCGCCACAGGTAGGCCCCTGTGTACCGGTCGCTATTTGCGGCCAGCGCGGAAGAGGCGGCGGCGACCTAATATGGCGTTCAGGGCGGTAGCGGGGCATTGCGCACACCTATGACGTCATCGGTGGCGGCGCAGCGCTACAGGCTAACGCCGCCATTAGCGCCCCGCTAAATATCGCGGCGGTTGCGGCCAGTGGTGCTAAAGCCTCTGAGTGGCCTCTTTGGGCGCAAACTGGTGGCGCAAGCAACTGAATTTCTAGGCCACTGGGTTTAAAAGACACAAGGCTGTAAACAGAATACAGGCTTCTGAGAAAAGATCAGTTGATAAAGTTGTAAACAAGCTTTGAAATGGGAATTAGTTAAATATTCTAAAACAATGAAAGATTGAAATGGCATTGGCGATTCCGGAGAGTCTATGGTTTGCAACCAACACAATGGAATCACCCAGTTTAAAGTGTTAAAAGCTAACACTGATGCAAACAGAAACTTAGAATATTAAACAACCATATGCCTTCATAATATAACATCAAATAAGTCAGGAAACACGATTAAATATGCAACCAACTGAAGTAAATAAGAAATGCATAAACACTGAGTTAAAGTGTTTTCAATTTACATATAGTAAAAACCATACCAACAAGAAGACTTTGAAGATATGACATCAAATAGATGACACCAAGCAATTGCATTGTTTTTGTGTTGAACGTGGAAAACCACGGCGACACAATGTCTGATGATGGCCCAGAAATTCGGGTCGGGGGCTTCCCGCGGGTGCAAGCCCCCGACCTGCACTTACCTTGTGCGCCGGCAGTTGAGCTGTAGGGCCCTGTGGAATTCCGCTCCGGGGCCTGGTCCAGCTGCCGGCGAGCAGTGCTTGCGTGTCCCAGGGGCGTAGTTAGTGCGATGCGTCCCCTGGGATCACGTGGGCCATGGGCAGCCAATCGGCGCAGGGAAAAGCCCTGTCAAAACGTATAAATACTACGGCCCCAAAATAGTAGTAAACCTTCAAATAAATTTTTAAAAATCATCACACTTTTTAAATAAACTATAAATTACATTAAATAACTATTTTAAACAATAATTTAAATTTTTGAAAAAAATAATTTTATATTCAAACGGGGCTAAAAATAAACTTACCTTGCTTTAAAGTATTTAAAAATAATAAACCTGTGGAAAAAATGTTTTAATTTTAATTAATTGACCACTTACCTTTTAAAATGCAGACCTTACGCCTGGTTTTTACATTTCTAAAATCTAAAGACTTACCCTCACGGAAAAACCTGTAAAAAAAAACGTAAGTTCAAAGCGCACGCGCAGACTCCCACGCGCACGCGTTCCACCTCTGAACCTCTTCGTTCAGAGGAACGGAAGTGCCGGTTTCCCGCGCATGTGCAGTACATGCAAGAAACCGGCACTTCCATCGGGCCCACGCGTGATTACCCCGTGCGTACTCACCCGTGGAGACCCGAATTTCTGGGCCAATAAGAATTACATCAAGGAGATAAATCGATAGTAGCTATTTTATGATACGTATTTGAAACACCTAAACAAGAGACAGAAGTCTAAGAGCAACCGCTGAAATGAGGGTAAAGAATAGAAGCATTCAAACAGAGAGAATGAATAAAACAATTAGCTGACATCAGCAGGGAACATCAAAGAAGAAACCACTGCTAAAAGTGTATAAAATAAGACCTTTTTTAACAGAAGCCAGAACATGCTGAACGGGCAGGGCGTTTCTCAACTTTCCGGAGGCATCTCTGTAAGTTTTTAACTATGAGTCTCGGGAAGTCAGATTGATTTTGGTGGATGTTCTGGATTTAGAAATAAGTAAGAAATAAGAAATGTAACGAAGTAAAGATTTGAGAATAAGGATCTCTGAGAAATAAGAAATGTAAGCTAATTGTATTTTGAATTGTTAAAGTTGCGACTGATTCAACAGACGTTAACTGAATGTCGGCTCTTAAATAAAACTATATGGGGGGAAAATTCAGTTGGTTGCGCCTCCCATTAGCGCCTTAAGAGGTCGCTAACGGGACGCAAACCAACTAGCGCCTGGGCACGGCACTACCCACGCCTCCCACAAAATTCAGTGGGAGGTTAGTGGTGGTGCTAACCGGTAGTGCCCTGCGGCGTTGCGCCGCTGGCGATGATGTCATTGGTGTGCGCAGCGCCCCACTCACGCCCCGGCCATGATCTTCGGGAGCGCCCCCTGACTTACCGCCGGACGCTATGTCCGACGGGGTCAGGGGGGCGTACCTGCGGCCGGGGAGGCGCAATTTAAATGCGAGGGGCGGGGCAGCCATTTTTGTTGCTGTCCACCTGCCGGCCGCCTGCCAGCACCTACCTGCGCTCCCGTCCCAGACCTCCTGAAACGCACCGCCCCCACCCCACGGAGTGCTGGCTGCGCTCCAAGAGCCCGGCACTTCTCTTGAGTGCCGGGCTCTTTTGCCTGCACTCCCGATCCCCGGGGGCACAGCTGGGCCCCAGGTCACGCTGCACAAGGCCCCTCCCCTTTAAGAAGGGGAGGAAGGCCTGCAATACTGCGGCGCGACGTGCCGCAGCGTGTGGTGCTGCGGCACATAACGCCGCAATATTGACTCTCAGCGCCCCAAGAGGGATGCGGGGCGCCTCCAGTAGCGCCCCGCTTCCCTCTTGGGGCGCAACCACTCAATTTCTGGCGCGGGGACGCTAATTTTTCCAGGGCGCATAAAGTAGCGCCCTGGCGCTACTCAATTTTTAGCCCTATATTTTTAGAATTGTCTCAGAGTAATTCTGTATAGACTCAAGAACCCACAAATTCTGTACACTCTTTTGTAAGGAGTTGCAGAATTCTGGGGGCTATTCCGGACCCTCATAATATCCGGAAGGTTACAGCCTAGTTCAACTTATTAAAAGTACTATGCGGAGGACGGTAACATGTTTAGTCGTTCCTTTCCTTTAGGGAGAGATAGCCTGAACCTTTTGTGGTAAACCACTGTTATCGTTCACAACCGTTCACTATTGTTACACTGTTGTTATCACTGTTTACACTGTTGTTATCACTACACAAGGTTACCTCTTGCCACGCACGCTGTTATACCTAGGCATACCTCAGCTGACTCCGCCCATGGCTCCGCCTGCTTGCCCAGGTATAAAGGTGACCGCTTGGCTAGTATTCTTCCTTGTTGGAACCGATCACCCACGAGGGCGGGCTCTGTTATTTAGCCAATAAAAGCCTATAGTTACTATCTTAACTCGTCGCTTTTCATGGAATGAATTGATAGGTATATCAATTTTATTGGCTAAATTTTGAAATGACTGGACTGGAGCAGCCAAACAACCAGCCAAACGGCCAGCTACAACAGCCCCAGCAGCCGACTTGGCTGCGAGCCCTCCGACCGCCGTACCTGGATCTAAATCCACAGGCAGCGAATTCAGCCCTCGACTTCGATCACTGGCTGAGCTGCTTTGAATCCTACCTGGTAGCCTCCGGCGTGCCATCGGAAGCCGACAAACTAAGAGTTCTGACCGCCCAGGTGAGCCCTAAAGTATTTGCACTCATCCGGGACCTTGCTACATACGAGGAGGCCCTCGACCTGCTAAAAGAGCAGTACCGGAGCCCAGTAAATTCGATGTATGCCAGACATCTCCTAAGATCCCGCTCGCAACAGCCAGGAGAGTCTGTAGATGAATTTTTACGGGCGCTACAAACACTCGGCAGGGACTGTGACTTTAAAGCTGTATCGGCTGCACAACATGCTGAAGGAAATATCCGTGATGCCTTCGTGAAAGGTCTTCGGTCCGACTACTCACGTCAAAGACTGCTCGAATCAAAGGACCTCGGCTTGAAAGCAGCTGCAGCCCTCGCTCGCTCCCTGGAAGTGGCCCATCGGGACCTCGAGACGTACTCCGGGTACAGTGCTGCGCGACCCTGGGACTCGTTGATCAAGGCCACAGACGCCAGCAGTGCCTCATGTGAGTCGTGGGGGTGGCCATCTTCTCCGCCATTTTGTCCAACTTCGACCTCGTGGGGATCCGCGTCATGGGCGCTGCCATTTTGTTCGCCGCACTCGGCCGCCATTTTGTCTCCAGACCCGACCACCGCCTCACCTGCCGACTACAGCAGCTCACTCAGCCATACACTGGCCTCCGTCACGCTTGACCAAGCTCTCCCGCATCATCTGTCCAGGTCCATGATGGACATCGAAGTAAACGGCCACGCCACGACCTGCCTGTTCGATAGCGGGAGCACGGAGAGTTTTATTCACCCAGACACGGTGCGCTGCTACTCCCTCACTGTCCGGCCAACGCGCCATCGGATCTCGATGGTGTCGAAGTCCCATTCAACAGACGTCAGCGGCTACTGTGTGGTGACCCTGTCGGTTAGGGGCACGGAATATAAAAACTTTAAACTTCTCGTCCTGCCCCAGCTCTGCGCTGCCGTCCTACTAGGGCTGGATTTCCAATGCCACCTTCGAAGTGTCACTTTGGCATACAGTGGACCCCTCCCCCCACTCACAGTCTACAACCAGCAGTTTTTAAACCGCCCGCCGCGTACCACCTGCGGCCTCTCCACTCTCAAAGTCCCGCCCCCCTCCTTGTTCGCTAACCTCACCCGCGACTGTAAACCCGTCGCTACCAAGAGCAGGCGGTACAGCGCCGGGGACAGAGCTTTTATTAGCTCTGAGGTGCAGCGACTCCTGAAGGAGGGCATCATCGAGGGGAGCACCAGCCCCTGGCGTGCCCAGGTCGTAGTCGTTAAGACCGGCAATAAACACCGCCTGGTCATCGACTACAGCCAAACCATAAACCGGTACACCCAGCTGGACGCATACCCCCTTCCCCGCATATCTGATATGGTCAACCAGATTGCACAGTACCGGGTATTCTCCACCATCGACCATAAGTCGGCCTATCACCAACTCCCTATCCGCCCTGAGGACCGCCAATATACCGCCTTCGAGGCGAATGGCCGCCTCTACCACTTCCTTAGGGTTCCCTTCGGCGTCACCAACGGGGTTTTGGTCTTCCAAAGGGAGATGGACCGGATGGTTGACCAGAACGCGCTGCAGGCCATGTTTCCTTATCTAGATAACGTCACCATCTGCGGCCACGACCAGCAGGACCATGATGTTAATCTGGAGAAATTCCTCCGTACGGCCCAACGGCTGAATCTCACTTACAATAAGGAGAAATGTATGTTCAACACCTCACGCCTTGCCATCCTCGGCTGCGTAGTAGAGAACGGAGTCATCGGCCCCGACCCCGAAAGAATGCGCCCCCTCATGGAGCTTCCCCTTCCCCACTGTCAAAAGGCACTGAAGAGAACCCTGGGGCTCTTCGCTTACTATGCCCAATGGGTGCCCAATTATGCGGACAAAGCCAGACCCCTCATGAAGTCCACCTCCTTCCCCCTGACAGCAGAAGCATGCGCAGCCTTCTCCCTCATAAAAGGAGACATTGCGAAGGCCACAATGCACGCAGTGGATGAGTCCATCCCTTTCCAAGTGGAGAGCGATGCATCCGACTTCGCCCTAGCTGCAACCCTTAACCAGGCGGGGAGACCTGTGGCCTTCTTCTCAAGGACCCTTCAGGGCCCTGAGATCCGACACTCTTCTGTCGAGAAGGAGGCCCAGGCGATTGTGGAAGCGGTACGACGCTGGAGGCATTACCTGGCAGGCAAACGATTTACCCTCCTCACCGATCAGCGTTCGGTTGCTTTTATGTTTAATAACAAGCTGAGGGGCAAAATCAAGAACGACAAGATCTTGAGGTGGAGAATTGAGCTCTCCACCTACGATTACGATATCTTGTACCGGCCTGGTAAACTCAACGAGCCCCCAGATGCTCTATCACGAGGTACATGCGCCAACGCGCAAGTTGATAGACTACGGACCCTCCACAACGACCTCTGCCACCCCGGGGTCACTAGACTTTACCACTTCATCAAGGCCCGCAACCTGCCCTACTCCATCGAGGAGGTCAGGACCATGACCAGGAACTGCCAAGCCTGTGCCGAATGCAAACCGCATTTCTATAGGCTGGACAGAGCAAGCCTGATCAAGGCCACCCGCCCCTTCGAGCGCTTGAGCATCGATTTTAAGGGGCCCCTCCCGTCCTCTGACCGTAATGTGTACTTCCTCAACATTATTGACGAGTACTCCCGCTTCCCCTTTGCCATCCCCTGCCCAGACATGACCAGTACCACGGTCATCAAATGCCTGAACGACCTCTTCGCCTTGTTCGGGTTCCCGAACTATATACATAGCGACCGGGGCTCATCCTTCATGAGCGAGGAACTTCGCCAGTTCCTGCTCGCGAGAGGTAGTGCTGCGAGCAGGACCACCAGCTACAACCCCCGGGGGAACGGCCAGGTGGAAAGAGAGAACGCGACAGTTTGGAAGGCCGTCCTCTTAGCCCTAAAGTCTAAGGGCCTCCCAACCTCTCGCTGGCAGGAAGTCCTCCCGGCAGCGCTCCATTCCATCCGGTCACTGCTTTGTACCGCCATTAACGCCACCCCTCATGAGCAAATGTTTGTTTTCCCCAGGAAGTCGACTACGGGAACCTCGCTACCAACATCGCTGACTTCTCCGGGACCCGTCCTGCTGCGGAAGCACGTGAGGACCCATAAAATGGACCCTCTGGTCGAGAGGGTGAACCTCCTGCACGCCAACCCCCAGTATGCCTATGTGGCATACCAAGACGGGTGGGAGGACACAGTCTCCTTGCGAGACCTCGCACCCTCGGGCACCCCTGAGATACGACCGTTATCCCCCACCACTCCCCCAAATCCAGCTCCTGTAGGCGGCATGCTGGAACCCCAGGAGCCTTCGTCGACCACGCAGACACCAGCATTAACATCGGATACCGCACCATCGCCGCCGCTGCTGCGCCGATCAGAAAGGCTTACGAGGCCTCCTGATAGACTGACATACACGAACTGGTAGTACACTTCACCCCGCCGGACTCAATTTTAAACAAGGGGTGAATGTGGTAAACCACTGTTATCGTTCACAACCGTTCACTATTGTTACACTGTTGTTATCACTGTTTACACTGTTGTTATCACTACACAAGGTTACCTCTTGCCACGCACGCTGTTATACCTAGGCATACCTCAGCTGACTCCGCCCATGGCTCCGCCTGCTTGCCCAGGTATAAAGGTGACCGCTTGGCTAGTATTCTTCCTTGTTGGAACCGATCACCCACGAGGGCGGGCTCTGTTATTTAGCCAATAAAAACCTATAGTTACTATCTTAACTCGTCGCTTTTCATGGAATGAATTGATAGGTATATCACCTTTAGACCCATTTAAGCATCTTATGGAATTCAGCTATCTCTAACTTAAGTTGAAGGTGAACGTCTGGGGAATACGCCTGATCTGGAATAGCCCAAAAGGGCTAGGACTGTAATTACCCCTTCACCATCTCCCTAGAAAGTCTGTTCCATAGATTGGCCACTCGCACTCGAAATATTGTTTCCGCAGTGTAATATATGTAGGTAGAACAACTGAAGGACAGAGACAGCAATTGCTAGTTCATGAGCTTGCTTTACTAGGCCAGAGCGAACTAAGCATGCTCATACTAAACCATGTGACAAACCATGTGATAATACATCACACGCAAATAGTTTTGAGTTTATCCCCCTTCAAGCATAGGCTGTGTCCTTTGGTTCTACTGTTCTGGACAAGGTGAAATAGCTCGTAATATTGTGCTCTTGTAGTTTGTGTTTTTGGGTCCCAGGTGCTGCTGCTGAAACATTTTGGCAAGACAACAATATGTAATCAACCCTATTCCACCAGTATGCTGTCTTACAGTTATTTATATTCTTTTTCTCCACCTCCTGAACCCCAGCCATCTGGCTTTTCCTGGTTTGTACCTCCAGAATATACAATTTTGAGCTTACTCCAAATACTTTTCCTCAAGTCCAACAGGAAAGTCCACTTCCAAATGAAAGCCCTCACTCACTCTCTTTATCTAAGAGTAAAATAATGTGGGATATTCTGCCCCAGGCAAACAAGGAACCCTTTTATTGTTACCAGATAGTATGTAGGAGCTCTATATTGTGTCTCTTTTCACTTCAGAGAACAGATATCATTGGCCATGCCATTCAAGTTTTGTAACAGACTAACCTGCCAAACAGGCTATTCCCAGAAGCAGCAGGACAAGCAGGATATTAAATGAGTTCAAATACAACAGTCTGGAGCTGTTAACAAAGGGTTAAACAGCCAACCCAGTCAGAATAGAAGCTTTTGATAACTTCCTTCCAGTGCTTGGAATAAATATTTTTGAGAGAGATAACAGACTCCTTAATGAACCAGCAAAATACAATCTTTGCAGGATTTATATAGACCACATCCACAGAGCCATGCTTTTCCCCTGTACGGCAAATGAAACTACTGATGCCAAAAATGTGTGGAATCTTTATTGTCATAGATGCTTTGAAGGTCAACCTGACACGTAGGCAATCTACTTGAACATTGACAGCGAAATTGCACAACCTATAATCACAAAGGGATGATGACAAAAGGCATGTAGTAGGTGTTTGGGTTCTTCCAAACATGCACTTGACAGCTAGTCCAAAACATTATTATCTCAAGTTGACTTACTTTGGATCAGGACTAGAGCACCTTCCCCGGTGGCATTTTGTTTTTATTCATGACAGGTTTGGCAATCAAAATGTTTTCATATTAAGAATACATTTGCCCCTTTAAAGTGTTACAGTAGATGTGTTGTCTTTAACCAGTGCATTGGATTTAAAAGGAGGTGTAACTTCCAATTTGAGTGTGGTGTTTTAAAATTAATTTTAAACCAAGGTCCCCTACATCCACCTCCGTAAGTGTCCTCCTCCACCCCACCTTGGCCTTGCTGACGTTGAAACACTTATTTCTGCCTTTGTCGTCTCTAGACTCAATTTACACCAATGCTGTCCTAGCCCCCCTCCCATCTGTTGCCCTCCGTAAACTTCAGTACAGGTAGACTATCCTTTATCCGAAAACCTCGGGACCAGCCGTGTTTCGGTTTTCGGAAAATTTCGGATTTCGGAAGGTATTTTATAAGACTGGGAAATTTGTCGGGGGTGGGGGTCGGCAGGGGGTCGGGGTCGGCGGGGGGGGTCGGGGTCGGCGGGGGTCGGGGTCGGCGGGGGGGTCGGCGGGGGGTTGGGGGTGGGGGTCGGCGGGGGTCGGGGTCGGGGTCGTGCGCACGACTTACGCTGAATGAAAACACTTTCAGTTTTCAGAGGATTTTGGTTTTCGGAAGTGCGGATAAAGGATACACTATCCCTTATCCGAAAGGGTGGGGGGGGTCGGGGGTCGGGGGGGAGAAAAGAATATCGGACAGGCCGCTGCAGCTATCGGACGGGCCGCTGTATTGTTGGGTTCACTCTCCCGGTATACCTCCTTCACACTGCCCGGCTCGGCCTGCAATCTCCTACCCAGGAGGGAACTCAGTGACCCTCTGCCCTGCTCAGCGTAAGTCGTGCGCCACTCTGGTCATGTCGTGCGCACGACTTACGCTGAACGAAAAAACCTTCGGTTTTTAGAGGGTTTCGGTTTTCGGAAGTTCGGATAAAGGGTAGTCTACCTGTATATCCAAAACTCTGCTGCCCATATCCTATCCTGCACCAAATCCTGGTCGCCAATCATCTCTGTCCTCTCAATGGCTCACAATCCCCCAACGCCTCAAATATAAAATTCTTATCCTGTGTTTAGATTCCTCCCTGTCCCTGTAATCTCATCCACCCCTACTTGCCCCATCCCTTCACACACTCATTTTCTCTGACTCTGGCCTCTTGTGTGTGAATTTCCCCTCCCTTCACCCCACCATTGGTGGCCATGCTTTCCATTGCCTAGGCCAAGGCCCCATGCTCTGAAATACCATCCCGATACTCCTCCATTTCTCTCTCCTTATAAGACCCTCCTTTTAAAACCCACCTCTCTGACCATGCTTTTGGCCACCCCTCCTAATGTTTCCTCCTTTGTGTCGGCGTCCATTTTTCCTTATGCCTCTGTGAAGTCCCTTAAAATGTTCTTCTACGTCAAAGGCACTTTATAAATGCAAATTGTTGGCGACGGTGGTGTTGGTCTCGTGCCAAAGCCACATAGAGGGTGGATGAGTCATCTCTGTCTAGGTGAGTTGTTTAATGAGTATTGGACACAAAATACACCCAGGTGTTTGTGCATAAGGTCACACTTTGGTTCATCAACAGCCAGGACTTGCTTATGGGAGCAACCTTCTGTGTTGGGCATCAGAAAAAGTATCTGGTATAAGCCCAAATTGCCGTGTTTCTTTCCTGTAATGTTTCCAGTCACATTGAACATTATATGCAGTGCAGTTAAACAGTAATCAGGATTTGTTTCTTTTCAACCCAAAGAACAGCTTTTGCCACGTGAGAAGAATAAGAAGTAATTATTTATTTTTTCCACCCCCACCATGCAGCTCTGTTGAACCAGCCACGACCTTTGCGCAACCCTTCACCATCAGCTTCGAATGAATGTGATACAGTAGATGATGATGAGGAGGCATTGGAAGCAGTAGAGAGAGGTCAAGTGGGAGTAATAGACATAGTCAAAAAGAATAATGACCAGATCTTGGAACATCTATCACCACGACTTCACCAAGGTGAGCAAACGTCAGCCATGATCTAATTGAATGACGCAACAGGCTTGAGGGGCTGAAAGGCCTACTCCTGTTTCTAAAGCATTGCTCAATGCTTCAGGTAAGGTCACCTGCAGCCTGACTGCTCAATGGGTAAATGTATTTTCTTGACCTGTACACCGTCCCATGGGTGCTGGTTTCTGCAGATGATGTGATTGAATTTTATATTAAGTTTGAGAGTGATGTAGTCCAATCTGAAACTAAGGTCTTCAATCTAAACAGAGGAAACTACAAGTGTATGAGGGACATAGAAACATAGAAGATAGGAGCAGGAGTAGGCCATTCGGCCCTTCGAGCCTGCTCCGCCATTCAATGAGATCATGGCTGATCATCCAAATTCAGTACCCTGTCCCTGCCTTCTCCCCATATCGCTTGATCCCTTTAGCCTTAAGAAATATATCTAACTCCTTCTTGAATATATTTAATGAACTGTCCTCCACCTCCCTCTGTGGTAGAGAATTCCACAGGTTCACCACTCTCTGGGTGAAGAAATTCCTCCTCATTTCAGTCCTAAATGGCTTACCCCTTATCCTTAGACTATGACCCCTGGTTCTGGACTCCCCGGCCATCAGAAACATCCTTCCTGCATCTAGTCTGTCCAGGCCTGACAGAATTTTATAGGTTTCGATGAGATCCCCTCTCAATCTTCTAAACTCCAGTGAGTGTAAGCCCAATCGACACAATCTCTCCTCATACGTCATTCCTGCCATCCCAGGTATCAGCCTGGTGAATCTTCGCTGCACTCCCTCCATGGCAAGAACGTCCTTCCTCAGGTAAGGCGACCAAAACTGCACACAATACTCAAGGTGTGGTCTCACCAAGGCCCTGTACAACTGCAGCAAGACATCCTTGTTCTTGTACTTGAACCCTCTTGCTACGAAGGCCAACATACCATTTGCCTTCTTAACCGCCTGCTGCACCTGCATGCTTATCTTCAGCGACTGGTGTACAAGAACACCCAGGTCTCTTTGCACTTCCCCTTCTCCCAATCTATTGCCATTCAAATAATAATCTGCCTTCCTGTTTTTGCCACCAAAGTGGATAACCTCACATTTATCCACATTATAGTGCATTTGCTATGTTCCTGCCCAATCACCCAACCTGTCCAAATCGTGCTGGAGTTTCACGACATCCTCCTCACAGCATACCCTCCCACCCAGCTTTGTGTCATCTGCAAATTTGGAGATATTACATCCAATTCCCTCGTCCAGATCATTAATATATATTGTGAACAGCTGGGGTCCTAGGACCGATCCTTGCGGTACCCCACTAGTCACTGCCTGCCACTCGGAAAACGACCCGTTTATTCCAACTCTTTGCTTTCTGTCCGCCAACCAGTTCTCTGTCCAAGTCAATACCTTGCCCCCAATCCCATGTGCCTTAATTTTGCACGCTAATCTCTTATGCGGGACCTTATCGAAAGCCTTCTGAAAGTCCAAATACACCACATCCACTGGTTCTCCCTTATCTATTTTACCAGTTACATCCTCAAAAAATTCCAGTAGATTAGTCAAGCATGATTTACCTTTTGTAAATCCATGTTGACTTTGTCCGATCCAGTCACTGCTTTCCAAGTGCTCTGCTATTACATCTTTTATAATGGACTCTAGCATTTTCCCCACTACCGATGTCAAGCTTACCGGTCTATAATTCCCCGCCTTTTCTCTACCACCTTTTTTGAATAGTGGGGTAACATTAGCTACCCGCCAATCCATGGGTACCGTTCCAGAGTCTATCGAGTTCTGGAAGATGACCAGCAATGCATCTACTATTTCTAGGGCCACTTCCTTAAGTACCCTGGGATGTAGATTATCAGGCCCTGGGGATTTATCGGCCTTCAGTCCCATCAATTTTCCTAACACCATTTCCCTACAAATACCGATTTCTTTCAGTTCCACCCTTTCATCAGACCCTATGTTCCCCGACATCTCTGGGAGGTTATTTGTGTCCTCCTTTGTGAAGACAGAACCAAAATATGTATTTAGTTGGTCTGCCATTTCTTTGTTCCCCATTATAAATTCCCCCGATTCTGACTGCAAGGGACCTACGCTTGACTTCACCAATCTTTTTCTCTTCACATATCTATAAAAGCTTTTACAGTCAGTTTTTATGTTCTCTGCAAGCTTACTCTCATATTCTATTTTCCCTTTCTTAATTAATCCCTTTGTCCTCCTTTGTTGAATCCTAAACTGCTCCCAATCCTCAGGATTATTGCTTTTTCTGGCCAATTTATATGCCCTCTCCTTGGATCTTATGCTATCCCTAATTTCCCTTGTGAGGCACGGTTGAGTCACCTTTTTTGTTTTATTTTTATGCCAAACTGGGATGAACAAATTCTGTTGTTCATCCATTCGGTCTTTGAACGTTTGCCATTGCCTATCCACCGTCAACCCTTTGAGTGCCATTCCCCAATCAATCCTACCCAACTCGCTCCTCAGACCATCGTAGTTTCCTTTATTTAAATTGAGGACCCTGGTCTCCATGGTAGTTGGCCATGGTAGATTGGGAGACTTAAAAGGTATGAAGGGCCTTGGTGAGATCACACCTGGAGTACTGTGTACAATTTTGGTCTCCTTACCTAAGGAAGGATATGCTTGCCATGGAGGGAGTGCAACGAAGGTTCACGAGATTGATTCCTGGGATGGCGGGACTGTCGTATGAGGAGAGATTGAGTAGGTTAGGCATGTATTCTCTTGAATTCAGAAGAATGAGAGGGGATCTAATTGAAGCATACAAAATTATTACAGGGCTTGATAGAATGAATGCTGGGAGAATGTTTCTCTTGGCTGGGGAATCTAGAAACAGGGGCCACAGCCTCAGGATAAAGGGTAGGCCATTCAGGACTGAGATGAGAAGAAATTTCTTCACACAGAGGGTGGTGAATCGTTGGAATTCTCTAACCCAGAGGGCTGTGGAGGCTCAGCCATTGGGTATATTCAAAGCAGAAGTTGATAGATTTCTGACTAGTAAGGGCATCAAGGGATATGGCAATAAGGCCGGTGAATGGAGTTGAGGTAGATGATCAGCCATGATCTCATTGAATGGCGGAGCAGGCCGAAGGGCCGAATGGCCTACTCCTGCTCCTATTTCTTACGTTGCTACGGAGCAGCATGTAGATGAGGAAGAGGAAAGGGCCAAGGATAAACAGAGGTGCAGGGGCGTGAAGAGAAACTATTGCTGGAGATGCTCTGGCTATAATTGGATAGGTAAGGGTGGAACCAAGCAAGGGTAGTCTCTTTGAGCTGGAGATTTGTTGGAGTGGAGGATTTTGTGGCCAATCGTGACAAAGGCTGCAGAGTGGTAGAGAAGGATGAGGAGGGATAGTGCACCACAGTCACAGAGGATGTCATTTATGATTACGACTAGGGCCATTTCAGTGCTGTGGTAATGGCGGAAACCTGATTGGAGAAATTCAAATGTGGAGTTGCAGGAAAAATGGGCATGGATTTGGGAGGCGGCATCACGTTCAAGGACTTAGGAGGGGAAAGGGAGGTTGGCGATGGGGAAAGGACAGTGGGGTCGAGGTTGGATTTTTTGAGCGGGGGAGAGGACTGACAGTGGGTGTAACTCTTTTATAACAGCTGTGCAAAAGCAGCTTGCTTTGACTCACCTATTCATTTATAAAATTATTTTCTCATCTCCAGCCACCTGTGGGTAATTGAAACTCAGATTATCTGGTCTATGTGGCTTAATACTACACTAAGCAATCTTTTTGCTCACTGGGCTAACCGGGAGCTCCATATATTTAAATGGATTTATGATTCATGTTGGGCTTTAAAAAGAAATCATAAATCTCACTCCTAATATTTCCCGATGCTGATGACTCTTTTGAATTCTATCAAAATGGATTTAATTTTCTAAACTTGCTAGCTTTTTTTTTTCCTTTGCAATGACTTGGATGTGAAATTCTGCCTCCTCTTGTTGATGAAATCATAATCACCGGCTCACTATTTTCCACCCATTAAATGATTTTCCACCCAATAATGGTTGATGCAAACCAGTTTGTTCTCACTCCAAGGGTTGGATTTTACCAACCTCGGCGGGTCCGTGGCGGGTGACGTCGGCGGCGGGTCCCGGCCTCGCTGCCGGCTCCGGCCCGCTGTCCAAAATGATTTTCCCCCGATTTGACTCGTTAATCCCGCCCAGCGAGTTTCCTGGCCAATTGAAGGAAACGGGTCTGGTGACGTCATTCGATGACGTGTCATCAGCCGGTTTCCTTAAAGGGACATTTGTGCTGTCAGTGTTCCACAGCATTGAGGAGTTGCAAACACTGACAAGCACTGCACAGAGGTGCAGGGCTGCACCCAGGCTCTCCCATGACCCCCCTCCATATGCTTATGGAGGGAGTCACAGCACGCAGGGAGGTTCTCTTCCCTTCCGATGGGCGGAAGAAACCTCCCCAGGAGATCAACACAGCCTGGTTGCACATTGCACAAGAGGGCACACGCAGGGGTGTCGTCAGGAGGACCAGGCTGCAGTGGCACAAACCTTTCAATGATCTCAATAGATCATGAAACGTTACTGCAAAGCCACACTCAACCTCATCCTGCTGTGACTCTCATCACATCCCCATCAATCTGCCTTCCCTTCCCTACCCTACTCCTGCACATCCTTACTCACACCAACTTACCTTGCACCTCCACTCATCCCTCTCTATCTACATTATAACATCCCCATCTCACTAGCTACCCCTCACACTCACCTTCATCCTAGTCCAATCATACCAACTAACAACACACAAGGGTAGGCACTTGTGTGTTTTAGCCAATGTTCATGTGAAGTTTCTGTTAATGTGCTGTCAAGCATTGAAATCTTTACTTTCAACACTTTGCTTTCTTGGACAGATTTGTGTGCACCTTTGGAAGTGGCTTAGTGAGTTGCAGTGAATGGTGAGACATAATGGTATGCGTACCCCCCCCCTCCTGCAATGGTCATGAGTGTGAAACGAATGGCTTGGGCATTGTAGGGATGCTTTATGGTGCTGGTGTGGGGTGATGCCAACCTGGCACATCAGGTGGCAGCCAGAGTGTACAGCGTCAAGTGAAGTAAATCTGGCCATGGTGAGGCCATCCCTGGCCTCCCAGGCAGCAATGTGATCAGGTGCTGATGCCCTCTGTTCTGTGCAGCATCAGTTGATTGCGGAGTTGATTGGTGGTGTTGTTGATGCTGCTGGTGTGCCTGGTGCTGCTGGTGTTGGGGCTGATTGTGGTGGGATTCTGAGGACCAAGCTGAGATACGTTCAAGGGCACCGATGCTGATGTAATAGATGGCAGGTGAAGTTGAGACGACAGAATTGATCTGTCAATGGTGAGAGAGATTGTTCCAATGAGGTGACACTGGATAGAGAGTTTAGTCGAAACACTTGCAACCTGCATAAAGCTCAATCTGTTTTCCAAATGCAGTAAGCAACAGCTTCTGAGCTTGGAAAGTGAACAGATTTCAGATGGGAGCTTTTATAGCACATTTGCAGCTGTCAAGTAATGAGATGATTCCATGGTCATACAACTCCTGACCTGCTTACCTGACGTGATCCCCGAGCAGCGTGGCCCCCTGGGTGACCTCATAATATGTAAAGGTGAGCTCAAAATACTTCTTTAGGGGCTATTAACAAGGTCATAATGACCTGAATTGCCTGCCCGCCGCTGCGTGTCGGAACGGTTCAGTGTTGACAGACCCGACATCTGGGAAAGGTGCGTGGCGGCAGGTTGACAGTGGGGTCCCGACCTGCTGTCAAATAAAACATTTTTCCCACCTGACCCGCCACCAAATGCGCCCGCTGATCCCCTGAAAAATTCCCCCCTATGATGCACCTGTGAGCTATGTCACTAAGATTCTCTCCACCCCTACCCCACAATGTTAATGTCTGAAATTATTGACGTCATTATGTTGGTTCCGGATACTGGAGCATTTTTCCATTTTATTTTGCACCAGTGTTGGCATCTGGTATAACAAAGACCAGAGTTACAAGTCCCTCTTCGCTTCCCCAAAAGTGAGCCTCAACTCCCAGCTTCAGAAGAACATGTGAATTTTCCAATTTCCTACAACTAGCCAGCCATCCTAGTGACCTTTCAGTGCGAGATTGTAAATTTGTTCCAAAATGGGAACAGAATTGTTTTTTTGTGTTCACTGGGAACTAGATAGAAAACAGTCAGATTCAGTTCAATCCGAAATCTTGGAACCACCACAGAGGCTGAGAAGGATCTGAACCCCAGTCTCCTAGACTTCTGTGCCACATGGTTTCTTTCATATCCCTGACTCTTCCTCTCTCATCACATCCCCCCAAAATCCAATTTGGCTTGTGTTTGTACGTGTATTTGTTAATTTGTTTTGATTGCAAGCTGATTGATTTTCTGTAATTGTGTTCTTTTTACTCAGTATTAATTGAAGCCTGTGCTGAACGAAGAAGTTTCGGTGCAGTCTTTACAAACATGCTGCCAGTCCGCGTAGTCTCTGCCATGATGCTTCCATATACCTTGCCCCTGGAATCAGCAGTTTCGTTCACCGTACGGTAAGTTTGCAATTTCTGTTGCGCTGTGTCATCATTAGGACTATTCGCCTTCCTCTGGTGCTGTAACGGAACAGAAATCTTCCAATCAGCTGAAGTTTGGCTGCCTGGTTTGGCTATTATCGACTAAGCCTCTGTGTGGAGCACCTCAGAATAACAGAATGGCAAACATTCAAAGATCGCATGGATGAACTACAGAATTGTTCATCCCAGTTTGGCATAAAAATAAAACAAAAAAGGTGACTCAACCGTGGCTAACAAGGGAAATTAGGGATAGCATAAGATCCAAGGAGAGGACATATAAATTGGCCAGAAAAAGCAGTAAACCTGAGGATTGGGAGCTGTTTAGGATTCAACAAAGGAGGACAAAGGGATTAATTAAGAAAGGGAAAATAGAGTATGAGAGTAAGCTTTCAGGGAACATAAAAACTGACTGTAAAAGCTTCTATAGATATGTGAAAAGGAAAAGATTGGTGAAGTCAAGCGTAGGTCCCTTGCAGTCAGAGTCAGCGGAATTTATAATGGGGAACAAAGAAATGGCAGTCCAATTAAATACATACTTTGGTTCCGGCTTCACAAAGGAGGACACAAATAACCTCCCAGAGATGTCGGGGAACATAGGGTCTAATGAGAGGGAGGAACTGAAAGAAATCAGTATTTGTAGGGAAATGGTGTTAGGGAAATTGACGGGATTGAAGGCCGATAAATCCCCAGGGCCTGATAATCTACATCCTAGGGTACTTATGGAAGTGGCCCTAGAAATAGTAGCTGCATTGCTGGTCATCTTCCAAAATTCTATAGACTCTGGAACTGTACTCATGGATTGGAGGGTAGCTAATGTTACCCCACTGTTCAAAAAAGGTGGTAGAGAGAAAACGGGGAATTAGAGACCGGTAAGCCTGACATCGGTAGTGGGGAAAATGCTAGAGTTCATTATAAAAGATGTAATAGCAGAGCACTTGGGAAACAGTGACAGGATCGGACAAAGCCAACATGGATTTACAAAAGGTAAATCGTGCTTGACTAATCTACTGGAATTTTTTGAGGATGTAACTGTTAAATAGATAAGGGCGAACCAGTGGATGTGGTGTATTTGGTCTTTCAGAAGGCTTTCGATAAGGTCCCGCATAAGAGATTAGCGTATAAAGTTAAGGCACATGGGATTGGGGGCAAGGTATTGACTTGGATAGAGAACTGGTTGGCAGACAGAAAGCAAACAGTTGGAATAAACGGATCTTTTTCCGAGTGGCAGGCAGTGATTAGTGGGGTGCCGCAGGGATCGGTCCTAGGACCGCAGCTATTCACAATATATATTAATGATCTAGACAAGGGAACTAGATGTAATATCGCCAAGTTTGCAGACGACACAAAGCTGGGTGGGCGTGTGTACTGTGAGGAGGATGCCGAGAAACTCCAGTATGATTTGGACAGGTTGGGTGATTGGGCAGAAGCATGGCAGATGCAATATAACGTGCATAAATGCGAGGTTATCCACTTTGGTGTCAAAAACAGGAAGGCAGATTATTTTCTGAATGGCAATAGATTGGGAGAAGGGGAAGTGCAAGGAGACCTGGGTGTCCTTGTGCACCAGTCGTTGAAGGTAATCATGCAGGTGCAGCAGGCGGTTAAGAAGGCAAATGGTATGTTGGCCTTCGTAGCGAGAGGGTTCGAGTACAGGAACAAGGATGTCTTGCTGCAGTTGTACAGGGCCTTGGTGAGACCACACCTTGAGTATTGTGTGCAGTTTTGGTCGCCTTATCTGAGGAAGGATGTTCTTGCCATGGAGGGAGTGCAGCAAAGATTCACCAGGCTGATACCTGGGAAGGCAGGAATGACGTATGAGGAGAGATTGTGTCGATTGGGCTTATACTCGCTGGAGTTTAGAAGAATGAGAGGGGATCTCATTGAAACTTATAACATTCTAACAGGACTAGACAGACTAGATGCAGGAAGGATGTTCCCGATGGCCGGGGAGTCCAGAACCAGGGGTCACAGTCTAAGGATAAGGGATAAGCCATTTAGGACAGAGATGAGGAGGAATTTCTTCACCCAGAGAGTGGTGAACCTGTGGAATTCTCTACCACAGAAGGCAGTAGAGGCCAATTCATTAAAAATATTCAAGAAGGAGTTAGATATATTTCTTAAGGCTAAAGGGATCAAGGGATATGGAGAGAAGGCAGGGACAGGGTACTGAATTTGGATGATCAGCCATGATCTCATTGAATGGTGGAGCAGGCTCGAGGGGCCGAATGGCCTACTCCTGCTCCTATCTTCTATGTATCTATGTAACTGAGATCTATCTCAAGGGAACGTAACATTAATTGACATGGAGCGAAATCCCTGATCCCACTCTCCCAGTGGGGAACAGCATTCGCAGGGCGTGATGGTCAGATAATCAGGGTACAATATTGTAGCTGTGTCTCTGACCCATGCTCCTCTGAAGAATGGCTTCTCCAATGGGGTGTGTGGTTGTGGAATTAGCCCTAGCAAGTCTTGGCTTGCACAGTGCAAGCTGCCACTGTAGCTGTCAGAAGTTATTGGAGCAATCCACAGCAAAGAGCCACCTACCCAGCTGAAGGAGCAGAGATGGAGACGTGTGGATATTTGTTTAGTTTTATTTGTAATGCTTATTTTCTCGTGCAGAGTTCATCTTTCAATATTAGAACTAATTCTGGCATTCAAATAGCTTTATTACTGTATAATTAACTTACTTTTCAGCATTACACTGCATTAGTTGAAAGTTTTTTTAAAAATGGTTGGCTCAGGGAGCCTGGAATTTCCTGGAGTTGCTAACAGTCCAAGGGTTAAGCCGGAAATTGCCCGTCAAAGTTTCTTTCACCTGAAAAAAGAGGAATGTAATAGGAGAACTACAGCATGCTTTTTAAAAAAGTTTTAATTACATTTGTCTACCTGATACTTTTTTGCCTTTAACTTGTTACCTGACAGGGTTTTCATATACAACATTTTTTATAAACTTGCATTTACACAACGCCTTTAACATAGTAAAACATCCCAAGGCTCTTCACAGGAGCGTTAGCAAACCAAAATTGATGAGCTTAGCAGAAAAGGGTCAATAATGTTTAGAACTGTCCAGGGTATATATTTATAAATCGCATGGTGTCATGGTTTATATTTTTGAATCATGTTGATTCAGATCACAAACTCACTCTTTTGTGCTCCAGTATTCTGTATCTATTCCACAAGAAAGTGACTAAGTTGTCGTGAGTATGTTATCGATTCAGAAGTGTTTGGCTGGGACTGGAGTGAGTGGCGTTGTCTGGCATTTCTGGAATATGTATTCTGCAAAGGAGTCCATGGGCCAACAAGTTACCACACAGCATGAGATCAGGGAGTGCTTTATACATGTTGGAAGTTAATATTTTATGACCTACATTGCCCTTACTTTTAAGACTGAAGATGTGCGCACAGGGATTTAATTAATCTTGTCCCTTCATACTTTGTACCTGACAGAATCCTGGAATGGTTGCCTGATCTCCCGGAAGATGTTGACTGGATAAAGGACCAGATTGGCAGTATTTTGTGGTACTTTGTCACGAATGCTAAGGCAAAACTGGGAGATCATCTTTCAGCAAGGTACTGACGGTTGATTAGAGAGTAACCATGCAATGATTGACTGCAGTGTTGGGTATTTAAAGCTTTCCATGTAAAGAAGTACATTTCCATCTGCACAACTTGTCAGTCCTATGTGGACTTCTGCATTTATAAATGGGATTGGGACAGATAACCTTGCATTCTGATTTCCCCCACTCTCTATTCCACCCCAACCCCCGAAGGTGCTGACATTCTTCTTGTGTTGAGTACCTGTTGAACTATTCCATCACGGGGGTTATCACAGCCCCGCTAAATAATGCTGATATCCAACATCCATACGTGGCGTTTGCACCAGGAGTCACTGGATAATGATCAGGACTGGCTGTTGGTGTTTTCGTTCTCTGTTCCTCACAGGAGAGCTGAGGCCAGTTGTAGCACTCGAAGTGGTACCCTGGCTGAGATCAGCTGGCACACTGAACTACATAATGTACGTTCATTCATTTATTTCTGTACTTCTCTGATTTGTTTCCCCACTCCTCATACCTAATGATGCAGCTGTTGGGATTGACCAAGTGTTCCGGTTAAATTGATATAAATTTTGCTGTCTCCCTGTGTCCCCTTTCTGTGGTAATTTGCTTCTTGGTAACCTAGCACACGTTCTCCTTTGCCTTCTTGGCAACCTTTGAGATCAGCTGTAAAACCCCTAGAGGACCCACCCCTCCCCCCAGGCTGACATCAGCTAACTCATCACCGGAAATCAAGCCTGCAACTGTTTTGATCCGCATGGCACAGGATCTCACCAAGTGGTGTATTAATCCACTGAGCTGTATGGGGAGCAGGTGCCCATCCTTTAGTGTAGGTTCTCATAAGTACAGTGTGTTTAATGGTAGCTGGGCCGGGGGGTAGGGTTGGGAGGGATAGGACGAGGGGAGAATGAGCTCATCTTACCCCTGAAGAAGAAAGCTGCAGACTGCAGGAAGATATCAATGGACTGGTCAGGTGGGCAGATTAGCGGCAAATGGAGTTCAATCTGGAGAAGTGTGAGATTGTGGCGGAGACCACATAGGGACAGTAACACAATTCACTATGTTTAGCCAATGTTGTTATCGCTCCACGTTATGTACGGAACTTGGTTGGGTTATCGGGGCAGGGTCCCTTTAAGAGTCGTCGATTGTGTGATGACGTCATAGCCCTGCGACGAGGCCGAGTCCCTCAGTCCCTGCGGAGAGTTAATAAAGCTAATACGCGTTTTTCTTTGCTGCTACGAAAGTCTCGCAGTCTGTTGATTTCCAGCGACTCCTACATTGGTGACCCCGTTTCTCTTTTGGACGTTTCCAAAGACTTTATCCGAGATGGCGACGAACGCCGTTTCAAATTACCGGAGTTTTGGGAACGACAGGCTACCGCTTGGTTCGCCCAGGCCGAGGCTCAGTTTGCACTCCGGGACATCACCGCGGACGACACGAAGTATTATTACGTCGTCTCTGCTCTCAGCAGCTCCACCGCGGCCAGAGTCGTGAGCCTGCTCGAGGACCCCCCGGAGCACCACAAATTTGCGACGCTGAGAACGCACCTCCTTGAGACTTTTGGATTAACTGAACCCGAGCGCGCACACCAGCTTCTCTCTCTACCCGGGCTTGGCGACTCCAAGCCCTCAGAACTGATGGACCACATGTTAACCCTCCTGGGCAAGCACAAGCCGTGCTTCCTCTTCAGGGAACTGTTCCTACAACAGCTGCCAGGGCAGGTACGGTCGGCTTTAGCCAACTCTCATATTGGTGATTTCCGCGACCTGGCCAAGGAGGCCGACAAATTTTTCTCCGCCGGGCAACAGTACTACGCGGCCATGCGGGGCCCTGCCCCCACCGCAAAAGCCCAACGGTGGCAGCCCCCAAACATGTGCTTCTACCACGCGCAGTTCGGCCCCAAAGCTAAGAAGTGCGGGCCCCCGTGCAGCTTTACCACGTCGGGAAATGCGAAGGCCCACTCATTAGCTACCATGGCTGTCGGCCGTTCAGGTAGTCTGTTATTCATTACGGACACTGACTCTGGACATTGTTTCCTCTGCGACACGGGTGCCCAGATGAGCGTCCTGCCCGCGTCAACCATAGACATACAGGGGGGGAACCACGGCCCCGCTCTCGAAGCTGCCAACGGCAGTTCCATCCGTACCTTCGGGAAACGGAGCGTGGTGCTGTGTTTTGGCGGGCAGCGTTTCGCTTGGGACTTTGTTACAGCGAAAGTGTCCACCCCCCTTCTCGGCGCTGACTTCCTCTGCGCCAGTGGCCTTTTGGTGGACATTAGGAACCGACGTCTCGCCCACGCTGAGACTTTCAGTTTGCTCCTGTGTTCGCTCAGTGGTTCCGGCACGACGAAGTTGTCCAGCGCACTCTCGGCCTCCGATGAGTTTTCCCGCCTCCTCGCCGGGTTCCTGGACCTCATGAAGCCCACTTTCTCGTCCGCCGCCACCAAGCACGGGGTAGAACACCACATCCCGACCACCGGTCCGCCTGTCTACGCCCGCGCTCGGCGCCTTGACCCGAGGAAACTCGCTATCGCTAAAGCCGAGTTCGACACGATGGAGCGCCTCGGCATCATTCACCAGTCGTACAGTCCGTGGGCCTTGCCCCTCCACATCGCACCAAAACCAGGCAGCGGTTGGCGCCCGTGTGGCGATTACCGGCGCCTCAACGACACTACGACCCCCGACCGCTACCCAATTCCACACATCCAGGACTTTTCCGCCCGCCTGGCCGGGAAAGTTTTCTCTAAAGTGGACCTCGTTTGGGGTTACCACCAGGTCCCCGTCCGGCCGCAGGACGTCCCGAAAACCGCGGTGATCACCCCATTCGGGCTGTTCGAATTCCTCCGCATGCCATTCGGTCTCAAAAACGCCGCTCAGGCTTTTCAACACCTAATGGACACCGTGTTACGGGACCTGCCATTCCTGTTCGTCTACCTGGATGACATTCTCATCGCCAGCGCCTCCAGGACGGAGCATGTGTCCCACCTCCGGACTCTCTTCGAACGCCTCAGCCAGCACGGCCTAATCGTCAATCCGGCCAAGTGCCAGTTCAGGCTGTCCTCGATCGACTTTCTCGGGCACCGCATCACGAAGGACGGGGCGGTGCCGCTGCCGTCGAAAGTGGAGGCCGTGAAGGATTTTCCGCGACCCCTCACCGTGAAGGCCCTGCAGGAGTTTTTGGGCATGGTGAACTTTTATCATCGCTTCGTTCCTCGGGCAGCCCAGCTTATGCGGCCCTTCACGAGGCCCTCAAAGGCAAGCCCACCAAGCTCGCCATCGACTGGTCCGAGGAGATGGCCAATTCTTTCACGGACACGAAAAGGGCCCTGGCTAACGCGACCATGCTGGCGCATCCGTTGCCTGATGCGCCGATCGCTCTCATCACTGACGCTTCGGACTATGCTGTCGGCGCCGTCCACGAACAGTGGGTCAACAGCGCCTGGCAGCCGCTCGCCTTCTTCAGCTGGCAGCTCCGCCCCAATGAGCGGAAGTACAGCACCTTTGATCGCGAGCTTCTCGGCCTCTACCTCGCCATCCGACCCTTCCGTTTCCTGCTGGAGGCCCGCCCGTTCAAGGCGTTCGTGGACCACAAGCCATTGACCTTCGCCATGGCCAAAGTTTCCGAGCCGTGGTCGGCCCGTCAGCAGCGCCAGCTTTCCTTCGTCTCTGAGTTCACGACGGACATCCAGCATGTGGCTGGGAGAAACAACCCTGTCGCCGACTGTCTCTCCCGGGCCGTCGCCAGCGCCGTACACCTCGGCATCGACTACACCTGCATGGCGGCCGACCAGGCCTCCGACCCGGACGTCCAGGCCTACAGGATGGCTGTCACGGGCCTTCAGATAGCGGACGTTGCGTTTGACGATGCCGGCACTACGCTCCTGTGCGACATCTCCGCTGGGCAGCCACGCCCCGTCGTGCCCGACGGGTGGAGACGGCAGGTTTTCGACGCCGTCCATAGCCTTTCCCACCCGGGCAGGAAGCCGTCACAGAAGCTGGTGGTGGCTAAGTTTGTCTGGCACGGGCTCAAGAAGTACGTTCGCAACTGGGCCAATACCTGCGTGGTATGCCAGCGCTCGAAAGTGCATCGCCACACTAAGGTCCCGTTGGCGCCTTTCATGGTGCCCGAGAGGCGGTTCGACCATGTTAACGTGGACCTGGTGGGGCCCCTGCTGCCCTCCCGCGGGTTCACCCACCTCCTCACGATGGTCGACAGAACCACCCGATGGCCGGAAGCCGTCCCGCTGTCATCAACAACGTCCGTCGATGCGGCTCGGGCGTTCATCAACACTTGGGTCGCCCGGTTCGGCGCCCCATCTGACGTCTCCTCCGACCGGGGGCCCCAGTTCACGTCGGAGCTCTGGAACGCTGTCGCCCAAGGCCTTGGGTTGAGACTCCACCGCACCACCGCATATCACCCTCAGGCTAATGGGCTGTGCGAACGGTTTCATCGCTCCATGAAGGCCGCGCTCCGGGCCAGCCCCCGGGATGACAGTTGGATTGACAGACTCCCGTGGGTCATGCTGGGACTCAGGACCGCCCCCAAGGAGGACCTCCAGTCCTCGTCCGCCGAGCTCGTCTACGGGCAGCCGCTGCGGGTTCCCGGGGAGTTCGTCCCGAATGCCACGGACACTTGGTCCGCAGCCCGTCAGCGGTCTGCCCTCCTGGACAACGCCAAGGTTTTCGCGCCGGTGCCCACGTCGCAGCACGGTCTCCCTCAGTCCCATGTTCCGCCTGACCTTCGTGCGGCGGAGTACGTTTTCGTCCGCCATTACACCCACCGGGGACCTCTTCACCCACCCTACGACGGACCATTCCGCGTCCTGGAAGCCAGGGACAAGGCCTTTGTGGTGGATGTCGGCGGTAAGCCGGACTACATTTCCGTGGACCGTCTTAAGCCGGCCCACCTGGATCTGGACCGACCCGTTGGGTTGGCTCAGCCGACCTCCGGCTTCTGCACCCTCAGTCCACCACCGAGCGCCCGGGGACCCTCCGGTGACCCCCCCCGGTCCCCGCCCCAGACTTAAGGAGCCGTTTCGGCCATGTGATCCGGGCCCCTCAACGACTGACATTGCCAGTTCTAGTGAATTCTGGGGGGACGTATGTGGCGAAGACCACATAGGGACAGTAACACAATTCACTATGTTTAGCCAATGTTGTTATTGCTCCATGTTATGTACGGAACTTGGTTGGGTTATCGGGGCAGGGTCCCTTTAAGAGTCGTCGATTGTGTGATGACATCATAGCCCTGCGACGAGGCCGAGTCCCTCAGTCCATGCGGAGAGTTAATAAAGCTAACACGCGTTTTTCTTTGCTGCTACGAAAGCCTCGCAGTCTGTTGATTTCCAGCGACTCCTACAAGGTAATGCATTTGCGGAGTGCTAACAAGGCAAGGGAATACACTATAAATGGTAAAATACTGAGAAGTGCAGAGGATCAGAGGGACCTTCGAGTGCATGTCTACAGATCCCTGAAGGTAACAGGATAGTTCGATAAGTTGGTTAAGAAGGCATACGGGATACTTGCCTTTATTAGCCGAGGCATAGAATATAAGAGCAGGGAGTTTATGCTTGAACTGTATAAAACACTAGGCCGCAGCTAGAGTACTGTGTGCAGTTCTGGTCACCACATTACAGGAAGGATGTGATTGCACTAGAGGGGGTGCAGAGGAGATTTACGAGGATGTTGCCTGGGCTGGGAAATTTTAGCTATGAGGAAAGATTGGATAGGCTGGGGTTGTTTTCTTTGGAGTGGAGGAGGCCAAGGGGAGACCCTAATAGAGGTGTATAAAATTATGAGGGGCCTAGATAGAGTGGATAGGAAGGTCCTATTTCCCTTAGCAGAAGGGTCAATAACCAGGGGGCATAGATTTAAAGTAATTGGTAGGAGGTTTAAAGGTGATTTGAGGAGAAATCTTTTCACCCAGAGGGTGGTGGGGGTCTGGAACTCACTGCCTGAAAGGGTGGTAGAGGCAGAGACCCTCATCACATTTAAAAAGTACTTGGATATGCACTTGATGTGTCGTGACCTACACTCACCAAGTGCTGGAAAGTGGGATTAGGCTGGGTAGCTCTTTGTTGGCCGGCATGGACAAGATGGGCCTCCTTCTGTGCTGTAAATTTCTATGATTCTATATTAATACCTGTTTAATCATTTAAAAAAGATTGAAAGTGATCGGCTTCTCCTCATTTTGATTCCTTCTCTCTCTTACAGGCTGCAATGTAACATGAGGGTACAGAGGACCCAATGCCTTTTATTATCACAAGGACCATCTATCTACAAGTCTGTCCGGAGGTGGGTCCGGAGCAATACTTCGGTAATGGATCTGATTTTGAAATGTGAAGAGTACCAGCGTCGCCTATGGCCCAACATGCCCCTTACCAGCTGGAATGTGCAGGGCTCCATCTATCAGCAGGATGTCGATCTCGGCTTAGAGATGAAATCCTCTGCCCTCCTTGGGGACCAGATTTGACATTAGAAGGAGCTCCCTTTCATGCTCACCGTTTCCTCCTCGAGGTCTCATGTTAACTGCAATTGTTTTTTACACAAACAATTTACATCGATATTTTTGTGTACCAATATGCCACGTGGAAATAACCTGTTTGAAAACTTGTGGAATTGTGCATTCCACTCATGAAACCAGGCCTCTTGACAAACCTCTTCCAGTTGAACAAGTTATTTTCTGTTAACCATTTCCCGAGGTTGTCTGTTTGTTGGGGATGCACCCATATTGTAACTTCAGTGGAGCAATACCCAGATGAATAGCCTACGTTGTGGTAATTGCTATTTTTAATATAATTTCATTGCCTTTAGAATTGAATTGAAATTTTACAAAATGCTTTTAAACAATCGAGAAATTAGTCACAGAAAAATGGATTTCAGTGACTTTTCAATCAGAATTAGGAAGCTGAGTTTAGCTGTGGGATAGTGGATTGAATCTTCGAATGGAATCGTGAATCCCTGAATTAGTGAAGGAATCTGCAATGGAAAGCCAAGTATGACCAAAGATAAATTTAATGTCATAAATAACAGTGGAGGGAGGGGGGACATATTTCTAGTGAAGTGGCTAACTGGAGATTGCATAACTAAGTATTCTTACCTCATCACTATACATATAGGATCAGTGCAACATTCTTATGCCAGATCAATGCAGTTCTAAGCCACTGTTTTTTTTTAAGTCTTTGATTCACTTTAGTCAGAACTATTAAAAAGTGGAATGTTTAAAGTGCCACTTAAAATTATTTTGTTATTTATAGAGTGCTTCCATAAGATTTTCCTTGTGAAGTACTTTGGAATGTCTACCAGTAACAAATTCTGCCATTGAAAGGGAGATGAGAAATGACCCGACTCTCACGGGTCTACGATTTAACAGTGAAGGGATGGCCAGCACATGGCGAACCACTGTTGCCAGCATTCTCGCAAAGAAGAGAACAGTTGTCAGTGTGCCGAGGAACCTTGATGTTGACCACTAGATTCATATCTCAACTTAAATGGTTTATTTTTAAGGCTATTTTATTTTATTATTTTGTTTCTACTCCACTGTTTTTATGTTTAAGACTCCTTCGATGTTGTGTGGTATGTGTAAGTCTGTCAGCTCAACTCAAGATAGTGGCTTTCAGCTTCTGCGTTACTTACCTCTGCTTGTAGATGCGCAGTATTAATTCCATTACTTGTAGAACAAAAGCAATATAAGCAGCCAGAAGCAAAGAACTGCCCTCCCACATCTAGATAGCCAAGACCAGCAATCGGCCACCTGCCCACCCTCGTGATAAGCAGATGGTCTGGAGGGCTGAAGTGGGTGAAAGGAAAAAAATACACAAGGGCATTTCATGCAAGTTTATTTTAAAAATGTGGGGGTAGAAATTTACCTTGGGTGGTAGCATCGGGTGCCTGTTATACGATCCACCCGATAATTCACTTTTATTGAATGGTACCGAATATTGGGTGGGGTGTATAACAAATGGCCAATGTGATACTGCCTGTCTTGCGCTACCGCCCTGGATGAATTTGTACCTCGTTATGTAATTTCCTTAGAATCTAAACACTTCAATTATCATTATGCCACTGTAATTCAATGGGTAGTTTTGGGAGGGCTACATCCCCATAAGGGTATCTTCTAGTAACTGTTCTATTACAGCATGTGTGCTAAGGCAGTACACACAACCCTCTGACCCTAGAGTTTGTGTACGCATGTACATATTTTTTTATTTTTGAGTTTGTATATGAGGCTTGTATTTTACAGATCTCCCTTTCCCCATCTGACAGTGTAAAGAATCCACTGTTTCCAGTGTGGATTAATCTCCATGCACAACTGCTGTTGAAATTCATAGGCCTAGAAATTGAGTTTTGGCGCAGCCAGGGCTTTAGCGCCGGAAGTTAGTGCCGGAGCTAAGTCGCGCTGGTCGGGCCCAAAATTCACTACTTCTGCGCCCAAACGGCTGCCGGCGCTGCTGAAAGCTGTTAGCGCCTGAAAACTGGCGCTATGCGCTGAATTTCGGCGCTATTCCGGCGCTGCGGCGCCCGCTGCGGTGCGGCAGGTTCGGGAAGTGCAGGCCTCCTCCTTCCCTTAAGGAGGAGCTGCCTGCACCCGGCCGCGGCCCGCGATAATCTTATTAAAAATGAGCCCGGCACCTCGGACAAGTGCCGGGCTTGCTTCTGTTCCGGGGGGGGGGGAAGTCCGGGGAGTGAGCTGCGGCCAGGCGGGCGGCGGGAAAGCGGCCGGCCGCCGCGGGGCCTTTAATGCGCCGGCGCAAACTTGTGCAAGGCACCTCTGCCAGAACGTTGCTTGCGGCTGCCACGGGCGAGGCGGCCGCAAGTCAATTTCCCACTTCGGGCGGGTTACCATGGCAACCGGGACGCTGCGCACACCGATGACGTCATCGGTGCCGGCGCAGCGCTGCCGGTCTACCGCGGCGGAAGGGCCCCAGGCAATTTAGGCGCCGGCGCCAATTGCAGCGCTAGGCCCTCTAGCGCCGCAAAATCGGCGCTAAGGGCACTGAATTTCTAGGCCATAGTTGGTTTATTGGACTTCTGAAACTGAAAAATGGTAGACTTAATTTGAATCTCCAAAGCATAATTGATATTTTGTACAACTAATAGAACTATTCTCCATTTGTTTCCCTTCTGCTTTGGGTCTTGCCCAATCCTTGTCTGAGTGAGTTGGCAAGTGATCTATTGCAGATTCTTTTCCCATTGCAGGTGTGAAAGAGTGGCCTACAGTTACTCTCTGCTGCTAATTTGCACTCCTTGCACCTGCTCAGGGCCTCTTAATTACTTGGCTAAAATTTGCAACGAGCTGGGTCAGGAATTAGGGGTACGCCCAGACGGGACCGCGCAGTGATACAGTGGGGGTGAAACTGGTCTGCACCAGTAGCGCAAAGTGGGCTTGTAGCAAATTGGTAATCTGTTTTACACCATTGAAGCCATTTTGCCACAAACATGTGTCACACTACTGGTGTAGACCAATTTTACCCCCCTCTCCTCCCCCATATGTGTGTATACTACTCACTAGACCCCTCAGCTGCTCAGCACTAGATAGTGTTTTATTGAAAAATAGTCTACTCTTATAATATATTCCCTTGTATATATTATGGATTGAAAATATACTACCCTGGATACTTTACCTGAATTATTATAAGAATTTCAAAAGATGTTAAGTTTTTTTTGTCTATGTTGAAATGAATTTCGAGACTGTTTGTATAGACTGTACATAGACTCCATCCTAACAGCTGTATCTTCCACAAAAATGAAGTCCATTTTAATTGGCTGAAAAGAAGATGGATTTGTTATTTAAACAAATTGTACTTATTGAACTAAGACTTTTTTTTTAACTCTGAGGTATTTAAAGTTACAGTTGTAGATTGTAATTGAGTGGTGTGCAGATTTGATGGGAGAGGGACTGTAATTTGAGGAGGATCACACAGGTTAATATTGAAATGAAACTCCTCCCAGGTTCCTCCCCTGAAAGCACTGACCCTTGGTGGGATATGGTTGACTGAAATGCCAGGTGTCCTTTGGTACCTCATGTGAACCAAAACAATGAATGTTAGCAAGTTATTCAATTATGTTATTCATCTCATTGACGAGACTTGATTCCCACAGGGGCATTTCACAGCAGAATCACTGGATAGCAATCGAGAGCTGAAACCCCGGCTTCTCCTTTTCCCTCCTTTAGTGTGGAGGCTTTGAGGTCATTTGAAGGGCCCCAAATGTTCTACCTAGCTTCAGCTAACTCGACACATACCAGAGACCAAACCTGGAACCTTTTGGTCCATATAGCTCTATTTTATCATATCTCTGTAATATATTTGAATTGACGACCAGCAAACAATCTAATTCTATAAAACAACTCTTTATGATTTTATATTTCAAAAGATTTTTTAGCTTAATTACAAAACATAATTGCAAAGTTCTGTTAACACATTGCACCTAACTATAGAGTGAGGTCTGGTGAAGGAGCCAATGCTGGAAGATTTATTTATGATCTAATGGATAGTATTAATTTATTGAAAGTGCAAAATTAAGGGAGAGGGTAGAGAAGGGGCAGTGCTGGTATCCCCACACATTATGATTTCTAGATATCTCCTCTATCGCATTAGTTGGTAAGCTTCTCTGAAGGGATAATTTCTTTCTGTTTTCCCCCAAACTGTCTGTAAACCTTCCAGAAGCCACTATAATTTGCATTATGCTGCTACGGTAGACAATGGTTCGCATTATATAATTTGATTCATAATTACATGTAATTTTGTAATCCCTGGACGCTGACTGATGTAAAACCACTGTGCAATGACGAAGGTTTTCACTGAGATGAGACTTTGCTCAAATAAAGGACTATTTTGTGTTTTGCAAAGATTATTTTGATACGCAGTTAACACTGGTCCTCGTATCCTTCTGTAAAGATTGGCTTTGGATAATAAATGTATCACAACAAGTGCACTTGTTAAGTCATTTTGTCCATGAGGGGCTTCCTCTCTTGAATTTGTGCTACTTTTGCGTGCTCTATAATGTGTGGAGGATGTGGAATTTGGTAGGGCCTTCATTCTTTGAACAATATGGGCTGGATTTTCATTCAGAAGTCGGGAAGGAGGCGGGACTACAACTTTCGGGTTGTAGTCCCACCTCCATCGAGATGCGGCCAATCCACGCGATTTTCACTTGATTGACCTTGTTGAGCCCACCCAGCGGGCTCAGCAGGCCAATTTAAGGGCCATCCGGCAACCGGTGACGTCACAGACTGAAATGTCATCTGTCAAGACGTGTTGACAGATGAAATATCAGTGTTTCACAGCTGTTTGAAGCTGTCAAACACTGACAGTCTTACTTCTAACCTGAGTCCTTCTACGCAGACTCAGTTAGAAATCTCGCCAGCACTGAAAGCTGCAGGCTGTCACTTTTGACAGATCGCAGCCATTCTGCTTTCTGTGCCGGCTGAATGATGGACTCCCGAAGCCTAGAGGAAGGAAGGCTGTAAAGGTAAGTACAGGTAATTTAAACTTCTTTATACACTTTAGACACACCAAACACACTTACCTTTGCACTCATGCACCCATCACTCACCTGAACACCGACATCTCGACCCCTCCAAGTCCTTCAACCCGATGGCCCGACTCCTCTAACCTGGCGTGGTTTGGAGCCGTCGGGAATCCCACACGACAACCTTCAAAATAGGGATTAGGCTAAAAACTGCCTGTTAACTACCTGTTAACAGGCAGTTAATTGACACTAATCCCTTCCCACCTCGGGTCGGCGGGTCCCACTGCGGGGCGGGTACCCGCCTCCTTTGAAACTTACATGGAGGCGGGTTTTGGGCGGGATGGTGTCGGGACCCCCGAATTCGGGATTTTAGCCCCCGCACGCCTAAAAGCCCGCCTCACGGCACACTGAAAATCAACCCATATGTCCCTCCCCACACTATATAGTCTTACTAATTCATCCTGCAGACCCCACAGGATCGTTGGGTTCGCATTGAGTGGTTAGTTTGATTTAGTTTACTCCTGATAGAGGTGGTCAAAATTGTGAGGGGTTTTGATCAGATAAATAGGGAAAAACTAATTCAACTGGTCAGAGACTGAGTAACTAGAGGGCATGGATTTAAGATCATTGTCAAAAGAACAAAGAGGTTAGGAGAAACTGTTCTACGCAGAAGGTTGTTAGGACATGGAATGCCCTTTCAGAAACAAAGATGGACGTAAAAGCCATAATTTTTAAGCGGGAAATGAATAAATATTTGAAAAAGAAACATTTGAAAAGGTAGGGAGAAAGGAGGGAAATGAGACTTAGTAGATAGCTGGCACAGGTATGATGGGCCAAATAGCAGCCTCCTGTACTGCAAAATGAATCTACCTTCAGGACAGATTGAACTGTGGAAGTGGCACAGGTCCTGTGGCTTTATATGCGGGTTAGGTTGATTGGCTATGATAAATTGACCCTTAGTGTTAGGGGGATTAAATACGTGGGGTTACGGGGATAGGGTGGGATATGTGTTGGTGTAGGGGTTACGGGGATCGGGTGGGACATGTGTCGGTGCAGGCTCGATGGGCCGAAATGGCCTCTATCTGCACTGTGGGGTTTCTGTGATTTCTGTGATATAACATAACAAGCGCTTCATTGCCTATATGCAGTGTCATAGCATGTGGGAGTAGATTTTAGTCTTCACCCTCTGGGCGGTGATATGACTGAACAGATTACCCGCTCTTTAGAACCCACCTGATTTTCATTTAGTTGAAATCAATGGAATGAAAGCCGGGTGGGTTCAATAAAGAGTGGGTTATCTGCTCCGCTAGATCATTTTCCAGGCAGTGAAGACTAAAATCTACCCCATAGTTTCTTCAGAACTTACCACCTCTCTGAATTGGCTGCTAACTGGAGAACAATTCTGCTTGAAAGTTTGCTGAATTGACTGAATTGATATCTTTGTAATTCAGCAAGGTAAAATGATTTCCCCCCCATCTCCTCCTCCCTGCCAATACAAAGCTTAAATAATCCAATATTCAATTTATTATCCACAATGTAACTAGAGTTGGCTTAAGCAATGTGCTTCAAACCAAAGAAAGACCTTGGGTTAAGGGTAGAACTTGACTTGTACACTGATCGTTTCTAGCTTGACACCTTAGCACCTTAATGTAGTAAAATGTCCCAAGGCACTTCACAAGAATAATTACCAAACATAATTTGACATCAAGCAACATAGGCGATATTAGGACGTGAACAAAAGCTTGTTCAAAGAGGTAGGTTTTAAGGAGCATCTTAAAGGAGGAGAGAGAGAGGCGGAGAGATTTAGGAAAGGAATTACAGAGCTGAACGCACAGCTGCCAATGGTGGAGCGATGAAAATTGGGGATACGCAAGAGACTGAAAATTGGGGATACGCAAGAGACCAAAATTGAAAGAGTGCAGAGATTTCAGAGGATTGTAGGGCTGGAGGAGGTTACAGAGATAAGGTGGGGCGAGGCCATGGAGAGATTTGAAAACAGTGTTGAGAATTTTAAAATTGAGGTGTTGCTGGACTGGGACCCAATGTAGGTTCAAAGAAAACCAGGGGAGTTCTCCCAGTATCCTGGTCAACATTTATCCCTCAACCAACACCACCAAAAAAACAATTTACTGGTCAATTATCTCATTGCGGTCTTTGGGATCTTGCTGTGCACAAATTGGTGGCTGTGCTTGCCTACATAACCGTGACTACACTGCAGAAGTAATTTGTTGGCTGTGAAGTGCTTTGGGACATCCTTTCTTCTTGCCCAGGATCCTGGTCCCAACCAAAATCTTACACGAGGGTTGTTCCTGCACAGGTGGATCTGCACCTGTGGTTCGCAACCACGGGGAGTTAATTTTGATCTTGCCCATAGGAAGGAGGGGGGGCACTATAAATAGTTCAACTTTTCTTACGAAGGCACTTCCCCTTGCTGGTGGGAACTGGGTTAGTTTTGCCTCCTAACAGCTCCTGGAAAGCAAGAAAAGGAGGAATAACACTGAATTCCAGCTTGATCAACATCCCAGAGTGGCTCGGGCTATGAATAGAGGCCCAGTGACTCATGGAGCAGCCAGTCTGTTAAAAGCCACGAGTGAAGAGGAGGGGGCTGTAATCGGACCCGGGGCAGTATATCGAGTGCCCCTTCCTAAAAACCCACTAGATACCGACTGACTGATACACATGCAAGTATCTAATAATGCCTTATTTCACATTTTTGGCTACCAGTCTGAGTTCCTAATTAGCTATTGTGTATTGGGTTGTTTCTGTAATGTTTGCCCCTGATGACCCGCCCCACCCACATTTACTGGATGAAATTCAATTAATATGCAAAACATTATCTAGACTTATAGTGGCATGGATCAAACCTGTGACATTGTCTCTATCTAATGTATTTAACTCTGAAAAGCTCTATAAATGACAGACAAGAGATTGCTTTGAATTTATAACAATGCGTGATACTTTGCAGTAGATGCAAACCTGTGACGTCTGTTACGGTGAGTTCGAACTTGCACTGTTGCAAGTGGGTGGTGTTGGGAATAGGGTAAGGGTGCACAGAGCCATCAGAAGGATTTAGAAAGAGCTGTGTCAGAGATCTGCTCAGTGACAATGAAGTTAAATATTTTTGGATTATCTCCTGGGCCAGTTAGGATTTTTTACTCCAGGGTCCTGAGTTTGGACGATCAGCCATGATCTCATTGAATGGCAGAGCAGGCTCGAGGGGCCGAATGGCCTACTCCTGCTCCTATCTTCTATGTTTCTATGTTTAAAAAGATGGACTCACTTTTTAGATGCAACACTTCTATATACAGTACTAATTAAGTCTCCCATGGGGTTTGCACTAAGAGTTGTAAAGTTATAAATTAAAATGAGAGAAATGTAATTTTAATTGCAGTGAGGAAGTCATTGATTTAGATAAACATATTGGTGAAATGTCATGAGTTTGTACCTTGAGTTAAGTATTGGTGTGACTTTAACAATGTGGCCAAGATGGCTGGACAGAGACAATTCTCAGGGCAGTGTCCTAGGCCCAGCCATCTTCAGCTGCTTCATCAATGACCTTCCCTCCATCATAAGATCAGAAGTGGGGATGTTCGCTGATGATTGCACAGCGTTCAGTTCCATTCGCAATTCCTCAGATAATGATGCAATCTATGGCTGCATGCAGCAAGACCTGGACAGCATTCAGGCGTGGGCTGATAAGTGGCAAGTAACATTTGTGCCACGCAAGTAACATTTGTGCCACACAAGTACCAGGCAATGACCATCTCCAACAAAAGAAAGTCTAACCACACCTTCCCATGACATTCAATGGCATTACCATCGTCTAATCCCCCACCATCAACATCCTGGGGTGGGGTTCACCATTGACCAGAAACTTAACTGGACCAGCCACATAAATACTGCAAGAGCAGGTCAGAGGCTGGGTATTCTGCAGCAAGTGACTCACCTCCTGACTCCCCAAAGCCTTTCCACCATCTACAAGGCACAAGTCAGGAGTGTGATGGAATACTCTCCACTTGCCTGGACGACTGCAGCTCGACACCATCCAGGACAAAGCAGCCCACTTTATTGGCACCCCATCCACCACCTTAAACATCACTCCCTCCACCACCAGCACAGTTTGTACCATCTACAAGATGCACCGCAGCAACTCGCCAAGCTTTCTTCGACAGCACCTCCCAAACCCGTGACCTCTACCACCTAGGAGGACAAGGGCAGTAGGTGCATGGCAACACCATCACCTCCAAGTTCCCCTCCAAGTCACACACCATCCTGACATGGAAATATATTGCCATTCCTTCATTGTCGCTGGGTCAAAATCCTGGAACTCCCTACCTAACAGCACTGTGGGAGTACCTTCACCACACGGACTGCAGCGGTTTAATAAGGTGGCTCACCACCACCTTCTCAAGGGCAATTAGGGATGGGCAATAAATGCTGGCCTTGCCAGCGACGCCCACATCCCATGAATGAATTAAAAAAAAAAAAAATACTTTCACAGGTGGGTGTCCGGAGTGCAACCCCACTACTATAGCAACCCCACTACTATAACAACCCTTTTTTTTAATCTTTGATCTGTAACCATATTCACTCTGAATCTTTTTCTAACGCACATTAGTGCTCTCTGCAGCATCAATTCCCTCCTTCTCTAATATTCCTCCTCTCACCTATTCTGTCCCTCTTTAAAAAAAAAGAAAGCCCAATTGATTTAGTTGTGGTGAGGTTTCTATCAGGGCTATTTAATCGATATCTTCCTGTGGCCTAATTGCTTCGAATTCACCTGATTTCTCACACTGGGCATTGCAAGTCAAGCACTTTCTCTTTTTGTTTGTATTTAATGCTGCTGCTTTTCACTTGCCTTTTTTTTGTCCACATTCACACTTAATGACTGGAATAACACCTCATTCCTTTCTGTCTTTGCCCTCTTATACCTGGTCAGTTTGATTTTCTTCCTTGACTCCCTTATGTGTGCTTATCTGTCTTGTTAAATTCTTCATTTGTACATAGAAACATAGATAGGAGCAGGAGTAGGCCATTCGGCCCCTCGAGCCTGCTCCGCCATTCAATGAGATCATGGCTGATCATCCAAATTCAGTACCCTGTTCCTGCCTTCTCTCCATATCCCTTGATCCCTTTAGCCTTAAGAAATATATCCAACTCCTTCTTGAATATATTTAATGAATTGGCCTCCACTACCTTCTTTGGTAGAGAATTCCACAGGTTCACCACTCTCTGGGTGAAGAAATTCCTCCTCATCTCTGTCCTAAATGGCTTACCCCTTATCCTTAGACTGTGACCCCTGGTTCTGGACTCCCCGACCATCGGGAACATCCTTCCAGCATCTAGTCTGTCTAGTCCTGTTAGAATTTTATAAGTTTCGATGAGATCCCCTCTCATTCTTCTAAACTCCAGCAAGAACAAGCCCAATCGACCCAATCTCTCCTCATACGTCATTCCTGCCATCCCAGGTATCAGCCTGGTGAATCTTCGCTGCACTCCTTCCATGGCAAGAACATCCTTCCTCAGATAAGGCGACCAAAACTGCACACAATACTCAAGATGTGGTCTCACCAAGGCCCTGTACAGCTGCAGCAAGACATCCTTGTTTCTGTACTCGAACCCTCTCGCTACGAGGGCCAACATACCATTTGCCACCTTAACCGCCTGCTGCACCTGCATGCTTACTTTCAGCGACTGGTGCACAAGGACGTCCAGGTCTCGTTGTACTTCCCCTTCTCCCAATCTATTGCCATTCAGATAATCTGCCTTCCTGTTTTTGACACCAAAGTGGATAACCTCGCATTTATCCACGTTATATTGCATCTGCCATGCTTCTGCCCAATCACCCAACGTGTCCAAATCATACTGGAGTTTCTCGGCATCCTCCTCACAGCACACACGCCCACCCAGCTTTGTGTCGTCTGCAAACTTGGAGATATTACATCTAGTTCCCTCGTCTAGATCATTTATATATATTGTGAATAGCTGGGGTCCTAACACCGATCCCTGCGGTACCCCACTAGTCACTGCCTGCCACTCGGAAAAAGAGCCGTTTATTTCAAATCTTTGCTTTCTGTCTGCCAACCAGTTCTCTATCCAAGTCAATACTTTGCCCCCAATCCCAATATTTAACTCAATTTTAATATCTTCTCTACTTGCTCTTTCTGATTGGTTACTCTTTTTCCTAGTTTAAATGGCTATTTCCTATTTATCCATTTTATCCATTTTACTTGCTTTTGTAGCTCCCTTCCTGCTCAGATGTAACCCGTACTTGCAGAATAATTCCCATCTTCTCCTAAAAAGGTGCCCACGCTTCTTAAAATGGCAACCCTCTTCCTGAGACCACTCCTTTAGCCACACACAAGCTCCCTAATCTTCCTATCCTTCCATATTCTAGCACGTGACTGGCTGTGCACTCTGGACGTTGCCATCCTTTGAAGTTCTGCTGCTAAACCTGCTTCCTAAACTCCTTCTGCAGGACTTCAGGCCTTTCCTTTCCTAAATAACAACAGAAAACGCTGGAAAAACTCAGCAGGCCAGGGCAGCAACCGTGGAAAGAGAAAGAGAGTTAACGTTTCAGGTCGATGACCTTTCGTCAGAACTGGAAAAAAGCAGGAAATGGAAAGCAGGTTTAGGGGCTGGGAAATGGGGGAGGGGATGAAAGAACAAAAGGGAAGGTCAGTGATAGGATAGAAAGCAGGAGATTTAAGAGACATTGAGAGACATTAAGAGATATTCAAGGCGAGAGGAGGTGGTAATGGGACAGGTTAAGAAACAAAGGATGGCTCTAGATGGGGTGTGAATTGCGCTGGCAGAATGAAGGACAGCTGTCATGTGGGAGGGAAGAAGAAAAAAAAAGCCAAACAAAAATTGTGGATAAAAAAGAAAATATATATATGTGATGGGGGCCGCGGTTCCTTTCCTATGTTGTTGGCTGCCATATGGACCACGCTTTATGGCTGCTCTCTGTCCACTTCCATAGTCCCTTGCAGTCTTTTTGTAAATGTCCCTTGCCCTAGCACCTAGGAGGCAACAAAGCATCTGGGACTCTTGGTCTGGACTGACCTAGATGGTGCTCACATCTCTAACTATTGAATCCCCAATTACTACAGCTGTACTGCATTCCTAACTCCAGTAGAGTCTCTGAAAAAGCCACCATTTTGAGTACAAAATGCAACGCACTCCAAGACCGGCACAGTAATCTGCATGCCAGATTTTGAGACCTGCGCTCAGCCCCAGCAAGGCTTTGCAATGCCCACATAACCTCAAAAAAAAAAATCGAGGTTACAAAGTATACATTTTGCTCTGTCCTTGCACATTTGCTTTGGAGAGATCAACTGGCTTCCTCCTAACAAACACTCAAACAAACGCTATTGTGCAAGACAGAACCTCAAGAGGCCTCTTTAATTCCATAACATCTGATTGTCAAACTGTTTCCTCATTTTGACCACCTTCCCCATAGTTGCTGTGGCTTTTAAGAGGAGAAATGAGCCATCATTCTGATCACCGGATGTGAATATGGAAATAGTGCAAAGATTTAGAAGGAAAACAAACAATGATTGATCGCAGCTGAGCGGAAGCTGTGGAAAATGAAGAAATAGTTTTACCATTAGATGTTAAGGAAGTGAAATAAAGGCATCTGTTGTCTGGCACGCCACTGTTTGCCGGTTCAGCATACTAACAGTTGAAATGCCAGAATATGATCAGAACAATAAAAATGCATGTCATTGTGCTTTGCAGGCATGAGAAAAATATTTGTTACTAACCCGGTTCTGATGTTGACGCGGCACAATTTTCTTCTCACCAGTATTGTTTCTATCATTTCTCTGATTCCTTCTTGGAATACAGTCCCACGGGTGATGTACCAGTATGTGACACCTGTAAATGCAATTCTGCTGACCATCACCACGCACAGTCAGGCTGTCATTCCGTAATATTTGTTTCCTTTATTTTGTTTAGTCCTACTGAAGAGTCCACTTACAATAGTCACACAGCACAGAAGGAGGCTATTCAGCCCATCGTGCCTGTGCCAGCTCTTTGATAGAGCTATCCAATTACTCCCACTCTGCTGCTCTTTCACTGTAGCCCCGCCAATTTTTTCCTTTTCAACTATATATCCAGTTCCCATTTGAAAGTTACTATCGAACCTGCTTCCCCCACCCTTTCAGACAGTTCATTCTAGATAACTCTCAGCACAAAAAAAAATTCTCCTCTTCTCCACTCTGGTTCTTTTGCCAATTATCTTAAGTTGTGTCCTTTGGTTACCAGCCCTCCTGCCACTGGAAGTAGTTTCTCCCTATTTACTCTATCAAACCCCCTCATAATTTTGAACACCTCTATTAAATCTCCCCTTAACTTTCTCTGCTCCAAGGAGAACAACCCCAACTTCTCTCATCTCTTATTACAGATTGCAGTTGTACAGGGCCTTGGTGAGACCACACCTTGAGTATTGTGTGCAGTTTTGGTCGCCTTATCTGAGGAAGGATGTTCTTGCCATGGAGGGAGTGCAGCGAAGATTCACCAGACTGCTATCTGGGATGGCAGGAATGACGTACGAGGAGAGGTTGGGTCGATTGGGCTTATACTCGCTGGAGTTTAGAAGAATGAGAGGGGATCTCATCGAAACTTATAAAATTCTAACAGGACTAGACAGACTAGATGCAGGAAGGATGTTCCCGGTGGCGGGGGAGTCCAGAACCAGGGGTCACAGTCTAAAGATAAGGGGTAAGCCATTTAGGACAGAGATGAGGAGGAATTTCTTCACCCAGAGAGTGGTGAACCTGTGGAATTCTCTACCACAGAAGGCAGTTGAGGCCAATTCATTAAATATATTCAAGAAGGAGTTAGATATATTTTTTACGGCTAAAGGGATCAAGGGATATGGGGAGAAGGCAGGGACAGGGTACTGAGTTTGGACGATCAGCCATGATCTCATTGAATGGCGGAGCAGGCTCGAGGGGCCGAATGGCCTACTCCTGCTCCTATCTTCTATGTTTCTATGTTTCTAGACCAAAATTGAAAGAGTGCAGAGATTTCAGAGGATTGTAGGGCTGGAGGAGGTTACAGAGATAAGGTGGGGCGAGGCCATGGAGAGATTTGAAAACAGTGTTGAGAATTTTAAAATTGAGGTGTTGCTGGACTGGGACCCAATGTAGGTCAGCGAGCACGGGGATGATGGGTGAACGGGACTTGGTGCGAGTTAGGATACAGGTAGCAGAGTTTTGGATGAGTTCAAGCTTATGGAGGGTGAACGGTGGAAGGCTGGTCAGCAGAGCATTGTAATAGTTAAGTCTAACAAAGGCATGGCTGAGGGTTTCAGTATCGGGGGGAGAGTGGCGATGTTACGGAGGTGCAAGTAGGCAGTCTTGGTGATGGAGAGGATATGGGTTCAGAAACTCAGATCGATCAAATAGGACGGTAAGGTTGTGAACAATCTCGTACAGTCTCAGCTAGGGAGAGGGATGGAGTCGGTGGTTAGGGAACAGAGTTTGTGGTGGGGACTAAAGACAATGGGCTAGATTTTCATTGAGGAGGCGGGTAGGAGGCGGGACTACAACTTTCGGGGTTGTAGTCCCGCCTCCATCGAGTTCTAGCCAACCCACATGATTTTGACTTGATTGACCTTGTTGAGCCCGCCCAACGGGCTCAGCAGGCCAATTAAGGGCCACCCGGCAACAGGTGACGTCACAGATTGATATTTCATATGTCAAGACATTTTGATAGAAGAAATATCAGCGTTTGACAGCTGTTTGAAGCTGACAAATACTGACAATCTGTACTCCAGGTTAATTCCTTCCTCTCAGGATGATTTAGAGATCTCCCCGGAACAGAATGCTGAATGCTGCAATTTTTGACAGCTCGCGGCCATTCTGCTTTCTGTGCCGGTGAGATGAGGGACTCCCGAGACCTGAAGGACGGAAGGCTGTAAAGGTAAGTACATGTAAATAAAACTTCTTTAAACACTTTACACACACCAAACACATTTACCTCTGCACTCATGCACCCATCACTCACCTGAACACCGGACATCTCGACCCCTCCAAGCCCTTCATCCCGACGGCCCGCCTCGCTAACTTGCCGTGGTTTGGAGCTGCCAGGAATCCCACATTTCAACAACGAAAAAAGGGATTAGGCTAAAAACTGCCTGTTAACTACCTGTTAACAGGCAGTTAATTGGCACTAATCCCCTTCCCGCCTCGGGGGGACAGGTCCCAGTGTGGGGCGGGTACCCGCCTCCTTTGAAACTGGCTTGGAGGCGGGTTGGGGGCAGGATGGGTTCGTGCCCACCCCCTCCCCCCCCGATTTCGGGATTTTAACCCCCCACACGCCTCCAATCCCGCCTCCACGGCCCAATGAAAATCCAGCCCCATGGCTTTCCAATATTTAATCGGAGGAAATTTCTGCTCATCCAACACTGGATGTCGGACAAGCAGTGTGTCAAATCAGAGGCAATGGATGGGGTCGAGAGAATCACCCCAGTTTGCATTGCCCACTATTGGTGTGACACAGTCTGTATCCACCCTATCTCCACTGGTGGCTCTTGCATTCAGATGTGAAATTATTTTAAAATGCTAGCAAATGTCCCATGGGATAGCTCATGATAAGTTATATGATGCATGATGTAAAAAGACTACTGAGCACTTGGTTTGAGTATAAAACAAGGCTTTAATCAACTGTTTCAAAACCATGAGATTCTAGTTACAATCACCAGTTCCTGGTTACAGAAGCATCCTGAGCAAGCTGGGCCCACGGCCGAGTATTTATACTCCTTGGACGGCGCCACCAGCTGGCTGCCCAGTGTTACTTCATGAATCATGATAAGATTCATGACAATGCACTATTTTATAACAGCAGAGCGTTCTACCAAATATTCTGCTGCTGCTAAGGTACAGCTCTGATAAAGGTGGCCTGTTCCTTTAAGGCCGCAAAGTCTGTTGCCGTAAATAAGCAGATGTCCAAGGTCAACTAATTGCTGCTGGTGAGCGAAGATTGTAGTTTGGAATATGGTTGTAAATTTCTAGCTCAAGGTTGATTTGCAAACGTCACTTGCTATTTGTAATATTCAAAGACGACCGTGGTGTTTCTCCCGGTGTCCTGGCCAACATTTACCCCCCAAACACTACCACTTAAACAATCAGACTATATGGTCATTATCTCACTGCTGTTTGTGGGACCTTGCTGTGTGCAAATTGGCTGCTGTATTTGCCCACATAACAGTGACTATACTTCAGAAGTACTTAATTGGCTGTGAAGTTTTTGGGACCTCCTGAAAATGTGAAAGAAGCTAGATAAAATGCAAGTTCATTTATTAGTTCTTAATAACTGCACAGGAGGCACTAAATTATATAGTGTCGCTAAGCAGACTCTGTGATATAATAATTGATGGCTGCTGACTTTGAGCCAGACACTTTGGTCCAAGAAAGTTCCATTGAAATGGCACAAGAGCTTGAGACTGGTGTGTTTAAATTCTCTCATGTTATATTGGGCCCTGCAACCCAACGGAAAGGCATATTTCATTGTTTTCTGTTTTGTTTTGTCTTTTTAAAATGCCAGTTCTAAGGTCAGTTTGCTCTGCTCTCTATTTACAGATTTGCACCTGTAAATAATTGATCGCAGTGCTTTTACAGCCAGTAAATAGTTGCACAGGACATACAATGTGTTGGATTTTGAACATGCTGGGACTTGGTAGCCATTGTGAAAGTTTTCCTGCAGAATGCTACCCATTTTAGAAAGCAGTAACCTGTCCTAATTTACATTTCTTCTTATCAACTTCCTCCTCTCGCTCTGTAAAGGCACAGACTCCTGCTGGGTTATGGTTCCATGGCCTCTGGTACATTTCCACAATGCCCATTCTCCATGTGTTCGCTCATTCAGCTGTCACGGGCACCGCACCCAAGTATGACCCTTCCTCACCCGATTGGGTGCCTGCCCATCCACATACACATGTGCATCCTTTTCTTTTTCTCTCTCCCTTCTCTCTTTTTCTTTTTCTCTCTCGTGCAAGTCACGGTAGCAATTGGGAGCAGAAATTTTGGCTGAATTTTTTAAAATCTTGTGTATTGATTTTGAACGTGGCATTGTTCAGATCCAGGGTGTACACTCTTCATTGTTCTTAAGCTGCTGTATTGTAATATTCAATCTCTTACTTTAAGCTAATAATTATTAATAATAAAGAGTGTTGCAATTAGCTGGTTTGTGTGAACTTCTTCTCACAACTTAACATCTTTCTGTATAATCTAAGTAGCTAGCAGGAGTTCTTCATTGATTCATCAGAATGTCGTTCTGAGCAATCTCTGGTTTTGCGTGTTTTTTAGCCTGGGGAAGGAGGAATTTTCCCCAGTGCTTTTCATGGCTGCCCAATGCCTCTGTAGTTGTTCTCGATTGACTGTTTTGCCGCAGGATTTAGTCATTTGAACTTACTTCCCTCAGCAAGATAAACTGTGATCGTTCTAGGCCAAAGCACAAGAAAGGTGTATGAGGAGGGAACTAAAAAGCCTGTTGCCCAGGTACAAAATGGAAGCAAACGGGGACAAATAAAATCAATGGGAGGAGCAACAAATTATGGGAACACCTAGCTTTGAATGATATTTTGGAAACTTCAACTTGCCTTTAATGTAGAAAAAAGTACTAGTGCACTTCATAGAGGCATAAGCAAAAAGGGCTAATGAGGAGGGACCAAAGGTTTTGTTGTAGAAGTGGATTTTAAGGAGGGTCTTAAAGGAGAAGAGGGAGGTGGAGAGGCAACGGGGCATAGGGAGGGAATTCCATAGCATAGGACCTAGACGGCTGAAGGCACAGCCACCAATAGTGGGGTTAAAGGGGAGGGGGGATGCACATGTGGCCAGAGTAATGCAGAGTTCAGGTGAGTGTTGTAGGGTTGGCAGAGGTTAGAGATAAGGAGGAGTGAGGCTGTGAATGTGTTTAAACAGGTGGATGAGAATTTAAAATTTAAGGAGTTGGACTGGGAATCAATGTAGGTCAGTGAGGACAGCAGTAATGGGTGAGCAGGACATGGTACAAGATAGGATGTGGGAAAGTCAGTTCTGGGTGACCTGAAGTTTATGGAAAATGGGAAGCCAGCAAGGATAGTGTAGTGTATGTACTTTGCAGAAGGAACTATATTCTGCAGCGCCTGTATACTGCAGTACCAGTAGTGACTACCCCTGTATATAAGCCTGTGTAGTAACTTTGCATAGTAGTTCCAGTTTTGTCTCCACTCAGTAAACACCTGTTGTAACCAACTCCTGCAGTCCGTGTCTCAATTACACACGGACATAATACTGGCGATGAGCAGATCCGAACTTATCTACAGTTCTGCACCACCTCATGGGGATCCATCCCTGAAGCGAAGTTGTTAGAGGTCGAGGCCAGAAGGAAGAAAAAAATAAAAAAATAAAAAAACAAACAGAAGAAACGGGCGTCGACCGTGGGCAACCGCCTCTGATTCATCGGAGTTGAAGATTTGCAGGAGAGGCTATCGAGAGCGGGGCTTGGTTATCCTGTCTATGGTGTTCCAGCTAATCGGGCTGGTGGCAGGTAGTACACTGATCCTTCCTGCGCTGCGGCGGGCTAGAGCTCGATCGGGTGGCTTTTCAACGGGGCCGAGCAGCGTTGTCGGGAAGAGGAGAGAGAGGGTGGAGCACACAGGGCGCGGCCGGTGCTACGAAGCTGGGCAGCGTACAGACCCGAGAAGAGGGAGGAAAGTGCCCCGTAGGGTTTGCTCTGAGGACGGGAAAATAAAATAAATTAGAAGCGCAGAAAGCCGCGAGGAGCTGCAGTTTGCCACGGGGACCGCGGAGAGCGGCGTTAGCAGCAGCGCGGGGGGGGGGGAAGTGCGCGAAGACCATAGGGTGTCGCCATCAAGGCATAAAAATGCCAGCAACAGCGCTAGCAGCAGCGGAGAAGACAGAAAGCGCGGGAGGCGCCATCTTAATCCAGCGGGGAAGAAGGCAAAGTGCGGGAGGCGCCATTTTGTTCAATCGGGGAAGAAGGCAAAGCGCAGGAGGCGCCATCTTAGATTTCCAAGATGCCGAAGACTGGCAATATCACTGCCTTCGATAATGCAATAGAAGACTGGACCACGTATGTGGAAAGAGTCAAAGTATATTGCAAGGCAAACGAAGTAGCCGATGAGAAAAAGGCATCGGTACTACTAAACTTAATGGGCGCAAGAACGTACGGCCTATTGCGGAACCTGATCACTCCAGCCAAACCGATGGCGAAGAGTTTTAACGAAATTTTTGATATCCTACAGGAACACCTAAATCCTACACCGCTGCTGATAGCAGAAAGATTTAAATTCCACAAGAGAAATCAGCATAAAGATGAGAGCAATGCTGATTACCTTACAGAACTACGCAAGCTATCAAAGCACTGCCAGTTCGGAGCAGGACTGGCAGATACCCTACGGGACAAATTTGTCTGTGGACTCCTGAGTGAAGGAACCCAGAAGAGGTTACTCTCAGAGAAAGAGCTGACGCTAGATAAGGCTTTCAGCGTGGCAGTATCGTACGAAGCAGCAGCAAGGGGAGCTGCGGAAATACAGCAAAAGCCACAGGAATACGGCACCCATGAAATGACACGGGGATTTGAAAAATGTTATCGCTGCGGCAGAACAACCCATGACCAGAAGGACTGCTGGTCCAAGGACAAAATATGCAGGCAATGCAGAAAGATGGGACACATTGCATGAGTTTGCAGGTCTGGGAAGAAGACTAATGACAACAAAAAGGCTACTAAGGAACAGTACAGGAAAGTACAAAAGATGACGGACAGTAGTTCCGAAGACCAGAAGAGCGATAGTGAATCCGGGAACAAGAGACTAAGCTGTCTCAAACTTCACAACGTAATCGCAAAAGAGGATCACCGAACCATTTGGGTCACCCTCACGATAGCAGTGTCCCAAGTCAAAATGGAATTGGATACAGGATCAGCCCTGACCGTCATGAATCGACGAGAGTACGAGCGACTATTATCACACATACCCTTGAAAGAGACATCCATTGTCTTGAAGACGTATACGGGGCAGAAAGTATACCCCAGAGGGAAAATAAGGGTGCCTGTCGAATACAACGGCAAGGAAATACAGAAATTGTATCTGTACATACTGCAAGATGGTGGACCACCGTTATTGGGACGTGAATGGATCAGAAAGATAAGTTTAGACAAGTACTCCATTCAGGCACTGACTGTGGCTGGTAAAAAGGATGACGACATCACACCTGGACGATTGTCAAAAATCTTAGCTAACGCCAAAGAGGTATTTCAACAAGAACTGGGAACTCTTAAAGGCGTAACCGCCTCGATAAAAATAGAAGAGAATGCAATTCCCAAGTTTTTCAAAGCAAGACCGGTAGCGTATGCAATTCGCCCAGCCGTCGAGGCAGAGCTGGAGAATCTGGAGAAGGCAGGCATGTTATCTAAGGTAGACTGGAGCGAGTGGGCGACACCCATCGTTCCTGTCATGAAGAAAACGTTAAACAATAAGTCTGAGGAGCCAAGGAAGGTTCGCATCTGTGGGGACTTCAAGGTGACGGTGAACCCAGTCCTTCACACAGTGCAGTATCCTCTCCCGAGGATAGAAGATATTTTCGCCTCACTATCTGGAGGGAAGCGTTTTACAAAAATTGACCTAGCACAAGCATATTTGCAGATGGAGGTTGAAGAATCCTCTAGGAAGTATCTCACGATAAACACTCACAAAGGTCTTTACCAGTATAATCGACTGGTATTCGGAGTAGCATCAGCTCCGGCGATATGGCAAAGAGCGATGGAACAAGTCCTGCAAGGGATTCCGGGGACTCAGTGTTACTTGGACGACATCCTAGTGTCAGGTGAAGATGACAGTGAACACCTTGCCAACCTAGAGCAGGTGCTCACTAGACTAAGAGAACATGGGCTACGAGCCAATCGCCCCAAGTGCGAGTTTTTTAAGAAACAGATATCGTATTGTGGCCACGTGATTGATGAAGAGGGGTTACATAAGTCCCCTGACAAAATTGAAGCGGTAGTTAAGGCTCCAGCGCCTGAAAATGTGTCGCAACTGAGGTCATTCCTCGGATTGGTGAATTACTACCATAAGTTTTTGCCGAATTTGTCCACAATTCTGCACCCACTGAACGCCCTACTACAAACTGGAGTAGCATGGAAATGGAGCGATGAATGTAAGCGGGCCTTTCAGAAGAGTAAAGACCTAATCACTTCAAGAGAAGTATTGGCTCACTACAACCCATCACTACCGATAAGACTGGCGTGTGATGCGTCTCCCTACGGCATTGGAGCGGTACTGTCACATAAATTCCTTGATGGTTCAGAGAGGCCGATAGCTTTTGCGTCACGCTCGTTAACTTCAGCCGAGCGTAACTACGCCCAGATTGACAGAGAGGCCCTCAGCCTGGTGTGGGGGGTGAAGAAGTTCAATCACTACCTGCACGGTCAGAAATTTACTCTACTAACTGATCATCAACCTCTTGTCTCCATTTTCAACCCTCAGAAGGGCGTCCCGATAATGACAGCACAACGGCTACAGAGGTGGTCCCTTTTCCTAGGGGCACACCAATATGACATCGAGTACAAAGGAACTAAACAGCATGGGAATGCTGATGGATTGTCGCACCTACCGTTGTCGACGGTGGAAGAAGCACCTGGAGTGGATCCTGTGGAGATATTCCACTCGACCATAGTCGAATGTCTACCTGTGACAAATGCAAACATAGAAAAGGAAACACGAAATGACCCAACACTCTCCTGGGTCTATGATTTAACGGTGAAGGGATGGCCAGCACATGGCGAACCACTGTTGCCAGCATTCTCGCTGAGAAGAGAACAGCTGTCAGTGTGCAGAGGAACCTTGATGTGTGGATCCAGAGTAGTAATTCCACCCAAATTGAAGGATAGATTGCTCAATGAGCTTCATGAGGGTCATCTGGGAGGGGTAAAAATGAAGAACTTAGCCAGAGCATTTGTGTGGTGGCCAGGAATCGATAGAGAAATCGAAGAGATGACCAAGAGCTGTACAGGATGCCAGAAGGTCCAAAACACCCCACCACAAGCCCCTCTACATCCATGGGAGTGGCCCTCATCTCCATGGCAAAGGGTGCACATTGATTTTGCTGGTCCATTTATGGACTCGATGTTTTTAATTGCGGTGGATGCACATTCAAAGTGGCCAGAGGTAATAAAAATGTCCTCAACCACCACAGAAAAAACTATCACAGTCTTACGAACCATATTCGCCAGAAATGGGCTGCCTGAACAGATTTGCTCCGACAATGGACCACAGTTTGTGTCTGAAGAGTTCCGGAGGTTCTTAAAGAACAATGGTGTTAAGCATTACACATCCGCCCCATATCATCCAGCCACCAATGGATTGGCTGAGAGGTTCGTTCAAACATTTAAGAAGGCTATCAAGGCAATGTGTAATGAAGACATACCCCTACAACACAAGGTGGATAACTTTTTGTTTGCCTACCAGAATGCGACACATGCGGTTACCAACCAAACTCCAGCCATGATGTTCTTCAATTGAAGACTACGATGCCGCTTGGATTTGGTTAAGCCAAACGTCAGAAGAGATGTGGAGAACAGGCAGTTTCAGAATATGAATGAAAGGCCGACCAGGAGTTTTAAGATAGGTCAACCAGTTTTGGCCCGGGACTACCGCACAGAGAAATGGCAGCCAGGAACGATCTGCACACGGCAAGGACCTCTAATGTACACCATGGACGTTGGAGAGAGCATTGTAAGACGCCATGCTGACCAGATTCTAGAGTCACTGGAAAACGTCAATTCCACACCACGATCCGATACACCTCGTGATGAAACCGAAGTACCAATTGCATCTACCTCAGAATCGGTGATATTGGAAGCAGACAAACCAAACAACGACGTTGATTCCGAATCAACTTTGCCAGAAGAACCTGATACCCCAAAGAGGCGTTATCCAGACAGAATCAGGAAGCCTCCTCAAAGACTGAACTTATAATTGCTTAACTTCAGCTAATGTATAGCAACTGTAATTGTAAATATGTTATTTAATTATTAATCGAATGTTATGTACTGTTTAGCTAAAAGGGGAGGAATTGTAGTGTATGTACTTTGCAGAAGGAACTATATTCTGCAGCCCCTGTATACTGCAGTACCAGTAGTGACCACCCCTGTATATAAGCCTGTGTAGTAACTTTGCATAGTAGTTCCAGTTTTGTCTCCACTCAGTAAACACCTGTTGTAACCAACTCCTGCAGTCCGTGTCTCAATTACACATGGACATAATAGATAGCATTGGAAAAGTCTAGCCTGGAGGTGACAATAGCCTGAATGAGGGTTTCAGCTGCAGATGAGCTGAGCTATGGGTGGATGTGGGTGATATTTATGGAGTTAGAAGTAGGTGGTCTTTGTGATGGAGAGGATATGCGGTCAGAAGCTCTGCTTGGGGTCAAATAGAATGGGCGAAGTTTCAAACCATCTGGTTCAGCCTGAGGGAATGACCAGGGAGGTGGATGGAATTGTTGGCAAGGGTACAGAGTTTGTGGCAGGGGCCAAAGACAATGGCTTTGGTCTTCCCAATGTTTAACTGAAGGAAATTGCGGCTCTTCCAATACTGGATATTGGACAAGCAGTGTAACAGCAGAGATAGAGCTGGGTATGGCCAGCGTACATGTGAATGCTGACCCCATACCTTCTGATGACGTAGCCAAGGGGCAGAATGTAGATGAGGCAGAGGAATGGGCCAAGGATAGATCATTGGCAGATTCCAGCAGTAATGTGGTGGGAAGAGAAGCCATTGCTGGAGATGTTCTGGCTACGATGGGCTAGGCAGGAGTGGAACCAAGTGAAAATAGTCCCACTGAGCTGAACAAAGGAGGAGAGGTGTTGGGGACGATGGTGTGGTTGACTTGTGTCAAAGTCTGATTGAGATGCTTCTTGTTTGAGAATTTTTTAAAAAACCAGTCAGAAAAAAAACAAATGACGTGTAAATGTCATCTGCCACCAATAAATCTTCTGTCCTGGTTGGGGTGTCCTGCACAGTATTTTCAAAAACGACTAACTACTTTATAATCACAGGCTATAAATCTTTCAACACTAGTGTAGCCTGCAGGCATTATACCAGTTAATGATTTATAGTCACTGCTTCAGAAGGGAAAGGCCCTGTGGAGAACTTTAAAGCTTAGTAGCCTCAATTTGTACTTACTTTCCCTTTGAGGGCCATTTACCCACTCCTTTTTCCTCACAGTTATCACATCTTGGTCTGTTCAGGTAATGCATCAACTAGAGCAGTGAAAGTGGGTGAGTGACCACCTCTAGGTCTTAGTTCCGACCCAGTCACCAGGAGGCAAGCAAGCAATCAAGTGACACTACTCCCTCTGATTTTCCTTTTTGCTCTTTGCTAGGCATATCCCCACATAATGCAGTTGAGATTGGGAGCTCTGCATCACAACAATCCACAACACTGGACACATTGGGGGGAATTTTAATCTAAAAAATATGGGTGAGTTGGGGACATGTGGGTAGTTAAAGTGTTAAAAATATGAATCCCGACCTGAACCAGCCTCCTACCCACCCACTTCCGGTTTTAACGGAGGCGGGACGGGGGGTGGGCAGCCATGCAGTTAAATTTAAAAAGTATTTAAAAAGCCTGTTAAGGGTCTGACAACTAGTTGTTAATCATCTCAATTGGGCCGCGGCCAGTCGGGTTGGCTCCGCGATGACAGACACGCCTGGGGGAAAGGCGTGTGGGTGCGGGATAAAAATAACATTCCCGCCCGACTCACCACCGATCATGCTCGCTACCACCCCGGAAAATTCCGGCCTAAGTCTCAGTTCATAGGAGATTCAGGCCTGCTTGTGAGAACTGTCTTTTGTGTTGTGCATGAGTAATGAGTGTCAGGAAACTGTCTGAATCATAACATATATATTTTTAAAATCAATCCTTAGAGATCAGTTAATAAAATTACTCTTGTAAATGTTTTCTTTAAATCAGGCAGGGTCTGAGCATTTTATAACCAAACGATGTGACTTTAATTTTTGTATATAACTCCTTTGACAGCATCTTTGACTATGTTCTGTAAAATAAATGTTATATGGCAACGAAAACTTCATCTGTTACAACTTCTAAAAGTGATCAATGCTGGAGGATATGTGATGGTATTGTTTTGGTGTCTGTCTAGAAGATCTTGAAATGGTCAGCAGAGGGCAATCCTGGGCTGGAAAATACTTGCAAATGGGTCTGCACAGAGCGGGATTAAACAGAGTGGACTTGAACAGAGTGTTTTAGTTGGGAATTTGGAAAGAGTGGGAACTCGGAGAAGAGGGGGAAGGAGTTGTTGCTTTTTGCCTGTGCTACTTGTACTGCTTTGTGCTACAGGTAGATATTTAAATTCAGTCCCCTTAACTTAATCTAGATCAAATAAGTAGTCAAGAAACTAACTGTAAACTAAGTTACCTAATTACAAATTTAATTAAATAAAACTAGGTCATATAGGGATGGCAGTGTAATTGGTGTGTCGCAACTGCAGCATGTGGGAGTTTGTGGACAGCATTGTGATCCTGGACTACCACATTTACATCAAGTGCCTGTATCTTGAGGAACTTCAGCTCAGAGTTGTTGAGCTGGAGTCTGAGGTGTAGACAGTGCAGGGTATCAGTGATGGGGAGAGTTACCTGGACACTTTGATCCAGGAGGTAGTCACACCCCTTAGGTTAGGTAGTGATACAGGTCTGGTTAGTGGTCAGGGACAGGAGGGTGTAACTGCAAATCAGGCAGGTAAGGTGACCCCAGGTGCAGTGCTGGAGGAGCCTCAGTCTTTGCCCTTGTCCAACAGGTATGAGGTTCTTGCTGCCTGTGTGGATGAAGATAAAGCCTGTAGGATGGATGAGCAAGCTAACCATGGCACCATGGTGCAGGAGGCCATTCAAGTGGGGGGAGTGAAAGGGAATGTAGTTGTGGTAGGGGACAGTATAGTCAGGGGGATAGATACTGTTCTCTGCTGCTGCGACCGAGAGTTCCGAAGGTTGTGTTGCCTGGCCGGTGCCAGGGTTAAAGACATCTCCTCACGGCTGGAGAAGAACTTGGAGTTGGAGGGGGAAGGGGAGGATCCAGTTGTCGTGGTCCATGTAGGAACCAACGACATAGGTAGAACTAGGACTGAGGTTCTGCTGAGGGAGTTTGAGGAGCAAGGATCCAAATTAAAAAGCAAAACCTTAAAGGTAATGATCTCTGGATTGTTACCTGAGCTACGCGCAAATTGGCATAGGGACAAACAGATTAGAGGTTTAAATGCGTGGCCCAAATAGTGGTGTGGGAGGAAGGGGTTTTGGTTCATGGGGCACTGGCACCAGTACTGGGGAAAGAGGGAGCTGTTCCGTTGGGACGGGCTCCACTTAAACCGGGCTGGGACCAGTGTCCTGGTGAACTGAATAACTAGGGCAGTAGACAGGGCTTTAAACTAATGAGGGGGGGCGGGGGAGGGGGGCATGGGAGGATTCAGGAAAGAGTAAATTTAAAAGCAGTGAGAGAAATGTCAAGGCTTCAGAGCAGAGAGAGTAACAAAGGTAATATGGCATCAGTGACTAAGTTGATAACAGGGAAAAAGAGAAATAAGTCAAAGCTAAAGGCAATATATCTGAAAGCGCGAAGCATTCGCAACAAAATAAATGAATTAACAGTGCAGATAGAAATGAACAGGTTTGCTCTAACAGCCATAATGGAGACGTGGTTGCAAAGTGACCAAGGTTGGGAACTAAATATTCCAGGATACTTAACTTTTAGAAGAGATAGGCAAAATGGAAAAGGAGGTGGGGTAGCCCTGATAATAAAGGATATGATAAAGACAGTAGAGAGAAAGAATCTTAGCTCTAAAAATCAAGAAGTAGAATCAGTTTGGGTGGAGCTAAGAAACAGCAAGGGGCAGAAAACATTGGTGGGAGTTGTTTATAGGCCCCCAAACAATAGTTGTAATGCAGGGCAGAGTATAAATCAGGAACTTAGTAACAAGGGTAATACAGTAATCATGGAGGACTTTAATCTACATATAGACTAGGCAAACCAAATTTGCAGTAATAGTGTGGAGGACGAATTCATGGAATGTATGTGATGTAAAAAGACTACTAAGCACTTGGTTTGAGTATAAAACAAGGCTTTAATCAACTGTTTCACAACCATGAGTTTCTAGTTACATCACTAGTTCCTGGTTACAGAAACATCCTGAACAAGCTGGGCCCACACCTGAGTATTTATACTCCTTGGATGGCGCCACCAGCTGGCCGGCCAGTGTTATTTCATGAGTCATTTCTCCATGAATGATAAGATTCATGACATCCTTCCCGCCTGAAAGATTTGGAAGTCCGATGACTTCCTTCTAGTGGATTAGGTGGACTACAAATAGCCGCAGTCTTTTAGATTTTTGTTTGTGGCTGGAAGGCACGTCTCCTCGGACCGTGTCTTGGTCCCTGGGTCACTTGGTCCGTACTGGTAGATCGACAGGGCCCGTGTCGCCTTGATCGACCTGAGGGAGACTGGGGAGATCGTGACTCCGGGTGCGGGTCCCCACAGGCGCAGAGCTGGCTTCATCTTGCTTGGTAGCCGGGGATTGACCGGCGTCCTGGCTTCAGGTGGCCATCCCGTGGGGAGCGCTCGGCTCCCCGAGTTGATCTGGTGGAGTAGCCAGCAGATCCCTTGATGTCCCAGGTAGGGCGTCATCCTCAAAGGAGTGCAGAGTGTCAGCATCATTACTATGAGTCCCCCTATCAGTTGGGTCCGTGGGACCGGTTGGACAGGGAACCAGATCTCGGAGTGAAACGGTGGACTCCCGGCCATCAGGGTACCGCACGTGCGCATAAGTGGGATTAACGTCTGTTAGTTCCACCTCGTCGACGTGGGGATCGTTTTTGGCAGATCGGTTGAATCTTCAGAGCAGCACGGGGCTGGGAGCTGCCAACCATGATGGTAGGAACGTCCCATGAGTGGAGTGACGCTGGAACCCAAAGAGTCGCTCGTGAGGAGTGACATTGGTGGACGTAGAAAGAAGAGACCTGATGGAATGCAACGCGTCAGGGAGCCCAGTTTCCCACTGCTGGTCTGGTAGGTTGCGTGACCTCAGTGCAAGACGAACAGCGTTCCAAATGATAGCGTTGTATCTCTCAACCTGTCTGTTACCGATGGGATGATACAGTGTCGTTTTACTTGTGGCGATTCCCCATTGGGAAAGATAACTTTTGAGTTTGCTTGACATGAAGGAGGGACCCCGATCAGAGTGGATGAAATTGGTCGTACCGCAAAGGGAAAAGACTTGATCGAGGCATTTGATCACTGTGGAAGTAAACATATTGGGACAGGGGAAAGCGTGAATATTCGTCCACCATAGTAAGTAAGTAGGTGTTTCACATTGAGGAAGGCAATGGCCCTTTAAAGTCAATGCTGAGTTACTGCATAGGCTGTATAGCGTGTATGAGCGAGCCATCCGATGGACGGAAGAATTGCGGTTTTAATTCCGCACAAATTCTACAGGTGGAGCATGTTCTTTTCACGTCTTCTGTAGAAAATGGGAGATTTTTAGATCGCACAAAGCGCAACATACGGGTAACGCCAGGATGGCATAAGTCAGTATGAGGATCCGCCAGAGTCGAAGTTGACATAGAAGAGCAGAATGCACGTGTAAGGTTATCTGGGAATACATTCTCTTTGCCGGGTCGATAATGTATGGTGTATCCAAAGGCGGCCAATTCCATCCTCCAGAGTTGTATTTTGTTATTCTTGATCTTAGTGCGTTTACGGTTATCCAGCATAAAGGCCACAGAGCGCTGATCGGTTATAAGCGCGAAATGGTGACGAGCGAGAAAGTGACTCCATTTACGTACTGCTTCAATGATAGCCGTAGCCTCCTTCTCGACAGGAGGATAATGAAACTCGCTACCCTGCAAAGTTCTGGACAGAAATGCAACGGGTCGACCACCTTGATTCAAGGTAGCCGAGATCGCCACCTCCGATGCATCGCACTTGACCACGAAAGGAAGATTTTCATAGATGGAACGAAGCGTGACTTTTTCCAGTTGTCGCTTGAGGAGGTTGAAAGCTGAAATAACCGTTGCCTCCAACGGAAATGACTTCGCGTGAAGCAGGGGCTGGATCTTGTCGGAGAAGTGGGGTATCCACTTCGAATAATAGGCGAACATGCCGAGTGCCCGACGAAGAGAGCCGGGATTCGTAGGGGGAGGGAGCTCCTGAAGCGGACCAAGTTGCTCCGGATCCGGTTTGATGACACCATTGCCCACCCAGTAGCCAAGGATGTTGACTGATGGTACTGATTTCACAGATTTGGACTCATTTAAGGTTAAATTGCGACGATGGAGAATGTCAAAAAATTTCTGAAGGTTGACATCATGCTCCTTCTGGTCATGACCAGCAATGGTGATATTATCCAGATATGGAAAAGTGTCCGTTAAGTTCTCCTGTTTGACTAGGCTATCCATTGCCCATTGAAAGACGGCCACCCTGTTGGTGACCCCAAATGGAAGGTGACAAAACTGGTAAAGCCGACCATTGGCCTCAAAGGCCGTATACTTTTTGTCAGAGTCTTTTAACGGTACTTGATGGTACGTGCTCTTTAAATCAAAAGTTGAAAATATCTTGTAGTTGGCAAGGTTATTGACCGTATCATCGATGTGTGGTAGTGGGTAGGCATCCAGGTTGGTATACTGGTTAATAGTTTGTGAGTAATCGATGCAAAGACATTTCTTGTTTTGCTTCAGCGGATTTTTAACAACGATGACTTGAGCCCGCCAGGGAGATGAACATGGCTCAATGATACCATCAGCTAGAAGGTGAGAGATCTCTGCCTCGATAAAGAATAGATCATCTTGGCTGAAACGTTGTGATTTAGTGACTATGGGCTTACATCGGGGGGGAAGATTGGCAAACAAGGAGGGCTCGTCGAGTGAAGCTGCCGAAAGCACACAAAACGGTACGTTGGAAATAGTAAGCTCCGGCTTTGACCCTCCAAACTCGAAAGTGAGTCTTTTGTGTTGTTTCTGGAAATCCTGTCCCAGGAGCACATCACTGTATAGGTTTTTGAGCACCCCGAGCCGGGTGGAGAAATAAGTGTGGCCATTGAGAATAAGGTCGACAAGACAAAAGCCGGAAGAGTTGGTGGTCAGTGTCGTCAGAGCCATTGCAATTTCCCTGTCCGAGGGGTAAATACGCAGTTTTAACTTACTGACAGCCCGCTCACTAATGAAGCTGTCAGAGCTGCATGAGTCGATTAGTGCACTCAAAATGTGTCCATTTACCGAAACCTTCGTGGCTGCATGGGACAGACTTTGGGGAAAAACAGCTGTGATGGGAGGAGAAGCAGTTTTACCCTTGACAGCTGTAATCTTAGTAGTGGTTCTTGGGGGAGGAGCAGTTTTATAGATAATAGCTGCCAATCTAACAGGGGCTCTCGACTGGTATACCTTAGGAAAGTGGCCTTTCTTACTAACAGAGGCTCTTGACTGGCATACCTTAGAAAAGTGACCTTTCTTACTGCAATGATTGCAGGTTGCATTACGAGCAGGACAAAATTTCCTATAATGGGATGCATCTCCACAGAAGAAACACTTCCTTCCAGATTGCCAAGATGCCGCTAGGGCAGGGTCATCATCAGTGAAGGCTTCTAGGGTAGGGTTGTCATCAGCCAGGTTGGAGTCATCATCAGTGAGGGCTTCCACCCGAGGCCTATCGAAGAAGTCACTAAAAGTGATAGCAGCAGACAGTGCATGTGGGGAAAGTTAGGTATCTGCATTCCTCTTTGCTAAGTCCAGAGAGCATGCCTGGTCATAGGCAGCCTGTAACTTGAGGGTTTTATTCTCCAACAGACGCTGATATATGAAGGGAGACGCAATTCCATTAATAAAGGAATCACGAATTAACTCCTCCTGGTACTGCTCAGCTGTGACAGCTTTAAGATTACAATCCTTGCTGAGCCTACGAAGTTTCTGAAGGAATTCGTCAAGTGATTCCCCGGGTTGTTGTCGAGTTGTGGCCATTAGATGCCGAGCAAAAATTTTGTTTGGAGCCTTAACATATAGTTGCTGTAGTACTTGGATAGTGGCGTCATAGTCTACACAGTCTTCGATATAGTCAAACACATGAGGGGATACATAGTTGGCAAGCTTTCGTAACTTATTAGGAACATTCTCACCACACTCCTCAAGGAAGTTGCTGAAGGTACGATACCAGTGTTTCCATACCTTAGCAGCTGTAAGTGAATTCGGGTCCAGGTCGAGACGGGCGGATCTGAGTAGTTTCTCCATGATGGATTGATTACTTCAACCGAGTTCCCTTCTACAGTTTGAGTCGTAGCCGTCTGTTCTCAAAACCACTCAGAGCGTGGAGCAGGCCAGTTGATTAAATTGATGTAAAAAGACTACTAAGCACTTGGTTTGAGTATAAAACAAGGCTTTAATCAATTGTTTCACAACCATGAGTTTCTCGTTACATCACTAGTTCCTGGTTACAAAAACGTCCTGAACAAGCTGGGCCCACGCCCGAGTATTTATACTCCTTGGATGGTGCCACCAGCTGGCCACCCAGTGTTATTTCATGAGTCATTTCTCCATGAATGATAAGATTCATGACAGTTATCAAGATAGTTTTTTCGATCAGTATGTTGAGGAACCAACTAGGGAACAGGCTATTTTAGATCTAGTATTGTGCAACAAGAAAGGGTTAAGTAATAACTTTGTAGTAAAGGAGCCTTTAGGGAAGAGTGACCATAATAAGATAGAATGTTATATTGAGTTTGACAGTGATTTCGTTAAATCCGAAACTAGGGTCTTAAAGCTAAACAAAGCAAACTACAGGAAACTCTCGATTTACCGGCACCCAAACAACCGGAAATCTCGGTTAACCGGCAAAATTCAGGAGTAGGTTCAGTTAAGTTTTTCTTCATATTAGTGGCCGTTCCTGGATCTGTGGCTGTGTAATCGGGGGTTTCTGCACTTGTTGCTAAGCAACAGGGATGCTTGGTCTGTGGCCAGGGTTCCTGCAGCTGTTGCTAAGCAACAGGGAAGCCTGGATTTGTTGCTGGGTACGGAGCTCTCGTACCTTTTAACTATAACTCTCTGTAATCCGGACTTTTTGATAAACCGGCACCACGCCGGTCCCGTCGGTGCTGGATAAAAAAGAGTTTCCTGTACGTAGGTATGAGGGGCAAGTTGGCTAAGGTAGATTGGGAAACTACATTGTAGTATGATGGTAGAAAAGCAATGGCTAGCATTTAAAGAATTAATACATAATTTACAACAAATATACATTCTTTTAAGGCACAAAAACCCCACAGGAAAAGTGGTCCAACCGTGGCTAACAAGAGAAGTTAAACATAGTATTAGATCAAAGGAAGAGGCTTATAATGTTGCCAAAAATAATAGTAAGCCTGAGGATTGGGAGGATTTTAGAATTCAGCAAAGGAGGACCAAGAAATTGAAAAAGAAAGGGAAAATAGAATGAAAGTAAACTAGCGAGAGACATAAAAACAGATTTTAAAAACTTCTATAGGTATGTATGCAGATTGGAAAGTGGCAAATGTAGCCCCACTATTTACCAAAGGAGGAAGAGAGAAAATGGGGAACTACAGATGAGTTAGTCTGACATCAGTCATAGGGAAAATGCTAGAATATATTATTAAGGATGTGGTTACAGGGCACTTAGAATATAAGACTAGGATTGGGCAGAGTCAACACGGATTTATGAAAGGGAAATCATGTTTGCCGAATCTGTTATAGAGTTTTTTGAGGTTGTAACTAGCAGAATAGATAAGGGGGAACCAATGGATGTGGTGTATTTGGATTTTCAGAAGGCATTCGATAAGGTGCCACACAAGAGGTTGTTAAACAAAATTAGGGCTCATGGGATTGGGGTAATATGCTAGCATGGATTGAGGATTGGTTAACGGACAGAAAACAGAGAGTAGGAATAAACGGGTCATTTTGGATTTGGCAGGCTGTAACTAGTGGGGTACCACAAGGATCAGTACTTGGGCCTCAGCTATTCACAATCTACATCAATGATTTGGATGAGGGGACCAAATGTAATATATCCAAATTTGCTGATGATACAAAGCTGGATGGGAATTTAAGTTGTGAGGATGATACAAGGAGGCTTCAAGGGGATATAGACAGGCTAAGTAAGTGGGCAAGAACATGGCAAATGGAATATAATGTGGAGTAATGTGAAGTTATCCACTTTGGTAGGAAAAATAGAAAAGCAGAGTATTTTTTAAATAGTGAGAGATTGGGAAATGTTGGTGTTCAGAGGGACCCGGGTGTCCTTGTACACGAATCATTGAAAGTTAACATGCAGGTCCAGCAAGCAATTAGGAAAGCAAATGGTACGTTGGCCTTTATTACAAGAGGATTTGAGTATAAGAGTAAAGATGTCTTACTGCAATTATATAGGGCCCTGGTGAGACTGCATCTGGAGTATTGTGTACAGTTTTGGTCTCCTTACATAAGGAAGGATATACTTGCCATAGAGGGAGGGCAACGAAGGTTCACCAGACTGGTTCCTGGGATGGGGAGATAGTCCTATGAGGAGAGATTGAGTAGACTAGGTCTATATTGGGGAGACCAAACGCAGATTGGGTGACCGCTTTGCGGAACACCTCCGTTCAGTCCGTAAGGGTGACCCCGAGCTTCCGGTCGCCTGTCATTTTAATTCACCGCTCCATTCCCACTCGGACCTCACCGTCCTTGGCCTCTTGTATTGTTCCACGGAAGCTCAATGTAAACTCGAGGAACAGCACCTCATCTTCCGATTAGGCACTCTGCAGCCTTCTGGACTCAATATCGAGTTCAACAATTTCAGATCATAAGCTCGGCCCCCATTTCATTTTCTCTTGTAATTGTTCCACTCTTTCCCCCCCCCCTTTCCTTTTGTTTCTCTCTCACACCTGGCAGCTATCTTTTGCCCTGCCAGTACACTTTACACCTAATCTCAGCCTATTACCATCTCGTCTAGCTTCTAATCTCTTTTACTTCTTTTGTTTCTTTTATTCTTTTGTCCGATCGCAGCCCTGCCTTCGATCTAGTTTCTTTTCTTTCCAGTTTTGAAGAAGGGTTCGACCCGAAACGTCAACTCAAATTTCTCTCCACGGATGTTGCCTGACCTGCTGAGTTTTTCCAGCATTTTCTGTTGTTATTTTGGATTTCCAACATCTGCAGTATTTTGCTATCGTCATAGGCCTATATTCTATCGAGTTTAGAAGAATGAGAGGTGATCTCATTGAAACATACAAAATTCTTACAGGGCTTGACAGGGTAGATGCAGGGAGGATGTTTCCCCTGGCTGGGGAGTCTAGAACCAGGGGTCACAGTCTCAGAATAAGGGGTTGGCCATTTAGGACTGAGATGAGGAGAAATGTCTTCACTCAGAGGGTGGTGAATCTTTGGAATTCTCTACCCCAGAGGGCTGTGGAGGCTCAGGTATATTCAAGACAGAGATTGATAAATTTTTGAATATTAAGGGAATCAAGGGATATGGGGATAGTGTGGGAAAGTGGAGATAAGGTAAAAGATCAGCCATGATCTTATTGAATGGTGGAGCAGGCTCAAAGGGCAATATGGCCTACTCCTGCTCCTGTTTCTTGTGTTCTTATGTTCTTAAATGTGGGCACCATGCCAATGAAAATATGTGTGCAATGCAAATCCTCATCATTGACAATACCACATGTAGCGCCAGTAATGGTGGTGTTCGTGCCTTGAGCTGGGCGGAATCTGGACTGAAGGGATTTGAGCAGGGAATTGTTGGAGAGGTGGGTCCGAAACTGGGAAGCGACAATGCAAAGACCTTAGATGGAAAGGGAGGTTAACAATGAGATTTGGGTGGACTGGATGAGACAAGGGTGGGCTGTCTGAGCAGAAACATGATGAAGGCAGTTTAGAAAAAGAGAAAGACAGTGCCGACACAAAGGGAGTCATTTATGCTATTAGCAAGCATAGTGTCAGAAAGGTAATTGAATGATCAGGAGGTCCCCTGCCCTTTGCAAACTTATCTCCCTCACCTTCTGCTCAAGAGCAATCAGGGATCCTAACCTCTAATCCACAAGAGCTGTACCTAATCATATCACCCCTACTGCCACCCTAACTGTGCTCAACTAACTCTGCACAGACCAGGGCTTGAACCTGGGACTTTTTCTGGTCTCTGTGGCTCAGGTACTCACTATCTAAACTTACTGAGCTCCTGGAAGCTGCTTTGGTTCTTACAGAGGTGAGGGATGAAAGTCTCCCCCACCTTTAGTAACTATACTGACTGCCTCTAACTAAGGCCTGGTGTGAGGAATTAACAAGGCTCGGGGTGGGGTTGGGGGGGGGGGGTGGCGGCTCCCCTTCATTGCCAAAAGTATTTTTCTGTTCTCCACAACCTCAGCCCAGGTCTTTTGTCATCCGTTACCTGAGACTGCTCATCTGGTGCAGTATTGATTTTGGAGGCACTTTTAGGCTGTCTGCTCATGGTTATTGTAAACTAGACTAGATTTAATGGAACATGTCAGTGTTCTTTCTAAATTTGAACGTGAAGACTGATAATAGTGGCAAATGAAATGTGATATTCACTTGAACCCAATAACATCAAACATATATCAGGCCAGGGTGATATGCAGCAACTCTGTTTTGTTGATATTAAGTAAGGGAGCTGTGCTCAGTACCTTGTCAGGGTAATAAATAGGAACTGAGATCTGGTTCTTTGGACCCCAGCAACCCTCTGGTTTCTTGCCCAATTACCTATATATCATATGTGAACTTAGAGCGAAATTTAGCAGGCTAGTTAGCAAAATGATACCCGGACTCCAAGGGTTAAGTTACGAGAAGCGATTACACAAAAATTAGGGTTGTATTCCCTAGAATTTAGAAGGTTAAGGGGTGATTTGATCGAAGTTTTCAAGATATTAAAGGGAACAGATAGGGTAGATAGAGATAAACTATTTCTGCTAGTTGGGGAGTCTAGGACTAGGGGGCATAGTCTAAAAATTAGAGCCAAAACTTTCAGGAGTGAAATTAGGAAACACTTCGACACACAAAGGATGGTAGAAGTTTGGAACTCTCTTCCGTAAACAGCAATTGATGCTAGATCAATTGTTAATTTTAAATCGGTGATTGGTAGCTTTTTGCTAAGGTATTAAGGGATATGGGCCAAAGGCAGGTATATGGAGTTAGGTCGCAGATCAGCTATGATCTTATTGAATGGCGGAACAGGCTGAATGGCCTACTCCTGTTCCTATGTTCCTAGTGATTGTGAAGGCTGACCAGCCAAATGCAATCCTGTTCTCATCTAATGTCCACATACCTACACCGTTGAAATGGGTTATTGGATAGCATCAATGATTCCTTATAACCTTTACTGAATCCTTTCAATCCTTAATGTACAGTTGTGACTGTTGTGCAACCCTTATAGTCCTTACTGAACCATTGTGGCCCTTGTTGAAAGCCTTACAGTCCTTGCTGAACTATTTTGACTCTTGTGAAAGCCTAATAGTCCTTATTGAATCATTGTGGCCCTTTGCAAGCCTTATCGTCCTTACTGAACCATTGCGGTCCTATGAAGCCTTACTGAATCCCATACAACCCTTACTGAATTGCTTACAGAGTGTAAGTGAGTCAGATAACATTTGTGCCATATAAGTTCCAGGTAATGATCATCTTGAACAAAAGAAAACTAAGCCATGTCCCCGTAAAGATCAACAACACCACCATCACTGAGTTCCCTGCCACCAGCGTCTTCTGGGAGCACCGTGACCACAAGGACTGCAGCAATTCAAGGAAAAAACCCACCACCACCTTCTCAGGGCAACTAGGGATGGGTAATAAATACGGCTTTGCCAGCATCACCCACCTCCTGAGAGCAATTAAAAAAAATCCCATATAGCCCTCGCTGATCCCGTGTTTATGGATGATATCATCAAATAACAGTGTGAATGAGGAAGAGAAGCCATGGGCAACTCCGGTGGCAACAGTAGAAATTGTTGCTGGAGATACAAAGGCTGCGTTAGGACAGGTAAGAGTGGAAACAGTCAAGGGCAGTGCCACTAAAGACAGGCGGGAGAATGGCATGGTCGACCATGCTGAATGACACAGAGAGGTAAGGGAGGACAAGGAGCACAATGGGTGATCTTGAGATTGGTTTGGGTGAGTTGGTTCTCACAGTTGAATAGCACAATTCACTGCATTGGCTCCAACATGAAGAATGGCCACTGTGGCAAGGCACAGGGAAGTGCTGGGCCTACCCATGGAACCTTAACTCGGAAGAAGCGGAGAGGAAGAGATAATCGGGGACTGGGAAGCAATGCTCCCTGTAAGCTGTGCTATGTTCCGTGCGGCCTGTTTCTTGTACTGCGTGGTCCCTTTAAATTTCTGTGCCTGTGCGGTATTTCCAATGGAAAAGCCGGTGAGCGGCCTGCGCAACTTAACAGGAACTTTGCTGGGAAGATGCAGAAACAGATAAATGAACAGCTTTTGCTGCTGTAGTTCCATTTAGTGGGATACAAGCAGGCAGGCACACTATCTGAAGAATTTTTTTTGAGTGTACGATAGCAGTGGTACCTGCCTTAACACAGTTCAGGTGGTGATAGGGACATGGTTGTATAGTGGCACTTTCTTTTTCATGTTTTAGCCCCCTCCACTTCTGAAGGTGCAAAGCCTTCACCCCCACCCACCTTCTTCTTTCCATCAACTTTCTCCCGTCCCTTTCTGCGGGTGTTGGCACCTTGATGGGATCCAGTTCTGTGGGCACAGCCATCACCTGTACCTCTCCCATGTGACAAGTGTAGCAAGTGTGGACGGTGAACACCGGACGAGATATTGGACTGTGGTGGGCATTCGAGCCGAGCCGGATTCTGTTGTCACCTGACAAAGACACATATCCACGTTCCAGCAGGGATCATTGGATCAAAAATGGGAACCTTGTTGATTTGAACTCTGCCTAGTCCAGGGGTGCTGAGGCTAATTAGAAGTACCCATGCTCCTGTGCAGCTGAGATCAGCTAACTCAGCACAAATAAGGGATTGAATTGGGATCTGCTGGTCTGCCACTATTCTTTCGAAATACCCACGTGTAATCTATAACCGCTACAGTCACAGCTCATTAAATTACATAGAGCTGTCAAGGCTATTATTCACAGCAGGAAGTAGTCTGTGGAAAACATATTATCGTAATCACGTTAGTCAATTTGTGCAAATTTGCTGAACAATTGCTTCACTGTCATTGAATTGTGATTTTTAAGGCATCAAAAATTTGCATATTACAATAATGCTTAACCTGTTCTGAATATCTCGTCAAATGCATTACCCACTGGACTCAGGCAGGTGTGCGATTAAGTGATTGGGTCAGGGGTGGTGGGGTGGATGGTAATTAAAAAGGTGAACGAGTAGGGGCAGGAGCTGTGAGAGATGTTTCGGGGGAGAACCTGTGGACAGTTTTTTGGAGTGGAGAAGGAAGGAGAGTGCCAACCAAATGGGATGGGCGGTGCCAACTTGAACTGTTGGGTGAGGGGGGTAGTGGGAAGAGAGGATGTCCACATTAACTCTTCGGGAATAAAAGCAGAAAATGCTGGAGATACTCAGCAGGTCAGGCAGCATCTGTGGAGAGAGAAACAGAGTTAACATTTCAGGTCGATGACCCTTCGTCAGAACGAATGGTCTGATGAAGGGTCATCGACCTGAAACGTTAACTCTGTGTTTCTCTCTCTACAGATGCTGCCTGACCTGCTGAGTATTTCCAGCATTTTCTGTTTTTATTTCAGATTTCCAGCATCCGCAGTATTTTGCTTTTGTATTAACTCTTTGGGAGGTGGGGGAGGGGTGAGAGAAGAATGGTAACTTGCGCAGGGGGAGTGAAGGACGAGTAGCAGCAGTAGTAGCATCCCAGGGTATGGGGAAAGGGAATGGGACTAAGTGGAGAGCTCTTTCAGGGGGTAGGCATCAGTGCAGTGGGCCGAATGGCATCCTTCTGTGCTGTTATATTAAGAAACAGCTAAAAAGGAGGGCACCGTAAAGAAAGAGTAATGGGCGGCCTGTCCAAACTAAAGTCTGCATTGGTAATGTCAGGTCATGACTGGCAAATTCAGGTCAACAGCGCAGTCCAAGGCCCAGCCCAGTTCTCACGGAAAGTGTCTGGCATTGGAGGCCTCATAGAATCATACAGCACAGGGGGAGGCCATTTGGTCCATCGTGTCTATGAAAGAGCTATCCAATTAGTCCCACTCCCCTACTCTTTCCCCATGAGTCAGAAGGTTGTGGGTTCAAGTCCCACGCCTGAGGCTTGAGCGCAAAAATCTAGGCTGACCCTCCAAGTGCAGTACTGAGGGGGTGCTGCACTGTCGGAGGTGCCATCTTTTGGATGAAACATTAAACCGAGGCCCCATCTGCCCTCTCGGGGATGTAAAAGATCCCATGGCACTATTCGAAGAGGAGCAGGGGAGTTCTCCCCGGTGCCCTGGCCAATATTTATCCCTCAACCAACATCACTAAAACAAATGATCTGGTCCTTGTCACATTGCTGTTTGTGGGAGCTTGCTGTGCACAAATTGGCTACGTGTTTCCTACATTACAACAGTGACTACACTTCAAAAAGTACTTCATTGGTTGTGAAGCGCTTTGGGAGGTCTGGTGGTCCTAAAAGGCACTATAGAAATGCAAGTATTTTTTTTCAAAGCCCTTGCAATTTTTTTTCTTTTCAACTATATGTACAATTCCCTTTTGAAAGTTATCACTGAATCTGCTACCATCACCCTTTCAAGGCGGTGCACCCCAGATCATAACAACTGGCTGCTTAAAAACATTTTCCTCCTCATCTCCCCCTCTGTGACAGCTCCGTGGCTGCCCGGGATTTGAACAGGTGCTCTATGTGACGGGCCTAGGCTGAATGAAATCATCATGCACCATAAACAAGTATTCCTAAATTAGTAAGCAGTTTAAAGCAATTTAAATGCTATTCAAATATAAAATTCAACCGCAGATAGTGAATGTAAATGACACCGGGGAAGTGGCCTATGAACCAAGGGGAGGCGCGTGCCTTTAATAATCGAGTCCTCGGTCTTAAAGGGTTAAAGATAAAAGTGTTCCAGTTTGCCCTGTGCCCAGAAAAACAACAATTGTCTTTAGCCGCCAGGTTTGTACGATCCGATTCCGGAAATTGGCAGCAATAATCTGATTTGCAAATTGAGAGGTTCCAGTTTCCCCCTGGAAGAGGTGGATTCGGTGCAGTTTGTAGCAGTGATCAGAGCAGCCTGCACGGACTAACTTACTAACAACAGCACCAAGGGTGCTCGGCCAGGTAAGACTCGACTCTGGGAAATAAAGTCACTCGTTTCATTTGCACCAGCCGGTTTGATGGTAACACGTTTGCAGCGACTGGGTTAACTGCTGCTGGTAGGCTCGAGGTGTGTGTGATCTCTTCTCAGCTTGGTCGGGGCAGTGGAATCGGAGCTGCAGTTTCTGTCAAAAATACCTTGCTCAGAGTTTGGTTCTGTTTTCCTGCTTGTAATGTCACTTGAGTGTGGAGGTTGTTTCAGCGGCAGTCACGGGGCTGTCACCTACCTGCTGCTAACGCGCAAAATCACAAGTTCCAGGGATTCCCTGCCTGAACTTGAGCCTGGATTACAGGTAAATTAAAATTAAAATGTTGATCTTTCCTTTTTTAAAAAAATTAGAAGTCTACAACATAGTAAAATTACAGTCTGCAAAAATGCTGGTCAAAAATGGTTTCAACTTTGTAAAAGTTGTATTTAACTTTTTTTTCTCTTTGCCATTTAATTTTTTTCCTGTACCCGTGGCCAGGGAATGGAGGGAGGAGAAGCTCTAAAAATAACCCAAAACAAACCCTACTAATAGGCTGAGCTGAGCTGTGTTTTGCTTCAGGACATAGTCCGACTCACAGAGCTCTTCCTGAGGCAGGGGAATAATGGGAAGGGGCTAACACTCGGATTCGTCAATTTCCCCCTTTTATAGTGCACCCCTGTCCCTTAAAGAGCGTTTGGCGAACTTTTAATGTGGCTGCAAATGAGACTCATCTGTTCTTATATTGATTCCATCTGGTGTCTTTCACACCTCTCTCTCATATTCTCGTCCTCTTTTCCTCCCCCTTTCTCTCTTTTTTCCTCTCTCTTTTCTGTGCCCTCTCTCTCTTTTCCGCGCCCCCTCGCGTGTTGCATCGCGCCCCCTCGCATTTTATAGAAGGTTATTCGGCCCGTCGAGCCCGTGCCGGCTCTCTACAAGACCACCTCAGCTAGTCCCACTCCCCCGCCCTTTCCCTGTAGCCCTGCAGTTTTTTTTCTTCAGGTACTTACCCAATTCCCTTTTGAAAGCCACGATTGAATCTGCCTCCACCACCCTCTCGGGCAGTGCATTCCAGATCCTAACCAATCGCTGCATAAAAAAGTTTTTCCTCGTGTCGCCTTTGGTTCTTCTGCCAATCACCTTAAATCTGTGTCCTCAAATTCTCAACCCTTCCGCCAATGGGAACAGTTTCTCTCTATGTACTCTGTCTAGACCCCTCATGATTTTGAACACCTCTATCAAATCTCCACTCAACCTTCTCTGCTCCAAGGAGAACAATCCCAGCTTCTCCAGTCTATTCACGTAACTGAAGTTCCTCATCGCTGGAACCATTCTAGTAAATCTTTTCTGCACCCTCGCTAAGGCCTTCACATCCCTTCTAAAGTGCAGTGCCCAGAATTGGACACAATACTCCAGTTGAGGCCGAATCAGTGTTTTATAGAGGTTCATCATAACTTCCTTGCTTTTGTACTCTATGGGCTCGATTTTATCAATAGGGAGCTTTTGGAGGCGGGACTCCCACTTTTTGGGTTGTAGTCCTGCCTCCATCGACTTGTGGCCAACCCACGCTATTTACCCTTGATTGACCTTGTTAAGACCGCCCAGCAGGCTCAGAAGGCCAATTAAGGGACACCTGGTTACTGGTGACCTCAGCGATTGACATTTCATCTGTCAAGAGCTTTTGACAGATGAAAAATCAGCGTTTGACGGCTCTGTGAAGCTGTGAAACACTGACAATCTGTCTTCTAACTTGAGTCCTTCTACTCAGACTCAGTGAGAGAGCTCTCCAGACCAGAAAGCAGAGGCTGCAGCTTTTGACAGTTCAGCGGCCATTCTGCTTTCTGTGCCGGTGAGCTGAGGGACTCCCGAGACCTGAAGGCAGGAAGCCTGCAGGAGAAAGTAAAGGTAAGTAAAACTTATTAAAACACTTTACACTTACCTCTGCACACATGCACCCATCACTCACCTGCACAATGGACATCTCAACCCATGCAGACCGACGGCCCGCCTTGCTAACTTGGCGTGGTTCGGAGCCGTCGGACAGCCCACACGTCAAGGCTAAAAATAAGGATTAGGCAAAAACCTGCCTGTTAACTACCTGTTAACAGGCAGTTAATTGGCAGTAATCCCCTTCCCGCGTCGGGTAGGCGGCTCCCAGCACAGGTCGGGGACCCGCCTCCTAGGACATTGGCACGGAGGCGGGTTGGGGTCGGGATGGGTTCCTGCCCCCCGATTCAGCAATTCTCCCGCCTCCAAACCCGCCTCCTCGGGGCTTGGAAAATCGAGCCCTCTGTCTCTATTTATAAACCCAGAATCCCATATACTTTTTTAACTGCTTTCTCAACCTGCCCTGCCATCTTCAACGATTTGTACACGTACACCCCGGTCGCTCTGTTCATTCACCCACTTTAGGATTGTACTTTTCTCCCCTGCCCCCATCTCTCTTTCTCCCCCCTCTCTCTCTACCACTCTCTCTTTCTCCCCCTCTCTCTTTCTCCCCCCTCTCTCTCTCTCTTTCTCCCCCCTCTCTCTCTCTCTCTCTCCCCCTCTCTCTTTCTCCCCCCTCTCTCTTTCTCCCCCCCTCTCTTTCTCCCGCTCTCTCTTTCTCCCCCCCCTCTCTCTCTCTCTCTCTCCCCCTCTCTCTTTCTCCCCTCTCTCTTTCTCCCCCTCTCTCTTTCTCCCCCTCTCTCTTTCTCTACCCTCTCTCTTTCTCCCCCCTCTCTCTTTCTCCCCTCTCTCTTTCTCCCCCTCTCTCTTCCCCCTCTCTCTTTCTCCCCCTCTCTCTTTCTCCCCCTCTCTCTTTCTCCCCCTCTCTCTTTCCCCCCTCTCTCTTTCTCCCCCTCTCTCTTTCTCCCCCTCTCTCTTTCTCCCCCTCTCTCTTTCTCCCCCTCTCTCTTTCCCCCTCTCTCTTTCTCCCCCTCTCTCTCTTTCTCCCCCTCTCACTATCTCCCCCTCTCTCTTTCTCCCCCTCTCTCTTTCTCCCCTCTCTCTTTCTCCCCCTCTCTCTTTCACCCCACTCTCTCTATCTCCCCCTCTCTCTATCTCCCCTCTCTCTCTCCCCTCTCTCTCTCTCCCCTCTCTCTTTCTCCCCCTCCCTCTTTCTCCCCCTCCCTCTTTCTCCCCTCTCTCTTTCTCCCCCTCTCCCTTTCTCCCCCTCTCTCTTTCTCCCCCTCTCTCTTTCTCCCCCTCTCTCTTTCTCCCCCTCCCTCTTTCTCCCCCTCTCTCTTTCTCCCCCTCTCTCTTTCTCCCCCTCTCTTTCTCCCCCTCTCTCTTTCTCCCCCTCTCTCTTTCTCCCCTCTCTCTTTCCCCCCTCTCTCTTTCACCCCCTCTCTCTTTCTCCCCCTCTCTCTTTCTCCCCCTCTCTCTTTCTCCCCCTCTCTCTTTCTCTCCACTCTCTCTATCTCCCCCTCTCTCTCTCCCCTCTCTCTCTCTCCCCTCTCTCTTTCTCCCCCTCCCTCTTTCTCCCCTCTCTTTCTCCCCCTCTCTCTTTCTCCCCCTCTCTCTTTCTCCCCCTCCCTCTTTCTCCCCCTCTCTCTTTCTCCCCTCTCTCTTTCTCCCCCTCTCTCTTTCTCCCCCTCTCTTTCTCCCCCCTCTCTTCTCCCCCTCTCTCTTTCTCCCCTCTCTCTTTCTCCCCTCTCTCTTTCTCCCCTCTCTCTTTCTCCCCCTCTCTCTTTCTCCCCCTCTCTCTTTCTCCCCCTCTCTCTCCCCCTCTCTCTTTCTCCCCCTCTCTCTTTCTCCCCCTCTCTCTTTCTCCCCCTCTCTCTTTCTCTCCCTCTCTCTCTCCCCCCTCTCTCTTTCTCTCCTCTCTCTTTCTCCCCCTCTCTCTTTCTCCCCCTCTCTCTTTCTCCCCCTCTCTCTTTCTCCCCCTCTCTCTTTCTCTCCCTCTCTCTCTCTCCCCCCTCTCCCTTTCTCTCTCCCCCCTCTCTCTTTCTCCCCCTCTCTCTTTCTCCCCCTCTCTCTTTCTCCCCCTCCCTCTTTCTCCCCCTCCCTCTTTCTCCCCCTCTCCCTTTCTCCCCCTCTCCCTTTCTCCCCCTCTCCCTTTCTCCCCCTCTCTCTTTCTCCCCCTCTCTCTTTCTCCCCCTCTCTCTTTCTCCCTCTCCCTCTCTCTCTCCCCCCTCTCTCTTCCCTTCTCTCTTTCTCCCCCTCTTTCTCTCCCTCTCTCTTTCTCCCCTCTCTCTTTCTCCCCCTCTCTCTTTCTCCCCCTCGCTCTTTCTCCCCCTCTCTCTTTCTCCCCCTCTCTCTTTCTCCCTGTCTCTCTTTCTCTCCCTCTCTCTCTCTCCCCCCTCTCCCTTTCTCTCTCCCCCCTCTCTCTTTCTCCCCCTCTCTCTTTCTCCCCCTCTCTCTTTCTCCCCCTCTCTCTTTCTCCCCCTCTCTCTTTCCCCCCCTCTCTCTTTCTCTCCCTCTCTCTTTCCCCCTCTCTCTTTCTCCCCCTCTCTCTTTCTCCCCCATCTCTCTTTCTCCCCTCTCTCTTTCTCCCCCTCTCTCTTTCTCCCCCATCTCTCTTTCTCCCTCTCTCTTTCTCCCCCTCTCTCTTTCTCCCCATCTCTCTTTCTCCCCTCTCTCTTTCTCCCCCTCTCTCTTTCTCCCCCTCTCTCTTTCTCCCCCTCCCTCTTTCTCCCCCTCTCTCTCTCTCCCCCTCTCTCTCTCTCCCCCTCTCTCTATCTCCCCCTCTCTCTTTCTCCCCCTCTCTCTTTCTCCCCCTCTCTCTTTCTCCCCCTCTCTCTTTCTCCCCCTCTCTCTTTCTCCCCTCTCTCTTTCTCCCCCTCTCTCTATCTCCCCTCTCTCTTCTCCCCCTCTCTCTTTCTCCCCTCTCTCTTTCTCCCCCTCTCTCTTTCTCCCCCTCTCTCTTTCTCCCCTCTCTCTTTCTCCCCCTCTCTCTTTCTCCCCCTCTCTCTTTCTCCCCCTCTCGCTTTCTCCCCCTCTCTCTTTCTCCCCCCTCTCTTTCTCCCCCCTCTCTTTCTCCCCCTCTCTCTTTCTCCCCCTCTCTCTTTCTCCCCCTCTCTCTTTCTCCTCCCTCTCCCTTTCTCCCCCCTCTCCCTTTCTCCCCCCTCTCCCTTTCTCCCCCCTCTCCCTTTCTCCCCCCTCTCCCTTTCTCCCCCCCTTTTCCTTTCTCCCCCCTTTCCCTTTCTCCCCCCCTCTCCCTTTCTCCCCCCTCTCCCTTTCTCCCCCCTCTCCCTTTCTCCCCCCTCTCCCTTTCTCCTCCCCTCTCCCTTTCTCACCCTCTCTCTTTTTTCTCCACCCCCTCTCTCTGAGCTCAATTTTAATAGCTCCGAGGAGGCGGGTTGGCAGCGAAAATCAGAAAGAATGGCTTCAGGCACCGAACCCGCCTCCATCCCGCCCCTACCCAATTTCCGTGAGTTTCGGGTTAGCCACTCCCAAACTGATCCGACTGGAACCGGTGGGACAGGTAGTTAAGGCAGTTAACAGCTCTTTTTCTCCCCGCCCCCATGTCTCTTTCTCCCCCCTCTCTCTTTCTCCCTCCTCTCCCTTTCTCCCCCTCTCTCCCTTTCTCCTGTTAACTGCCTTGCTAATCCTATTTTGATCGTGTTTTCCCATTTTTGTGCCTCTGGCTCCTGTTTCCCGTCTTGTCAGAAACACGCCAGCTGCAAGGAGACGAGTTTCTCGAGGACATGATTTGTAGTCATTGGTGCAGCACTTTACAAGCGCTCCTGTAACATGGCTGACATTCAAATGCAACAACTTTGTTGTTGGAGGTTTGGGATAAGATTTTGCAAATCTACTGACCTTGTGACTGTTCAAGCTGACCCCCGTCTGCAGTGTGACCCGACTGGAATAATCTCAGGCCACTTTGTGTGCGCTTGCACGCTTCTTGCCTCATCTGAAATCTATAGGAACGGGATGGGAACCATTTACATCCTCTCACCCTGGTCGTCGGATTCGGAGGAAGAGCAGCTGCAGCAGCACCAGGAGTGCCAACCTCCTCCTCCTCACCCACCTGATGCTGCACAGGGCGGAGGGCCTCAGCGCAGGGCTGTACCTCGCTGCAGGAGATACCCCCAACACAAGGTTTCCAGGCAGAGGATCAGCTTCCTCAGCATGACTGAGCAGCAGTGCCAAAGGAGGCTGAGTCGTTCAAGAGATGTAGTCGCTGACATCTGTGCAATGCTGCACCAACACCTGGAGCCCAGAGGAGCATGTGGACACTCCTTACCAGTGGCTGTCAAAGTCACCACCGCACTCAACTTCTATGCTTCGGGCTCCTTCCAGGGATCAGCTGCAGACATCAGCGACATCTCCCAGTCGGCCGCACACACCTGCATCATGCAGGTCACCGATGCCCTCTTTGCAAAGGCGCACAATTTCATCCACTTCTCCACGGATGTCCCAAGTGTGACTGCGCGTGCGGTTGACTTTGCCAATATGGCAGGCTTACCAATGGTCATAGACTGCACACATGTAGCCATGAGGGCCCCCTATCATAACCCTGCTGTATTTGTCAACCGCAAGGGATTCCACTCCCTGAACATCCAGCTGGTGTGTAACCACAGGAAGATCAGCATGCATGATTGCACAAAGTACCCTGGCAGTTGCCATGACTCCTTCATCTTGCGCAAGTCTACTGTGCCTCAGCTTTCCATCCGCCAACCCAACTTTCCGGATGGCTTCTTGGCGACAAGGGCTATCCCCTGAAAAGTGGCTCATGATACCAATGAGGAGGCCATCAAACAATGCTGAGGAGCGGTACAATGTGAGTCACATATCCACCAGAAGCATCATCGAGCAAACCATCGGCTTGCTCAAAATGCGCTTCCGATGCCTGGACAGATCTGGTGGAGCCTTGCAGCATGCACCAGCCAGGGTGCCCAGAATGCACAACACCGCACAGCAGCGTGGCTTCGTGCTGCCGGACAAACAAGTGGCTCAGCATACAGCCTCCTTGGAAGATGAGGAGGATGAGGAGGAGGATGGGGAGCGACGCCTTACGGGGCCGCATGTGGCTAATCCAGCAGCTGGCGACCACATTGCTGGCCGTCAGGCAAGGGATGCACTCATCTATGCCAGATTCACGTAAGCTTATGCTTCAACCACAGGTGGCTGGCAAATGGAGATGAATATAAGTCCGACATTCTCAAACCCCAGGCATCATCTCTGCCCAATAAATGGTGGTTTGCGCTCAGTGTCACCACCAATATTCTAAATGGAATTCTCCCTGAGCCCTCACTCTAGAACTTCCATTTCCCAGAACACAGAAGCCATACCTTCGGTGATCTCAGCAGATCATTAAGCCTTTTTCGACACTGAACCCATGTGCGTCTGCACACAGACCTCGAACTCACCTCCTTTACAACTTGCAGCCAAGCTGCCTTGGTTTGCTGAGGGAGCCTCCTCCTTCCGTTTCCAGGGAAGAGGACCTCCTGACGTCCTCTAACTCCCTCCACAAGAGCAAGGAGGAAGCCCTCAGTGAACCTGGCTGCAGCCGTAGTTTTTGCAATTCCTGCAGCAGCCAGCGCTTTTAACAGAAAAAAGCTGATGCTTCTGCAAAGGGGGCATGGCCCCTTTAAATCTTTCCTGAAACAACGCGTCATCAGAGGCGAGAACCTGACACTCTGCAAGCAATTGCCTGGAGGGACCCGCAAGTCGGCGATAACGAGGCCAATCAAACTAAAATCTGAACTGCGGGGTGGCGGCAACCGGGAGCGGGCCCGCCGTTAACTCGCCTCCTTAATTAAATCAAGCTCTTTATCTCCCCCTCTCTCTCTTTATCTCCCCCCTCTCTCTCTTTATCTCCCCCCTCTCTCTCTTTATCTCCCCCCTCTCTCTTTATCTCCCCTCTCTCTCTCTTTATCTCCCCTCTCTCTCTCTTTATCTCCCCCTCTCTCTCTTTATCTCCCCCTCTCTTTATCTCCCCCTCTCTCTCTTTATCTCCCCCTCTCTCTCTTTATCTCCCCCTCTCTCTCTTTATCTCCCCCTCTCTCTCTTTATCTCCCCCTCTCTCTTTATCTCCCTCTCTCTCTTTGTCTCTCTCTCTCTCTTTATCTCCCCCTCTCTCTCTTTATCTCTCTCTCTTTATCTCCCCCTCTCTTTATCTCCCCTCTCTCTCTTTATCTCCCTTCTCTCTCTCTTTATCTCCCCCTCTCTTTATCTCCCCGCTCTCTCTTTATCTCCCCCTCTCTCTCTTTATCTCCCCCTCTCTCTCTTTATCTCCCCATCTCTCTCTTTATCTCCCCCTCTCTCTCTTTATCTCTCTCTCTTTATCTCCCCCTCTCTTTATCTCCCCTCTCTCTCTTTATCTCCCTCTCTCTCTCTTTATCTCCCCCTCTCTTTATCTCCCCGCTCTCTCTTTATCTCCCCCTCTCTCTCTTTATCTCCCCCTCTCTCTCTTTATCTCCCCATCTCTCTCTTTATCTCCCCTCTCTCTCTTTATCTCCCCCTCTCTCTCTTTATCTCCCCATCTCTCTCTTTATCTCCCCCTCTCTCTCTTTATCTCCCCCGCCCTCTCTTTATCTCCCCCTCTCTCTCTTTATCTCCCCCTCTCTCTCTTTGTCTCCCTCTCTCTCTCTTTGTCTCTCCCCTCTCTCTCTTTCTGCAAAAGAAAGAGGTTTGACGAGTCTTGAATTCAAGACCTCATCAAACTACAGAGAATGTCGGTGTTTGACAGCTTCACAGAGCTGTCAAACGATGACAATTCATCTGTCAAAAATTTTTGACAGATGAAACGTCATACGTTGACGTTCTCTGTAACCAGCTTTCCCTTAATTGGCCTGCTACACCCGCTGGGCGTCAATCGAGGGAAAATAGCGTGGGTTGGCCAGAAGTTGATGGAGGCGGGACTGAAACCTGACAAGTGGGAGTCCCGCCTCCAAAAGCTCCCCATTGGCAAAATCCAGCCCCTCGTGTCAGTGTTCTATTCTGAGTCACTTTTAGAGAATTGCTCGAAGAATAATGTGACTGAACTAAGTTTGGAAATTGCCGTGATAACTGATGCCTCTTTTTCACCCCATTCTTTTTCTAAAATAAAGAAGAGAAATGACTTCCAGAATTCTGGAAATCTGTGGTGTTTCATGTTTGGAGCAGAATTTATCACAGACCAGTCAGAAACAGTTAAGAAAAATTGGTACCCCTTCTCCTGAATTTTAGTGATGGGACGAGGGGTGCTGGTGTGAATAAATTTGGGTTTTAGCTGGTCTAAATCTAAGCTAGCATTGTAGCTTCATAGGGCTGGATTTTCATTAAGCTGTTGGGAAGGAGGCGGGACTACAACTTTCGGGTTTTAGTCCCGCTTCCATTGACGTCCGGCCAATCGACACGATTTTCCCTTGATTGGCGCAGGCCAATTAAGGGCCACCTGGCAACAGGTGATGTCACAGACTGAAATTTCATCTGTCAAGAGTTTTTGACAGATGAAATATCAGTGTTTCACAGCTGTTTGAAGCTGTCAAACACTGACAGTCTGACTTCTAACCTGAGTCCTTCTCCACAGACTCAGTTAGAACTCTCACCAGCACTCAAAGCTGAAGGCTGTCACTTTTGACAGATCGCAGCCGTTCAGCTTTCAGTTCCGGCTGAGTGATGGACTCCTGACGCCTAGAGGAAAAAAGGCTGTTAAGGTAAGTACAGGTAAGTAAAACTTCTTTACACACTTTAGACACACCAAACACACTTACCTTTGCACTCATGCACCCATCACTCACCTGAACACCGACATCGCGACCCCTCCAAGTCCTTCAACCCGACGGCCCGCCTGCTCTAACCTGGCGTGGTTTGGAGCCGTCAGGAATTCCATACGACACCCCTCAAAATAGGGATTAGGCTAAAAACTGCCTGTTAACTACCTGTTAACAGGCAGTTAATTGGCACTAATCCCTTCCCGCCTCAGGTCGGCGGGTCTCAGTGCGGGGCGGGTACCCGCCTCCCTTGAAACTTACGTGGAGGCGGGTTTTGGGCGGGATGGTGTCGGGACCCCCGAATTCAGGGTTTTTGCCCCCTGCACACCTGAAAGCCTGCCTCACGGCACACCAAAAATCTGGCCCATAGTGTTAGTGACTCATGTTAAACCTCTGCCCAATGAACTCCCCACAAGCTCAGTGTGGTAACCGCATTCTAGAATGTGATGCTGCGTGACCTGCCAGGAATGTCTCAGAATTGTTGATTAGCTCCCAATACTCATTGGAGTAAATTTTAAGACCCTAGGATGCAGGCCATCAGGTCCAAGGGATTTGTCAGCCTTTAGTCCCATTAGTTTGCCAAGTAGTTTTTCTCTAGTGATAGTGATTGTTTTAAGCTCCTCCCTCCCTTTTGCCCCTTGATATTATCTATTATTATTGGGATGCTTTTAGTGTCTTCTACTGTGAAGGCAGATACAAAATATTTGTTCAAAGTGTCTGCCATTTCCCTGTTTCCCATTATTAATTCGCCAGCCTCAACCTCTAAGGGACCAATGTTTACTTTATCTACTCTCTTCCTTTTATATACCTGTAGAAGCTCTTTCTGTCTTTATTTATATTTCTTGCTAGTTTACTCTCATAATCTATCTTCTCCCTCTTCATTATTTCTTTAGTCATCCTTTGCTGGTTTCTAAAAATTTCCCAATCCTCTGGTCTACCACTAATCGCCACAACATTGTATGCCTTTTCTTTAAATTTGATACCATCCTTAACTTCCTTAGTTAGCCACAGATAGTTCATCCTTCTCGTAGAGTCTTTCCTTCTCACTGGAATATACCTTTGCTGAGAGTTATGAAATATCTCCTTAAATGTCTGCCACTGATTATCTACCGTCTTACCCTTTAACTTACTTTCCCAGTCTATTTTAGCCAACTCTGTCCACTTTAGCCAGCTCTGCACACGGAGGTAGCACACTGGTACTGGTACTGTGGAACCACCTAAGTTGCTGCCTTTGGGAGAAGGAGGGGTAAAGGAAAATGGATTTTTGGGACAGGGAGGATTTCCACTTGTTAGAATGCTAGAAATTGGTTATAAAGGCTAATTCTGTAAACTGTGCTTCCAGTGGGGAGCTTTGCTTGAAGGGAGTGCTGGTTGAAGATAGGGCTACGATACTGTAGCTCTGATTCTCCAATTGATGCTCCTTGTGAATATTGTTCTCTGCTGGTTTCATAGGATCATGGAATTCGACTCGTAGATCAGGAGTGACTAGATGAATTCTGTGCTCATGACTGCCAAGAACTTGGGCAAATGAATTAGATGCACACATCTCCTTCCTACTCTAAGTACCCTGGAAAATGGACCTAAAAATTGGCTGGAGAAACAAAGCGAACGAAAGCACCTACTAGCTCCTTCCAGCCATTGACACTCCATCTCCACAGAAACGTTTATCAGAACACAAAACAGGGCTGAATGTGCCCAATGGATTGGGATAAGTATCTGCAGAACAATGGGAAATACGTTACGCACTTCTGAGCCTGTCTGAAAGATGTCTCCTCCCCACAGGCCATTTAACATCCTCCTGAGGAGTGATTGAATGAATCCAGTGTGAACTCTGTGCCATAAAATCCTCTTGAAATTATTGGCCAAAGGTGATAGCTGGACACAGTATTTTGTACAGTCCTGCTAACCTGTTAAGGAATTATTTTCACAGGAACCGGGACTGACCATCTTTTAATAAATCCGTTCGGTGCTTTTATAGAGTTGGCTAGCATTATTCTATTGAAAAGTAAATAGGTGTTGCAAAGGAATGCAGTCATCTGATCTCCACAAGTGTTTTGTTGTAAAAGGCAGCACTTGATATTTCCTCCTTGGCTTGTGACAACATCCTGATGTCAAAGCAAACAGCTTTACTCTGGGCTTAAGCTGGGAAAGGATCATAAAGAGATTAATTGTCTTGTTGCTAGGTAACGAGAGGCAGAATGCTGCGTGATTGAATCACAAGAGTAAACCTTGAGTAAATGTCAGGTATGGTTCAACCTTTTGTAAACCACTTCTTAAAAAAAATTCCATCTTTTTTTATTATTTATTTTTAAGTGGGCTACATAGGGCGTTTAAAGGGGAGGTTCTACATATTTGAAACAATGGCTTTTAATAAACTGTTAAACAGAGACCCCTATAAACTATTCTGGACCGCATGTTACTCTGTTCAGGTTGTGCCTTTTATAGTTGATCCATAAAGGTGACACTGGATTGCCCCAGTGTCGTCAACTGAGAATCAAATTTGCATCTGCTCCTTTGTGATAAGGAGGCGCAACTAATAACAGAATTGAAATATAAAGTCCAATTTCAACAGAACCTAAAGGAAATTTGTACAGTAACACTAAATCATAATGTGTGTGTCTATCAGACACTCTATTCCCTGCGGGGCCCAATAGTCGCGGAAGGCCTCAAATGTTACTGGCGTACACTGCATGCTCCCTCTCTAGGGCAGACCGGGCACGGATAAGACTGCGGAAGAGAGGCAGGCAGCCAGCCAGAGTGACCTCCTGCCCCACCCCATGCAGCCATCCTGAACCTATGAATCAGGAAGAGACCCACGAGAAGTTCCTCCGACTTTCCCCCCCCTCCGTACTGGGTGGTCAAAGATTAGGAGCGTAGGGCTGAAGTGCAACCAAAAATTGAGCAGCAGCCCCCTCAGATAACTGAATAGGGGCTGCAACCTCTAGCACTCGACATAAACAGGGAACACAGACTCATCCAGGCCACAACAGTTGCAAGGCTTGTACCGTTGCATCAATTTTGGTTTTACCATTCCATGGAGAAAGCTGTTGCTTCTTGTGCAGCCTGTTCTGTGCAGAATGATGTCACTGTTCCTATTCTATACAATTTCCCACAGAAACTTGAGCCCTACAGTACATTTTAAAAACACTTTTCCATAAAATATTGAAGTTAAACATTTGTGTTTCCGCAGGGATCTTGTGGTAATCTTACCACAATCTCTGCCAGGCTAATTGTAGAGCTCCCCTGATACCTCAATAACAATAGCAGCTTCCATCTTTATAGTGCCTTCGACAATAGATAAACATCCCAAGGACCTTCACAGAGGCATATTCAGACAAAGTTGGACACTGAAACAAAAAAGGAGATATTGGGAAGGGTGAGCTACAGCTTGGTCAAAGAGATGGGTTTTAAGGAGGGTCTTAAAGAAGGAGAGATAGATGGACAAGTTTAGTGAGGGAATTCCAGAGTGTGGGGCCTCGGTGGCTGAAGGCACGGCAAGCAATGGTGGGGCAGGGGGTGTGGCAGAATGTACAAGAGCCAAAGTTAAAGGAACAGGGAGTTGGGAGGGGGCTCTAAGTGTCGGTTGTGTGTCACTAGTCTCCCAATAACTTTGCTATTGTTCACTGCAATATCGTGGTGAACATCTGAAAGTGTAAGCCCAACGAATTGGTTTTGTTGGTAAAATTGCGGAATAGACTAGCTCTGGAAGAACATCTGTTGTTCCTGGGTTCTATGAAGTGATCTAAGGCATGTCCTTTCAAAAAAAGGAGTGCTCCGTGTGGTGTATGTAACCGTTCCACCTTAAGAGAACTATTTTAAGAGTTGCACTACTTTATCTTGGCTGCTGTATACTGTAATACCGGTGGTGACCACACCGGTATATAAGTGCTGTGTAATGATTTATTGGGCAGTTCCGCCCTGACCTTCGACTAGTAAAGACCTGTTAAAATTTACTCTTGTGGTCTGTGTAGTAATTCTCATTATAACACACAGACTTAACAGTGGCGACGAGTATGATCTTACCCTGTGGCAGAGATACATCCAAGGCAGTTTGACGGGCGTCGAGAGGAGGCATCCGCCCTCATCATTCTGCTGAGAAAGGACTCGGGTCTGCAGAGCAAAGGAAGAATTCTGACACGAAGCCTTCCATCAGCAACGGGCAGTGATCATCCCTTCTATCACAGTGGTGGGTAAGCTGATCAGCGACGAGCAGCAAGTCGGCCACGTTGGCTGTGAAGTAGGGGAGGGAAAAACGGAGGATATAAGAGCGGAGAACTCGACCACGGCCGGGGAAAAGAGCCGGACAGAAGTCGGGGCCAGAGGCGCTGAGACTGGGGCAGCGTAAGGCACGGGAGCCGCGGTGAATGCAAACGCAGCCGGTGTAAAAGACCGGGCTGCAAGCGGGCTGGGCGACGCAACAGCGTCGAGAGAGAGCTCGACCGCGACCGGTGAAAAAGGCCGGGCAGCTACCGAGGCCGTGAGGCACAGCAACCGGGTCAGCGTAAGGCGCGGGAGAAAATAAAAAATAAAAAAAAAACCGCGGAGAACTCGGCCGCAGCCGGGGGAAAGGACCGGACTGCAAGAGGGGCTGGGAGGCACGATTTGAGAACCGCTGGGGAGGGCAAACGCAGCAATACGGCAATCGCCATTACAGCCAGCGGGGGAGAAAGGCAAACGCGGGAAGCCGCCATTTTCGTAGGCGGGGGAAGAAGACAAGCGCGGGAAACCGCCATTTTGAAAAAAAAAGAAAAATTTCTTTTTGTTTCTCAAGAAGATTGCGAGGATGCCTAAGTGTGGTAACATCAATGATTTCGATCCCGATGTTGAAGATTGGGCCACGTATGTAGAACGCATAGAGATATATTGTAAGGCAAATAAAATATCAGGTGAAGATAAAGCACTAACCTTACTAAACTCAATGGGTGCGAAGACATACGGGCTATTGAAGCATCTTCTATCACCAGCTAAACCGGCGGATCAGGCTTTCGCTAAGATTGTTGCTGTCCTGAGAAATCATTTGAACCCCACACCGCTGATGTTAGCGGAATGATTTAAATTTTATGCGAGAACGCAACTGAAAGAGGAAAGCAACGCGGAGTATTTAATTGAACTGCGTAAGCTAGCGAAATACTGTCAGTTTGGGGAAAGACTGACAGAGGCACTGAGAGACAAATTCGTGTGTGGATTGTCGAAAGAAGGAACACAAAAGCGGCTGCTTGAAGAGAATGATCTTACACTTGATAAGGCTGTCACTATTGCAGCATCGCACGAAGCCGCAGCGAGAGGCACTGCGGAAATGCAGCTGAAGGCAGCGGTACTCAGCGTAGATCAAATGACTTTGGGTACAACGAAATGTTATCGTTGTGGGAAGACAACACACGATCAGAACCAATGCTGGTTTAAAAACCAGGAATGTAGGAAATGTGGCAAGCTTGGTCACATAGCTAAAGTATGCCGGTCAGGAAAGAAGACCAGCAACAAAAAGTCACCGCAGGAAAAGTGCAGAAAGGTACATGAGGTGGCTGAGAAGAGTTCGGATGAACAGAATTCGGATTCAGACTCCAACAGCAAGGAACTGGGTAGTCTGAGAATTCACAATGTGAGTAAGGAAGCTGACCTACAAACTATATGGGTCACACTGCAGATAGCAGGAGTCCAAGTGAAGATGGAATTGGACACCGGATCGGTGTTGACGGTCATGAATAAGCAAGATTACAAAAGGTTATTCACACCTATTCCCCTACGGGATACGGAGATAGTATTGCAGACATACACGGGGCAAAGAGTATACCCCATCGGAAAGATAAAAGTCAAGGTGATACACAAGGGCAAAGAACACCAAGGAATGGACTTATATGTACTACCTGAGGGAGGTCCACCACTTCTGGGACGGGAGTGGATCAGGAAAATAAATATGGACTGGCACTCCCTAAAAGCAATAACGGTAGATTCCGGGAAAAAAGATGTCAAACCTGAACGATTGTCCAGAATATTGGATGAGGCTAAAGAGGTGTTCCAACAGGGACTGGGAACACTGAGAGGAATTAAGGCAAAAATCAAGATTACAGAACATGCAAACCCAAAATTTTTCAAAGCCAGACCGGTACCTTATGCGATACGACCTGCTGTGGAAGCTTAGCTGGAAGGGCTTGAACGTTCAGGAGTACTGTCTAAGGTGGACTGGAGTGAGTGGGCCACGCCCATTGTTCCCGTCATGAAGCGTTCATCGAGTAACAAGCCAGGGGAACCGGGGAAGGTCCGCATCTGTGGAGACTTCAAGATCACAGTTAATCCGGTGCTTCACACAGTGCAATATCCGCTTCCGCGGATTGAGGATATCTTTGCTTCATTGTCTGGCGGGAAACACTTCACCAAGATAGACCTGGCGCAAGCGTACTTACAGATGGAAGTTGAGGAAGAGTCGCGCCAGTATCTCACAATCAACATGCACAGAGGCTTGTATCGATATAATAGACTGGTTTTTGGAGTGGCTTCGGCTCCAGCAATTTGGCAGAGGGCCATGGAGCAGGTATTACAGGGAATTCCAAGCACTCAATGTTACTTGGATGATATCCTGATTACAGGAGATGACAATGAGGAACACCTTGCAAATTTGAAACTGGTGCTCACCAGGTTGAAGGAATATGGCCTTCGAGTTAATCGCCAGAAATGTGAGTTCTTTCAGAAACGGATCTCGTACTGTGGTCATGTCATTGACCAGGAGGGGCTGCACAAGTCACCTGACAAGATCGAAGCTGTTGTGAAGGCTCCCGCTCCGGAAAATGTATCCCAGTTGAGGTCGTTCCTAGGGTTGATTAACTATTACCATAAGTTTCTGCCAAATCTATCCACGGTGCTGCACCCGCTGAATGCTCTTTTGCAGAAAGAAGTACCATGGAAGTGGAGCGAGGACTGTAAGACGGCCTTTCGCAAAAGCAAGGCATTGATCACCTCAGAGGAAGTGTTCACAGAATCACAGAAACCCCACAGTGCAGATAGAGGCCATTTCGGCCCATCGAGCCTGCACCGACACATATCCCACCTGATCCCCGTAACCCCTACACCAACACATATCCCACCCTATCCCCGTAACCCTACGTATTTAATCCCCCTAACACTAAGGGTCAATTTTTTATCATAGCCAATCAACCTAACCCGTACATCTTTGGACTGTGGGAGGAAACCGGAGCACCCGGAGGAAACCCACGCAAACACGGGGAGAATGTGCAAACTCCACACAGACAGTCACCCGAGGCCGGATTCGAACCCGGGTCTCTGGCGCTGTGAGGTAACAGTGCTAACCACTATGCCACCGTGCTTCCACAGTGTTGGCTCACTTCAACCCAACGCTACCTATTCGTTTAGCTTGTGATGCTTCTCCTTATGGTATTGGAGCAGTACTCTCACACAAGTTGCCAAATGGCTCGGAAAGGCCAGTTGCATTTGCATCCAGATCATTGACCTCCGCTGAGCGCAACTATGCTCAGATAGATAGGGAGGCTCTCAGCCTTGTGTGGGGAGTAAAGAAGTTTAATCATTACCTGCAGGGCAAGAAGTTTACACTGCTGACAGACCACCAGCCGTTGGTATCCATATTCAACCCTAAAAAGGGCGTTTCCATTATGACAGCGCAAAGGCTACAGAGGTGGTCCCTTTTCCTAGGGGCACACCAATATGACATAGAATACAAAGGATCAAAACAGCATGGGAATGCTGACGGTTTATCGCGCCTACCGTTGCCAACGGTAGAAGAGGCGCCTACAGTGGACCCAGTGGAGCTGTTCCACTCAACCATAGTGGAATGTCTACCAGTAACAAATTCTACCATTGAAAAGGAAACGAGAAATGACCCAACTCTCTCACGAGTCTACGATTTAACGGTGAAGGGATGGCCAGCACATGGCGAACCACTGTTGCCAGCATTCTCGCAAAGAAGAGAACAGCTGTCAGTGTGCCGAGGAACCTTGATGTGTGGATCCAGAGTGGTGATTCCACCCAAACTCCAGTATAAAGTGCTAAAGGAGCTTCACGAGGGGCATCTGGGTGGAGTGAAAATGAAGAACCTAGCCAGAGCGTTTGTGTGGTGGCCAGGTATCGATGGAGACATCGAAGAAATGACCAAGAGCTGCCTAGGATGCCAGAAGGTCCAAAACGCCCCACCACAAGCCCCTCTACATCCATGGGAGTGGCCCTCATCTCCATGGCAAAGGGTACATATCGACTTTGCTGGTCCATTTATGGACTCAATGTTCTTAATCGCGGTGGATGCACACTCCAAGTGGCCGGAGGTAATAAAGATGTCCTCCACCACCACGGAAAAAACCATCACAGTATTAAGGACCATATTTGCCAGGAATGGGCTGCCGGAACAGATCTGTTCTGATAATGGACCGCAATTTGTGTCCGAAGAATTCAGGAAGTTCTTAAAAAATAATGGGGTTAAGCACTACACGTCCGCCCCATACCATCCCGCCACCAATGGATTAGCTGAAAGGTTTGTCCAGACCTTCAAGAAGGCCATAAAGGCCATGGGTAATGAAGACATAAGTCTACAACATAAGGTCGATAACTTCTTGTTGGCGTACAGGAATGCAACACATGTGGTTACAAACCAAACTCCCGCCATGATGTTTTTCAATAGAAGACTAAGATGCCGGCTGGATTTGATCAAGCCAAACATCAGAAGGGACGTAGAGAACCGGCAATTTCAAGGCATGAATGAAAGGCCAACTAGAACCTTCCAGATAGGTCAACAAGTTTTGGCCCGGGACTACCGTACCGAGAAATGGCAGCCTGGAACTATTTGCACACGACTAGGACCGCTGATGTATACCGTGGACATTGGTGAAAGCATAATAAGGTGCCATGTTGACCAGATCATAGAGTCATCCGAAAAGGGACAACCTACTCCACAACTCTATACGCCTAATGATGAAGCAGAGATACCCATAGTATCTACCTCCGATCCGGTGATACTGGAAGCAGATGAACCCGACACTGGCATTCAAGCCGAATCGACCTTGCCAAAAGAACCTACTACACCACCGAAAACTACGACACCACCGAGGCGTTATCCGGACCGAGTCAGGAAGCCTCCAGAGAGACTGAATCTGTGAACTGTTTTTACATGAAGTTGTGTTATTATGTTATGTTACTGGGGAATATATACTGTTAAGCTAAAAAGGGAGGATTGTGGTGTATGTAACTGTTCCACCTTAAGAGAACTATTTTAAGAGTTGCACTACTTTATCTTGGCTGCTGTATACTGTAATACCGGTGGTGACCACACCGGTATATAAGTGCTGTGTAATGATTTATTGGGCAGTTCCGCCCTGACCTTCGACTAGTAAAGACCTGTTAAAATTTACTCTTGTGGTCTGTGTAGTAATTCTCATTATAACACACAGACTTAACACTCCGATTAAAAGGAATCATAGAAATTTTGTGTTTGTTTTAACACCCACCTTGCCGCTGCCTTCCAACCCGTATAGTTTAGTAAATGTCTTCTCCAAACCATTATATGATGTATTATAATGCAGAAGTATCACGGAGGCTTGTGTGACCCTCACTACCTGGCAGGTCAATGTTTTTATTTCGCGTACTTCCCCCCTCAGGTGTTCAGTATAAGGTGTTTCCCGATTTCCAGCTGCCTTGAAGCCTTTCAGATTCCAGAAAATAAATTCACAGAAAGAACTTTCTATTTAAATGACTCAATTTAAAAAAAAACAACAGTTGGCCAAAATGGAGTCCTAATGGAAAGACTAACTTGCATTATATAGTGCCGTTCATGTCCTCAGGATGTCCCAAAGCGCTTCACGGCCAACGAAGTACTTTCTGAAGTGCAATCACTGTTGTAATGAAGGGAAATGCGGTCACCAATTTGCACAAAGCAAGGTCACAGACAGCAAGAAGATAACTTTTCTTTTCGTGTTGTTGGTTGCTGGATAAATGTTGGGCAGGACACCGGGGAGACCTTCTCTGCACTTCTTTGAGTAGTGCCATGGGACCTTGTACATCCACCTGAGACTGAGAACTGGACATCAATGTATTGTCTCGTACAAAAGACAGCACCTCCAACAGCGCAGCAATCACTCAGTACTTCACTGAGGTGCCAGCCTAGATTATACACTCAAATTAAACAGATTATCTGGTCATGATCACATTGCTCTTTGTGGGATCTTGCTGTGCGCAACGTGGCTACAATATTTACATAGTATTTCCTACATTACCACAGTGACTACACTTCAAAAAGTACTTAATTGGCTCTAAAGCGCTTTGAGACGTCCTGAGGTCATGAAAGACGATATATAAATTTAAGCCTTTCTATCTCTCTCCCTTCCTCGCGTGGGCCTTGAACCTATAACCTTCTGATTCAGAGGCAAGAGTATGGCCACTGGACTACCTGTACTTCTGTCCTTTTATTTATCTATATATATATATAAGAGTATGTCTCTCTCTCTCTCTGTCTCTCTGTCTCTCTGTCTGTCTGTCTGTCCGGCTATACAATCAAAAGTTATAGAGCGTACCTACACATGTGTTATATCAAAAGAAAGCTCATCATTAGGGGACTCTTGTAGGTGTATTTACTTTTTCGTCGGACAAAAATTGTGCTGACGGTATCCAAAAAACGTTCAAAATTCCACTCATTATCCGCTCATTAGCATCGAGTGACGTGAAGGTTGACCAATCGTACGGTCGAGTGACCCGACGGTCGACCAATCGCTGCGTCACAGGGGCGGGTTCATTGCATGTGCGGGCAGGCCATCCTACAGTCGAGTGACAGGACGATTGACCAATCCTACACTTCAGTGACCTGACGGTTGACCAATCGGTGCATGTGTGGGCGGGCCTTATCATTCTGAACCGAGGTGAGTGGCCGCCATCTTGATTCCAAACTCTTCATTACTTTTTCCCGCTTTCTGCGTGTTTCTTTTCAAATCTACATTTCCAGCAAAAAAAAAGTTGCTTTAAAAACACAAATTGTTTTTAAAAAAAGTTAATTCATTTGTAAATCTTTTCTCTAACCTCTATAATTTTCCTACCTTTCACCGTTTCTGCAGGCAGGCCTCGAAGCCTGGGCGTCTGTTGCCCAGCCATGCCCGAGCTACGCATCGGCCGTCCCGCTGGGCCCGATTCCGAACCAGCGGCCAGCCATCTTGGTAAAGGCTGGCTGGGCTCACTGCAAGCTGCTCGCGCTTCATTCGCGCTCGCGCTGCACGGCGCACGCGCACCTCCACACAGGGCCCACAGAGCGCGGGCAGAGGGAAGCGAGCAGGTTAGCGGGGGGGGCGGGGCTCGGGAGGGGAGGGGGAGGGGGGAGCGGAGAGGGTTACCCCGGCAACCGGGCTCGCCAGCCGCAATCGGCCGTCTCAAGCCGCTCAGGCCCAGGCCCGGTCCCGGAGATCGGGACAGCGGAGAGGGGAGGAGGGTTACCCCGGCAACTGGGCCCGGCCAGCCGCAATCGGCCGTCTCAAGCCGCCTCAGGCCCGGCCTCGGGGGGGGGGGGCGGGGCTCGGGCTGACCGGGGCGCTGCGCTCGGCTGGGCCATGTCAGTGCGTGCGGTGGCAGGGAGCTCAGCGGAGCCATCGCCGGCAGAGGGGAGAGGGTCTGCTGGTTCCTCCCCTCCCTTTCTCCCCCCCTCCTTCCCCCACCTTTCCCCCTCCCCCCCTCCCCTCCCCCTCCCTTCCCCCCCTTCCCCTCCCCCTCCCATCCCCTCCCCTCTCCTCCCCTCCTCCTCCCCCTCCCCTCCCCTCCCCCCTCCCCTCCCCCCTCTCCTCCCCCCTCTCCTCCTCCCCTCTCCTCCTCCCCTCCCCCTCCCCACTCTCCTCCTCCCCTCCCCCTCCCCCCTTCCTCCTCCCCCTCCCCTTCCTCCCCCCTTCCCCTCCCCTTCCTCCCCCTCCCCCTCCCCTTCCTCCCGCCTCCCCCTCCCATTCCTCCCTCCCCCCCTCCCCTCCCCCTCCCCTTCCTCCCCCTTCCTCCCCCCCTCCCCCTCCCCTTCATCCCCCCTCCCCCCTTCACCCCCTCCCCCCCTTCACCCCCTTCCCCCCAGTCGCTCTCTCTCTTCCCCCCAGTCGCTCTCTCTCTTCCCCCCAGTCGCTCTCTCTCTTCCCCCCAGTCGCTCTCTCTCTTCCCCCAGTCGCTCTCTCTCTTCCCCCAGTCGCTCTCTCTCTTCCCCCCAGTCGCTCTCTCTCTTCCTCCCAGTCGCTCTCTCTCTTCCCCCCAGTCGCTCTCTCTCTTCCCCCCCAGTCGCTCTCTCTCTTCCCCCCAGTCGCTCTCTCTCTTCCCCCAGTTGCTCTCTCTCTTCCCCCCAGTCGCTCTCTCTCTTCCCCCCCCAGTCGCTCTCGCTCTTCCCCCCCAGTCGCTCTCTCTCTTCCCCCAGTCGCTCTCTCTCTTCCCCCAGTCGCTCTCTCTCTTCCCCCAGTCGCTCTCTCTCTTCCCCCCAGTCGCTCTCTCTCTTCCCCCCAGTCGCTCTCTCTCTTCCCCCCAGTCGCTCTCTCTCTTCCCCCCAGTCGCTCTCTCTCTTCCCCCCCCAGTCGCTCTCTCTCTTCCCCCCCAGTCGCTCTCTCTCTTCCCCCCCAGTCGCTCTCTCTCTTCCCCCCCCAGTCGCTCTCTCTCTTCCCCCCCCAGTCGCTCTCTCTCTTCCCCCCCAGTCGCTCTCTCTCTTCCCCCCCAGTCGCTCTCTCTCTTCCCCCCCAGTCGCTCTCTCTCTTCCCCCCCAGTCGCTCTCTCTCTTCCCCCCCAGTCGCTCTCTCTCTTCCCCCCCCAGTCGCTCTCTCTCTTCCCCCCCAGTCGCTCTCTCTCTTTCCCCCCCCAGTCGCTCTCTCTCTTCCCCCCCCAGTCGCTCTCTGTCTTCCCCCCCCAGTCGCTCTCTCTCTTCCCCCCCAGTCGCTCTCTCTCTTCCCCCCCAGTCGCTCTCTCTCTTCCCCCCCAGTCGCTCTCTCTCTTCCCCCCCCAGTCGCTCTCTCTCTTCCCCCCCCAGTCGCTCTCTCTCTTCCCCCCCCAGTCGCTCTCTCTCTTCCCCCCCCGTCGCTCTCTCTCTTCCCCCCCCAGTCGCTCTCTCTTCCCCCCCCCCCAGTCGCTCTCTCTCTTCCCCCCCCAGTCGCTCTCTCTCTTCCCCCCCAGTCGCTCTCTCTCTTCCCCCCCAGTCGCTCGCTCTCTCTCTTCCAACAACAACATGCCCTCAAAAAAGCCTTGGCACCGCCGGGCACTTCAGCTAGTTTATATATATATATAATATCAACAAATGAGGGATTCAGATATGCTTTCTGTGCACTGCCGATGGGAAGTTAAGATGCTGTGAATTTGAGAGTTGAGAGCTCCCACCTGTTTCTGTCTTTTTGCTTGGGACTGTGAAGCAGGAGGTGAGCACAAACCTCCTGTTGTGACAAGTGGATTAAATTCAGTGTACAGGTGGATGGATAGTAAAGTACTCTCCCTGCGCATAAACTGACTGCAGGCAGGGCCCACATTCAATGCAATCTCTGGCGGTTGGACATTTTGAAAAGGCTTTGTAGGCAGCTGGGATTTACTGATCCCGTATGACGTGCGCGACTAAATGGTTTCCAAAGAGAAGTGCCATTAATAGCCCATCAGGGGCCTACATATCTTTGAAGTCCTGTTGCTTCCTCTCTTGACTTGCAGCATTGAACAAATACCAAAGATTGGGGAATATATTGTCCCTCCATGTCGAGGTCAGGAACTATTAAGACAATTTCAAATATGACTCAGATTACCGATGTCAAAATGAATGCAGTTGGTCTACCAGTAAGAATCAAAAGACTTTCTAAGTGCTGTGTATTGAGTAGTAGCAACAGTTGAGCAGGTTCTAACCAGCTTAACTTGAGCATATTATGGTCCCAGTCTGCACATTAGAAAGAAAAGAGGCTCCCTCAACTCCCACTGCAAAAGTTAATTAATAAAAGCAGTCTTAAAGGCTGAAAAGCTTTTGACCACCAGACATTAGTTTTTGCATTAATGGATATAGTTCTTCCTGCACAGTCAGGATGCATAGCTTCCCAGTGCTGTTTAATTAACCCCTTTATCAAAGACCGAAAGCTAGTTGATTGAGTATTGTAATTACCAGTATTTCAAACTCGCTATCACTCATTTTTAATAAGAAAAAACGTTCCTTTCTTCTCCCCATTTATTTCCATTTCCCAGTATGATTAGTTCTTAGGATTATACAGCACAGAAGGAAGCCATACGGCCCATCGTACCTGTGCTGGCCCATTGATAAGAGCTATCCAATTAATCCTGCTCCCCTCTTCCTTTCCTATAGTCCTGCAAATTTTTCCTTTCCTTCTTAGATCTCTGTTAATGCTGCTTTATGACTGGCTGCTAGGATTGTGCTGATCTGCCTCTCTTAATTTTCTCCTCTCACTCAAACCCTCTGCCTGTTGCCTCATTTCCCAGTTGAGCTATTTGCTTTCTAATCCCATCCACACCACTGAAAGTACGAATGACCCACATTGAGACTGTCTTCAACTTTCTGTTCGTTTGCCATGATCTTTTACTCATCTCCTCGATAACCTTAAAATTCGTTGAAAGGGTTGCAATATAATGAAACTCGTGACTTTTCTCTCGTCAGACCCTGGATGTCCTTTCATGGACATCAGTTACTTATTTATGTTAACCTGGGTATGTTGCCAGTATGGTTTGACCAGAATCACACACTCTCGGAAGTTGATGGCGATCCAACATCATAACATGCTGGAGATACTGGGCTCAATTTTGCCAGGCCCGAGAAGATGGGATTGGAGGTGTGTGAGGTGTTAAAATCGCAAAAACTGGCGGGCGGGCCCGATCCCATCTCTGAGCAATTTTCGCACATGTGAGTTTTCTGCCCCCGTCTCCATCCCGCCTCCAAGAGGCGGGATAGGCCTTTAAGACCCTTAACAACCAGTTAAGTGCCTCTATAATCCCATTTTGAGAGGCCTTTCTGATTTTAACAGTTTTCCCACGTGCTGCACGCCTCCTCTGGAACACGCCAGTGAAACCTGGCGGCAGCACAAGTGGATTGCTTACTAACAGCTGCAGCTCCACCATTAAAAAGGAGTTTTCACCAATCATCATTTGCAGGTGGCAGAACTTTGTTGTCTCAGGTCTGGGGGAAATTTTAACAGGCCTACTCATTGCTGTGGAAGTTTGGAGCCTGACACCCATCTCCAGTGTGACCTCCTGGGAAACTCCTCTCCCCACCTTGAATGAGCACTTCCTCAACTGAGGTATATACCAGAAGCATGGGAACCATTTATTTCCTTTCCTCCTGGACATCAGATTCGGATGAAGACCAGCCGCGGCAGCAGCAGAACCCTGAACAACAGCAGCACCAACTGCAGGAGCAACAACAGGAGCTCCAAGCAGCTGCTCACCCACCTGAACCTGCACAGGCCAGAAGGCGCCAGCGCATGGAAACTCGTCGGTGCAGGAGATACCCCCCAAACAGGGTCTACAGACAGAGGATCAGCTACCTCAACATGACTGAGCAGCAGTGCCAAAGGAGGCTCAGACTTTCGCGAGAGGTAATGGGTGACATCTGCGCAATGCTGCAGCAAGACCTGGAGCCCAGAGGAGCAGGTGGACACCCCTTACCAGTGGCCGTCAAAGTCACCACCGCACTCAACTTTTTTGCTTCAGGCTCATTCCAGGGATCAGCAGCAGACATCAGCGGCGTCTCCCAGGCGGCTGCACACACTTGCATCATGCAGGTAACCGATGCCCTCTTTGCCATCGCGCACAATCACATCCATTTATCCAAGGATCAAGCCAGTGTAACTGCGCGTTCGGTTGGGTTTGACAATCTGGCAGGCTTTCCAAGGGTGCAGGGCGTCGTTGACTGCACACATGTGGCCCTTAAGGCACCCCATCACAATCCAGGTATTTTTGTCAACCGCAAGGGCTTCCACTCCCTCAATGTACAGCTGGTGTGTGACCACAAGAAGGACATTTTGCATGTTTGTGCCAAGTACCCTGGCAGTTGCCATGACTCCTTCATCCTGCGCCAGCCTAGTGTGCCTCTGCTCTTCAGTCCGCCAGACCAACTTAATGGATGGCTACTTGGAGTCAAGGGCTATCCCCTGAAGACGTGGCTAATGACGCCGTTGAGAAGCCCATTCAATGAAGCTAAGGAGCGCTACAACTCGAGCCACATTTCCACCAGATCCATAATCGAGCAAACCATCAGCTTGCTGAAGATGCGCTTCAGATGCCTGGATAGATCTGGTGGAGCCCTGCAGTACTCAGCAGCCAGGGTCTCCAGAATCGTCGTGGTTTGCTGTGCACTTCACAACATGGCACAGCATCGTGGCTTGCAGATGCCTGAGGAACAAGTGGCTCATCACATAGCCTCCTCAGATGAGGAGGAGGAGGAGGAGGAGAGTGACAACGACCAGCTTGCAGAGACGCATCAACCAGCGCCAGCAGCATGCGAGCACATTGCTGGCCGGGATGCAAGGCATGCACTCATCTTGGCCAGATTTGTTTAGCCTAGCCAATCAAGCACTTTTGCCTTGCAGCTTCTTACCAGAGCATCGAAAATGGCCAAGAACCTGCGGTTCCTACCACTCTGACCACCATACTGAGGGTTGCAAGTCATCCTAAGCCCTCAATGTGGAAGCCCCATTAGTGATACGACACACTCCACAACTGCAACAGTTGACATCAGAATTTTTAATGACAATAACCAACTGATGGCTTTTCAACATTAAACATAACATTTCACCCAAGTGACTACCGTTGTAACTACTTGTGCATTATCTTCCTCTTACGCGTGCTCCTACATGGTGCTTCCCCTGTGGCTTCAGCAGATGTGGAGGCCCCCTGCTCACTTTCTTGCTGCTCCTGTCTCGACACCTTTGGCGGGCGTCCTCTGGGGTTGTGAGCCTGTGAGGGCTCGTCAACAGTCTGCTGCTCCTGCGGCTGTGCAGGGGTTGAGACGTCTGTCTCACTTGGGTGTTGACTCCGGTGAGGCTCTGACCGAGGGCTCTGCAGTGGCATGGAAGTGTGAGTGCTTGGAGAGGTGCCCCCACTTCCTTGATGTCTGCCACCAACCTCCCTCTCATGGGTCAGGTCCCCCTCAGCGCCTGCAAGTGGCTGGAGAGCACCTTGCTGCACATCAGGGGGACCATGGGGATCCATATCTGCAATGGCAGTCCTACTCAGAAGGACTTCCATGAAGGTCTGGTTTATCTGTTCAATAGATGCCCATCGCTCCTCAAGAGATGTAATTCTATTCTGAACAATGACCATGCTTTCCATACCCTGGCGACTAAGCTCTTCCATGGCCGTAGCCCTCCTCTCCTCCACCGTAGCCATCCTCTCCTCTACGGTAGCCAGCCTTACCACGGAGGTAGCAATCCTTTCCGTGGTGATGCGTTCATGCGCCAATGATTCCACAAAGGCTCTGCTCATGTTCGCTATGGACTCCTCCATTCGCTCCACACTCACAGCGACCCTAGAGACAAAACCTGCCAGAGACTCCTGCATCTGTGCCTGGAGTTCCATCACCTCTGATCTTATGGATGGACCCAGAGGCAGAGGGTCGACATGCTGCTGAGCCGAGCTGGCAGAGTCCTGCGCCCTCCGACTAGGACTCTCCACTTCTGTCCCTGTCTCCACAATCTGCTGATGCTCACTTGTGAGCTGTGATACACCAGCTGACAACTCTATGTCCCGAAAGTCCCATCGAGGTGTGAGTGTCTGCGCTGGTGCTGGGTGCACTGAATTCTGCTGATGCTGCGCCCTCAGAGGTTGCAGCTTCCTCTGAGGAGTCTGGCTGCTCAGCCTCTTCTTCCTGGCTAGGGGGGACGGATGCTTGTGATGGTCCTGTGGGGGAGTAAAGGAAAGAGACAGAGATGTGATACAAAGGCTACATGCACATAGCTTTTTGCAGATGCTCATAAGTCCATCTGTTACAGCTTCACAATCATTATCAGCGACTCATGCAATGTCAAAAAGAGAGATGGGAAACTTTTCTGTCACCAGCTTGCTGTGTTGCACCCGTCTGTCCATCCCCCACGCGCGAATCATCCTCAATGCCCATGATTTCCAGGATGGCCTCCTCCCAGGGGGTCAGGTTGGCTATTGAGGGTGGCCCTCCTCCTGTCTTGGCTCGCTCTCTCCTGTTGTGAGCTCTCTTTTCCTGCAATGAGGGAGAGAAGTGGAGGTTGAGTGAGAATGAAGGAGTGGGTGTAGAGATTGCATAGCATAGATACTTAGAAGGAGACAAAGATGGAGTGAGGTTGCAAGACCAAGGGCCCTCCCTGTGTGTTGTCAGTTGTGTTCCATGCATCAGAGTGATAGGGAGTGTGAGGGCTGCATGGTCGAATAGTTATGTGAATGTGAGCGTAGAGAGAGAGGGAATGGGTAAGGGTGCATGGATGTCAGTGTCAAGTGGGATGTGGAGGAAGAGATTGCTAAAGCTGAGTGCTGGTGAGGAAAGGCAATGGGGATCAGATTGAGGGTGATGGGAAATTCATACTCACTTTTCCAATGCGCCGAAGGTCATGAAATCTTTTCCTGCACTGTATCCAGGTTCTGGGGGTGACTCCCAAGGAGTTGACCTCCTCAGCCACCTGCATGCACACAGCCTTGGTCTGAGTGGGAGGCCTCTTCCTCCCTGATGAAGAGAACAGGACCTCCCTGTTGGCCCTAGCCCCATCCACCGATGCCTGCAGTGCTGCCTTGTCAAAGCGAGGAGCTGCTCTTGCCCTCCCGTTTGTCATCTTTACTGCAGGTTCCTCTGACACCAAATGGAGGAAGCTTGGAAGCCCGCAGAAGAAGCAAGGCTTGCTGTGGACCTTAAATGCAGCAGCAATGATGACGTCATCGGAGGGGACATTCAGTCATGAAAAAACCCTTTGGAAAGGCTTCCCACACATTGGAAATCAATTGGCCAATTGAGTTAAAATTGCATCAATCTCTCACATCCATTTAGATTCGTGTGGGAAACACGAAATTCGGATAATACGACAACAGCCCGCACCTGAGTTAAAATCGAGCCCCATGTTTTCCATTCCCTGGCGACTAAGCTCCTCCATGGGTGTGGCCATCCTCTCCTCTACCGTAGCCATCCTCTCCTTTATGGTAGTCAGCCTTACCACGGAGGTTGCCATCCTTTCCGTCGTGATGCGTTCATGCGCCAATGTCTCCACAAAGACTCTGCTCATGTTAGTGATGGACTCCTCCATTCGCTCCACACTCGCAGCGACCTTGGAGACAAAACCTGCCAGAGACTTCTGCACCTCTTCCTGGAGTTCCAGCACCGCTGTTCTTCTGGATGGACCCGGAGGCAGAGGGTCGACATGCGGCTGAGCCGAGCTGGCAGAGTTCTGCGCCCTCCGACTAGGACTCTCCACTGCTGTCCCTGTCTCCACCATCTGCTGATGCTCACTTGTGAGCTGTGATACACCAGGTGACAACACTGCACTATCTCGCGAAGGTACCACCGAGGTGTGAGTGTCTGCGCTGGTGCTGGGTGTGCTGAATTCTGCTGACGCTGCGCCCTCAGAGGTTGCAGCTTCCTCTGAGGAGTCTTGAGGCTCATGGTCTTCCTCTTGGATAGTGGGTACGGGGGCTTTCGATGGTCCTGTGGGGAGTAAAGGAAAGAGTCAGAGATGTGAGGCCAAGGTTACATGCACATTGAATATTGCAGATGATCAAAAGTCAATCTGTTAGAGCATCAGAATCATTATCAGTGACTCATGCAATGTCAATGAGAGAGATGATAAACTATTCTGTCACCAGCTTGCTCTGATGCACCCGTCTGTCCGTCCCCCACTTGCGCATCCTCCTCCACTCCCTCGATTTCCAGGGCCGCCTCCTCCCAGGGGCTGAGCTGGGCTACTGAGGGTGGCCCTCCTCCTGCCCTCGCTCTTTCCCTCTTAATGTGAGCTCTCTTTTCCTGCAAGGAGGGAGAGAAGTGGAGTTTGAGTGAGAATGAAGGAGCGAGTGTAGATAATCCATAGCATAGATGGTTAGAAGGAGACAAAGATGGAGTGAGGTGTCAAGATGAAGGGCCCTCCCTGTGTGTTGTAAGTTGTTTTCATAGCATCACAGCGATAAATAGTGTGAGGGCTGCATAGTCGAATAGTTAGGCGAATGTGACCATAGAGAGAGAGGGAATGGGTAAGGATGTAGGGATGTCAGTGTCAAGTGGGATGTGGAGGAAGGGGTTGTCAAAGCTGAGTGCTGGTGAGGAGAGGCAATGGGGATCAGATTGAGGGTGATGGGAAAGTCATACTCACTTTTCCAGTGCGCAGAAGGTCGTGAAACCTCTTCCTGCACTGCAGCCAGGTTCTGCGGCACATAGACAAAGAGTTGACCTCCTGGGCCACTTGCATCCACACAGCTTTCGTCTGCTGGGGAGGCTTCTTTCTCCCTGAGGAAGGGAAGAGCACCTCCTTATTTCCTCTTGCTCCCTCCACCAGAGCTTGCAGGGCGGCATCATCGAACCTTGGTGCAGACTTTGGCCTACTGCTGGACATATTGGCTGGAGGAATCTATCACAGCAAAGGGCATAAGGTTTGCAGTCTGCAGAAGAAGCAAGGCTGCTAGCAGGCCTTAAATCAGCAGCACTGATGACGTCGTCGGAGGCGACTTTCAGGATGCAAAGACTAAGTGGGCCAGAGGTTCCCACACGCTGGAAATCAATTGCCCAATTAGGGGAAAATCGCATATTTTTCCCACATCAAATTGGAGTCGGGTGGCTAACACGAAAAGTGGCTGACACGCCCCCAGCCCGCACCAATGGCAAAATCGAGCCCACTGTGTCTCATTTGGTCAGAAGTCCCCATTGTAGGTAACACCAGGAACCTGCATTTATACAACGCCTTTAATGGAAAAAATAAATTCCCCAAAGTGCGTCACTGAGGTCTAATCAAAAGATGGACACTGAGTTAAAGAGGAGATAGTTGGGATGATTGGTCAAAGAGGTGGGTTTTAAGCAGGGCCTTAGGTGGGGGTGGGGAAGGTTTGGAGAGGCAGGGAAGTTTAAGTAGAGGAGCTCAGATGGCTGAAGGGAGGGGATAATGCTCAGAGGTTAGAGTGAGAGGAATGGAGTTCAGGGATGAGGGGTTGTAGCACTGGAGGAGCTAACAGAATTGGGGATGGGCGAGGTCATGGACGGGAATTTTAAATTTGTGGTGTTGAGGAGCTGGATAAATGTATGGTCCACAAGGATGAGTGGGACTTGGTGCAGGATAGGATAAAGAGCAGAGTTTTGGGTCAGCTGACGTTTGTGGAGGATGGGAGGCTGGCCAGCAGAAGACTGGAATAGTCAAGTTTGGAGGTGACAATGGCTTGGATGAGGGTCTCGCCGGCAGATGGGCTGAGGTAGGGGCAGCGGCAGATGATGTTACGGAGGTAGAAATAGACGGTCTTTGTGATGGAGAGGATATAGGATCAGAGGCTCAGCTTGGGGTTGAACAGTCTGGTTCAGCCTGAGACAGTGGCCAGGGAGGGGGATGGAATGGGTGGTGAGGGTACAGAGTTTGTTGGATTGAGGGGGAGGGATGGGGTGAAGATGATGGCTTCAGTCGTCCCACTGTTTAGCTGGAGGAAATTGCTGTTCATCCAACATTGGATATTAGACAAGTAATCTAATAGCACAGAGGCAGTGGAGGGGTCAAGAGCGGTGATAGAGAGGTGGGGCTGGGTATCATCAGCATACATGCATTTAAGAAGAAGCTAATGCATTTAAGGGAAGCTAGATAAGTACATGAGGGAGAAAGGAATAGAAGGATATACTGATAGGGTGAGATGAAGAGGGGTGGGAGGAGGCTTGTTTGGAGCATAAATGCCGGCATAGACCAGTTGGGCCGAATGGCTTGTTTCTGTGCTGTAGACTCTATATAACATGTGGAAGCCAAACCCATGTCTGGATGATGCAAGTGTATTAAGTAGATTCCTAATATATATTTATTGGCACTTGCATATTTTGGGATAGCAGAGCATTTAGTACAAGATTGTAATTTAATAACTGGGTTCAGACAACCCCTATAAAACACTCAGTTTTACTCTTGAGAGTTTTTGAACTCTTTTGAAGCCAATCTTCTACTTCCTCTTCAGCTAATATGTTTGTTTGCTCTATAGATTCTTAACTACCCACCTCAAGTACTTTGTGCAGAAAAAATGCAACAGGTATTTGCTGTGGCTTAGTGGTAGCACTCTCGCCTCTGAGTCAGAAGGTTGGGGGTTCAAGCCCTCCTTCAGGGACTTGAGCACAAAATCTAAGTTAACACTGCAGTGCAGTGTGGAGGAAATGCTGCACTGTTGTAGGTGCCATCTTTCAGATAAGACCTTCAACCGAGGCCCCGTCTGCCCTCTCGGGTGGCCATAAAAGATCCCATGACTCTATTTCGAAGAGCAGCGTCGTTCTCTCCAGTGGCCTGGCCAAAACGTATCCCTCAACCAACACGCAAAAACATTATCTGGTCATTATCACATAGCTGTTTATGGGAGCTTGCTGTAGGCAAATTAGCTGCCGCATTTCCTATATTACAATAGTGACTATACTTCAAAAAAGTACTTAATTGGCTGTAAAGTGACTTGGAATTTCATGAAAGGCGCTATATAAATGAAAGTCTGTCTTTCTTTTTTCCTTGGCTGTCTGTCGCCTGAACAGGAAGGTTTCAATATTAATTGCAATAGGTACGATGAGGGGTGAAGTTAGCAAGAGTTATGTACAGGGACTGATTCACAGAAATCACAGAAACCCCACAATGCAGATAGAGGCCATTTCGGCCCATCGAGCCTGCACCGACACATATCCCACCCGATCCCCGTAACCCCTACACCAACACATATCCCACCCTATCCCCGTAACCCCACGTATTTAATCCCCCTAACACTAAGGGTCAATTTATCATAGCTAATCAACCTAACCCGCACATCTTTGGACTGTGGGAGGAAACCGGAGCACCCGGAGGAAACCCACGCAAACACGGGGAGAATGTGCAAACTCCACACAGACAGTCACCCGAGGCCGGATTGGTGATTTGGGGTGGTGTGGTGAGGGAGTAACTTTAGTAGTGGAGAGACACACGAAATAGTGCACTTTTTTTGCCACAGGCTAAACTATTAAGCCGGTATAGTCATAAGTACAAAGACAAAATACTGCAAATGCTGGAAATCTGAAATATAAGCAGAAAATGCTGGAAATACTCAGCAGGTCAGGCAGCATCTGTAGAGAGAGAAACAGTTAATGTTTCACGTCGGTGACCTTTCGTCAGAACTGGAAGATTTTAGAGATTTAACACTGCCTCTGTGATATCAGACTACTTGTCTAATATCCAATGTTGGATGGACAGCAATTCCCTCCAGCTGAACAGTGGGACAACTGAAGCCATCATCTTCACTCCATCCCTTCCCCCCACCCCCCCCACCCCCCGACACCGCACGCATAAATCCTGTAAAGACTGCATTCACTTGGTCTGCTAAGGAATCCAATTACTCTCCCTCTCTTTGAAATGTATTTGTTTTTAACACTGCAGTTAACAAGGAGGTTTTCAAAGTTTTTGTTGAGGTTTTCTTGAGGTTTCCAAAGGATATCATCCACCCAACTTAAGCCTCTGTTCACTGGCTCCAGACAGATATATTTGTAGTCCTTCAATAACCCGCAGGAGGGGAGAGGGCAGGGAGAAGAGGGATGGTTGGTGTGCAGGGGTCCGAGGGACGGAGGCCAGCACGTATGGGCCTGGTGGGCTTTTTATCTTATCCTGGATATATTATTGCATTGCTGCTTGTATAAACAACTACTTATGAATATCACTAAAAACAGATTATCTGGTCATCGTCTCATTGCTGTTTGTGGGAGCTTGCTGTGTGCAAATTGGCTGCCACGTTTCCTACATTACAACAGCGACTACACTTCAAAAGTTCCTTTTTGGCTGTAAAGTGCTTTGGGGAGTCCTGAGATCACGACAGGTGCTATATAAAGGGAAATCTTTATTTCTTTATAAGGTGCAATATACTGGCAGTTATAAAGTTGTAACAGCAACCTTTGCATTGCCAGTTAGATTTCTGAAGGTCTCATTGTATCCTCCAACAGTTCAAACTTAAAAAAATATTGCTAAAATCTGAAAGTTCTTGGGGTCCAGCTTGGACAGTGAAAGTGTGGTGGAACAGAATCCCCCCTCCAATCGTCCGCCCGGCTGGCCGCTCGCCCACAGGCAAAGCGGAAGACCCTGTCCCAAATTTCGCTATGGCTCAAACCGATTAGTCATTGTAAGGTGGAGTGGAATCCACTGGAGCTCCAAATGTGCTGAGAAAAATAACTTTATTTTGAAAGTCTTCACGCTCCCACTTGATCTACTCCAACCACAGAAGGTAACCCTTTCAGGACCAGTTACATTATTTTCGCAAAGTTTTGGGGCCTTTAGAAGGGATCCATACCAGATTTCAACTGGCGTGAGGCTTTTTATGGGTGTAAACGGTGGAATTTCCTGGACACACCACCTTGCTGTGGGGGTGGGGGGTGAGAATGTGGGTGGAAAATCTGACCCCCCCCCCCCAAAAAAAAATGACTGGAATTAAAAAGTCTGGTCCAAATGAGGTGAAATCCCAATCCCAGCAAAGCCAGGATCCATATTCCATTCTGTCTCCTGGGAGTAAATGTGAATTATGCCCCCTCCAGCCTCGGGAATTTTCAGGCCTAAGTTTCTAATCTGCGTGATGAAATTTCTGTGCTGGTTAAAATAATCCCTTGAAAGGATGAGCTGTGACTCTAATGCCTTAAATAGCTGTCACCTTTCTTGGTTATGAATTGCTAAATACCGGTGCTATGAGCACTATTAGATTAAGCTGCAGTACAAAGTACATAACAGCCTATGTTATCAGTGCAATATTACTGGCCGTGGTGTTTAATACTTGGGCAATGCTTGCTTCTCTAGGAGACTGAGTTCTGTTATTGGTCAGATTGCTTTGAAAATACAATGGCATTTTGCGGACTCCTCTGCATTTATAGCGGGAACTATCTGGTTTGAAAATAAATTTGTTGTGTCACAGAGTGTAACCTTTGGGTTTGGGTGATTTATTCTAGGGGGTGCGGGGGAAAGGAAGTGCAGAGAGGAAACGGAGGTCAGGTGTTCCCACACGGAGAGGGAAAATCAAGAGGCAGGTAGTTTGTAACTGGCCTAGAACTGCTATTGGCCAGTTACATGTATAATATAGGACTGTTTACTGAAAAATTGAAACACCTGGCAACATCCAGTGCAAGAGTTATTCCCTCCAATTCACCAAGAGGTTAATTTGCCCTTAGTAGAACATGTGATTTAGTGTGATGTGATGCCCGTGACACATTCAGCAAATTCCTGCACTATTTTACATGGTGAAGTTCCAGAGATTTTTTTTTTGCCCCTTAATTAAGGTTTTTTTTTCTTTTACACCGCCCCATAGCTGGGGGGGACCATCACCACCCCATTACTGGGGTGTGATACTACACTTCATCTTAGCCAAAAGGCCGAGAAGCGAAGTTCCAGAGATGGTGCAAATGCTGGTAGATCTGAGCAACAGTAAACCACATGCTGGAAACTCATTAAAAACAAATTGCTGATTTTGAACACGCGCCTTATGGTGGAGACGACTTGAGTGTCACAAGTTATTGTGGAGCCTCTGCCTCAGGGGCCCTCTAGAACAATCAGTGTAATAAAAGTCTTGTCTGCGTGCCTTTCCTGTATCAACATTTTCCATTATTAATTCCTATGTCCAGATTTATAATGCGAACTACCCATCTAAACTTACCAAACTGCAATTATATGCTCTCCCCGGCAGTGTCACAGTAGTGCCCAGCCCCTCACCCTGTACTACAGAGAAATGCCTATTGTACAATCAACTCTACTTCCCAACTTGCTTGGTCCAATTATCCGCTGCCCTCTAACCCTGCTTCATCTGAAGACTACAGTTGGTCTTGACTCTGTATGTGCAGTGCCATGAGAGATTGTCTAGTTGGAGACTAAAATTATGGTGCAGAAAAGAGAAAGTAAGAAATAGCAGCCTTGATATTGCTATATTAGCAACTTTTGGCTTGGGCAGGTCTGTAGTCATACCTGCTCTAGCAGTGGGAAGGAATGGCCTCACTGAAAATTGTACGGCTAGGCTCCCAGCACCTGGAAAACACGCAGTGGGAGCTATACTGATAGTGCTATTGGCTGGCAATGAAATTTACGGCGAGGTAGTGGCTCTTAAATGACTGCTGGTTGGTCTACAACTGTACGAAAGTGCGCTAAACAGTGTCAATATAACACTCTCCACAGCATAAGAAACTTGTGCAGGGAGCTCATTATCAGGGATTCTTCTTAAAAAAATACACACACATCACTATGGCAAAGGTAAATTAGCTTTAAGATGCCCACTTCAGCAGGCCAGGGAAGTGCACTAGTGATGCATCCTTTTCATATGGGGAAGGTAAGTGCTGGGCTCACCCAAACTTTGTGAATCCTTGGCATAAGATCTCATTATCGCAACTCCTTCTCCGCAAGGAGGCCGAGGTCGGTCCGCAGCACAGCCTCCCTTTGGGCTACGTTCCAAACTGCCGCAAATTGTGCCACACAGCGACTTGAGAGCACATCTGAAGTGGTGGTCCTTGCTTGCTCACAACGAGGCCCTACATCGAAGGGGGATCCTCTCCCTTTTGGGCACGGTAGGGCAAGCTAGGGTTGCCAACTCTGGTTGGAGGTATTCTTGGGGGGTTTCATCACCTCACCTCCCGCCTTCAACTGGTCCGCTCAGTCAAATAACATTTTTTGCCATCTCCAATGTTTCTTATAGCGAATAAACAAAAGTGTTCAAAGAAAATGGGGGGAGAAAATGCACAATTTTTTAAAAAATACCTATGATTTTTCTTCCAGGTTGCTCGCAGCAGTGTCCAGGAGATTAATCTTTAATTCCTGGAGACTCCTGGAGGGTTGGTGACCCTAGGCCAAGGAGACAATGGGGGGTGAAACAGGTGAAAGAGGGTAAGGGGCAGGGGGAAATGTGATCACGTTGTCACTATAGGTGAGACAACCAGGAGTGGAGATGAGATTCAGGCCAAAGGATTGTGTTCTTTTCCCCTTTTAACTAACACTTGTCTACCAGTAACTTGTCTTCATGCAGGTAGCTTCTACTTTTACCAAGTGATAATCTGCAGTTTGTTATGAACCATGCTATCACCTATTATAGTCAAATATTGTTTGAAAAAAATTATTATTATTGGCACCAGCAGTTGTGTTCAATGCGTCATGAAAAGATCCCTAAGCATATATGGTAATGTGGAGAAGAGGAGGTGACGTGATATCAAATATGATCCTACTTGTGTGAAAAGAGTTTTGGTTTTGATTCTTTACACTCATCTTCCGCCCCCCGCCCCCCCCACCGCCATCATTTTGTAGACTGGGGGGGAAAAACATACTTTCAGTTTTCAAGAGGAAACCCGCTGTATACAGACCTTATGTATTCAGAATAGAGCTCAAACCCACAACATTGTGTTATCCAAGGTCAAATTATTTTTAAACGTTAAAAATATCTAGATAAATTCCCTCTGAATCAATTTAAGGCTTGTACATATTTTCGGGGGTAGTGACTCTTAATCTAGACAAGAAGGCATGGCTTCTGTGGTATACAGTCCTGCTAGTTGTCAGAGTTATGTACTTTATGTTGATTATTTGGGAGGTGCCTTTATCATTGTTCATTTGCAGTTCTTCCCTAAAGAAAAATATTTATCGGGCAAACATCAGTGACATGTGGCCCTCGGCATTGCATGAGTACATGAGGAACAGGTAAAGATACACACCCCTGTAATCTGCCGAGTTCTTGGGCTGAACTTGCCCCAATCTAAGGATCATGCAAACAAAATGGCAAAATGCTGCAAGCTGTTCTGAATTAAGACTAAAGGGTTGGAGTTTTGTTGATTACCAGGATGAGATATGGAAGCTCTCTTTAACTGCTTATCTTAGTTAAGGAGCTGCCTGCTATTGAAGTTTCTATTGCCACTGTTACTCATTAAAAGAGACCTATGCAACCGTGCCAATATTGGCTGACACCACTACGTATCACTGCTTGTCATATCGTGTGGTCAACTGAGCTTTTCTGTGCTATCAACACTGATATTGGGCTGCTTGAGGTTGTGCTAGAGCCATCAGGGAAGGTCATGGCTTTATTCACTTCAATGGAGGTCTTCTTCTTATCGTGTCCACGGACAGTCTATACATAGCCCAGCCAGAACTGGACACATTTTTGCGCCTTGTTGTTGGATTCGGCAAGATCTGCAACAGTGCAATGGCTAATCAGCTGCTCGATCATGAGAACATGTGCTCCTATCTGGGTACAGCTGCATGCTGTGCCAGCAGTAGTTTCTTTCCAGTGTCAGGTGGTTCTGGATTGGCGACCAGGCTTGTCCAACTCCTCCAAAATTGTGGCCCCCATTGAAATGACAGGAGTTGCTACCAGGTGCAGTTGGTTCCTTTATTTAGTGGCATCACCAGAGTGGCTCTACAGCAACAACAACTTGTAATTGTATAGCGGGGTCGATTTTCAGTGTGCCGTGAGGCGGGCTTTTAGGCATGCTGGGGGGCAAAAATCCCGAATTCGGGGGTCCCGACACCATCCCGCCCAAAACCCGCCTCCACGTAAGTTTCAAAGGAGGCGGGTACCCGCCCCGCACTGGGACCCGCCGACCCGAGGCGGGAAGGGATTAGTGCCAATTAACTGCCTGATAACAGGTAGTTAACAGGCAGTTTTTAGCCTAATCCCTATTTTGAGGGGTGTCGTGTGGGATTCCCGACGGCTCCAAACCACGCCAGGTTAGAGCAGGCGGGCCGTCGGGTTGAAGGACTTGGAGGGGTCGCGATGTCGGTGTTCAGGTGAGTGATGGGTGCATGAGTGCAAAGGTAAGTGTGTTTGGTGTGTCTAAAGTGTGTAAAGAAGTTTAAATTACCTGTACTTACCTTAACAGCCTTTCTTCCTCTAGGTTTAACGATTTGGAGGAGGGGACCGAGTGTAACATATCAAAGTTTGCAGATGATACTAAGATGGGGGGGAAAGTAGTGAGTGAGGAGGACATAAAAAACCTGCAAGGGGACATAGACAGGCTAAGTAAGTGGGCAGAGATTTGGCAGATGGAATACAATACTGGAAAGTGTGAGGTTATGCACTTTGGCAGGAAAAATCGTAGAGCAAGTTATTATCTTAATGGCAAGAAACTGGAAAGTACTGAAGTACAAAGGGATCTGGGGGTCCTGGTGCACAAAACTTAAAAGGTTAGTATGCAGGTGCAGCAAGTGATTAAGAAGGCCAATGGAATGTTGGCTTTCATTGCTAGGGGGATAGAATATAAAAATAGGGAGGTATTGCTTCAGTTGTACAAGGTATTGGTGAGACCGCACCTGGAATACTGCATACAGTTTTGGTGTCCATACTTAAGAAAAGACATACTTGCTCTCGAGTCAGTACAAAGAAGGTTCACTCGGTTAATCCCGGGGATGAGGGGATGGACATATGAGGAGAGGTTGAGTAGATTGGGACTCTACTCATTGGAGTTCAGAAGAATGAGAGGCGATCTTATTGAAACATATAAGATTGTGAAGGGGTTGGATCGGGTGGATGCGGGGAGGATGTTCCCGATGATGGGTGAAACTAGAACTAGGGGGCATAGTCTTAGAATAAGGGGCTGCTCTTTCAAAACTGAGATGAGGAGTGTGATAAAAATAATAACTTCTGGGAAGTTATGTCATCACTTCCTGTGAACTGTGAACTATGAACTATGAACTGTGTACACACCTCACTTCCTGTCATGTGTCACTTCCTGTTGGACTGGTATAAATACTGGTCTGTTCAGTATTGTAAGAGGCTTCTACCAGAGGCATGGTAAAGACCTCTCTTGTATATAGTGTGTTTATAAGTTACTTAAAGCTTACTTTAAAGTTACTTGATGGTAAGCCTCCTTTTTCTTACATCAATTTAAGTAACTTAGTATTTACACTCACAAATACTGGACCTTCGGACAAACTCGGAATTAAGGATCCAGGGAACCACCCATCATGGAGAAAATCCTTAGACCTATTCGTCTGGACTTGGACCCGAATGCACCAGCAGCTGGCAGGGTATGGAAGCATTGGTACCGTACTTTTGAGAATTTTCTGGATGAATGTGAAGCGGATGCTCCTGCTAGATTGAAGATACTTATCAATTATGTGACCCCAAAAGTGTTCGAATATGTTGATGAATGGGATAATTACGATGAGGTGATTCGGGCACTTAAGAAACTGTATGCCAAGACCCCAAATGAGGTCTATGCTAGACATCTACTGGCCACAGCCCGACAAGGGCCAGGGGAATCAATTGACGAATTCCTGCAAGAACTTCGCAGGCTCAGCGTAGATTGTAACTTTCAGGCAGCCTCAGCTGAGCTGTACCGCCAAGAAATGATTCGTGATGCTTTCATCTGCGGGATTGCCTCTCCATTTATACGCCAGCGTCTACTAGAAAGTAAAACACTTGAGCTACAAAAAGCTTTTGACCTAGCTTGTTCACTGGATTTGGCAAAGAGAAATGCAGACCTCTATCAGCTGCCCAGATCTCGATCTGCTGCTGTAGCTGCAACCAGACAATTCAAGCGGTCTCAGGTGAACCCTATCATGGGGGAATCTAATTCTGATAATTCTGATGAAGAAGAGGAGGACGACCCCACTTTAGCAGCCTCTTGGCAATCTAGGAAGGAATGCTTCTTTTGTGGAGATGCTTTTCACCCTAGGAAAACCTGCCCTGCTCGCAATGCAATCTGCAGTTATTGCGGGAAAAAAGGACACTTTGCTAAAGTTTGCCTATCAAGGGCCTCTACGAGGGCCAATCCAGCTAAGGCCTACCGAACTGCCCCAATTAGGGCCTATCAAGATGCTCCAGCTAGGACCTATCAAGCTTCCTCTCGAGCTCTCTCCTGAAGAAGCACACCGAGAGTTTTAGCCACTCTCTGTGCAACGACACCAATTACAGCGGCTTGCCCACAGAACCTGTCTCATGCAGCCACAAAAATTTCAATTAAAGGGCATACCTTAGATGCCTTAATTGACTCAGGAAGTACTGATAGTTTCATTAAGGAACAGATTGTTGCGAAATTGAAACTACATGTCTTCCCATCGGACCAGGCAATTGCGATGGCCCAGTCATCACTTAATACCAGAATCTCCGGCTTTTGTGTTGTTGATATGACACTTCATGGTCGTATGTATCCCTCCACCCGACTTTCGGTGCTCAAGGACTTATGTAGTGATCTCCTCTTAGGACTGGACTTCCAAAAACAGCATAAGAAACTCACCATTGAGTTTGGTGGATCCAAACCCGGACTTACTATTTCTAATATACCGTCTAAATTACCATTTTGTGCATTATCAGCAGCTTCACTTGATGAACCCTCATTATTTGCCAGTATTCCGCCTCAATGCCAACCGATAATAACGAAATCGCGGCGCTTTAATCAGGAAGACCAATCTTTTATTGCGGCTGAAATCTCTTGACTTCTAGCAGAGGATATCATTGAACCATGTTCGTCGCCCTGGCGGGCTCAAGTCGTCATTGTCAAGAACCCTCTAAAACCTCACAAACAGCGACTATGCATCGATTATTCGCAAACCATCAATCAATATACCGACTTGGACGCCTACCCATTGCCACGCATTGATGATATGGTTAATAAACTGGCCGAATACAAAGTGTTCTCAACTTACGATTTAAAAAGTGCCTATCATCAGTTACCCTTGAAGGTCTCAGATAAGCAGTACACAGCCTTTGAGGCTAATGGACGGCTGTACCAATTTCGTCGCCTCCCATTCGGGGTTACTAATGGAGTGGCTGTCTTTCAACGGGCAATGGATGGCCTGGTTAAGCAGGAAAACCTAAGGGACACTTTTCCCTATCTTGATAACATTACCATTGCAGGTCACGATCAACAGGAACACGACTCCAACCTCCAAAAATTTCGGGATGCCCTCCATTGCCGTAATTTGACCCTGAATGAATCCAAATCTGTTGAGTCGCAACCGACCATCAACATCCTTGGCTACTGCGTAGGCAATGGTATCATTAAGCCAGACCCAGAAAGACTTCGCCCGCTCCAAGAGCTCCCGTCACCTAAGAATCCGGCTTCTTTACGTCGGGCTCTCGGTCTGTTTGCATACTACGCTAAATGGATTCCTCATTTTTCGGACAAAATCCAACCCTTGCTGCATGCTAGATCATTTCCACTGGGAACAGCGGCTGTTGCAGCCTTTAACCTTCTCAAAAAACAGTTGGAGAAAGCGGCTCTTCACTCCATTGATGAGAATCTCCCTTTCGTGGTTGAATGTAATGCCTCGGAGGTGGCGATCTCGGCTACTCTGAATCAGGAAGGTCGTCCTGTAGCATTTATGTCCAGGACCTTACAAGGTGCCGAGCTACATTATCCTCCGGTTGAGAAAGAAGCCACAGCCATCATAGAGGCAGTACGGAAGTGGAACCATTTTCTAGCTCGCCAGCACTTTACATTGATCACGGACCAACGATCAGTCGCCTTCATGCTCGATAATCGAAAACGAACCAAAATTAAGAATAATAAAATACAACTTTGGAGGATGGAACTGGCCTCTTTTGGTTATACCATTCTCTATCGGCCTGGCAAGGAGAATGTGGCCCCGGACACCCTCACACGGGCATTCTGCTCCACTATGTCATCCTCCACCCTCATGGATGTCCACAATGGTTTGTGTCATCCTGGCGTTACGCGCATGCTACATTTCGTACGATCACGGAATCTCCCTTTTTCCACTGGAGATGTAAAGAAAATATGCTCAGAATGCCGGCTTTGTGCGGAATTAAAACCTCAGTTCTTCCGCCCCTCAGATGGTATACTCATACATGCAACCCAACCGATGCAACGACTTAGCATCGATTTTAAGGGCCCAGTGCCCTCTTCAACTCGGAACACATATTTGCTCACCATGATCGACGAATATTCACGTTTTCCGTTTGCCTTCCCCTGCTCCAATATGCTGGCGTCCACAGTAATCTGCTGCCTTGAGCAGGTATTTTCTCTCTGTGGCATGCCGGCTTATATTCACTCAGATCAGGGTCCATCCTTTATGTCGAGGGAACTCAAGGACTACCTCTCAGAACGGGGAATTGCTACAAGCAAAACAACACCATACCATCCCATCGGAAATGGGCAGGTAGAGAGGTATAACGGTATCATCTGGAATTCCGTACGTCTCGCTTTAAGATCTCGGGGCCTACCAGACCAGCAATGGGAAACAGTGCTTCCGGATGCATTGCACTCTATACGGTCCCTGCTTTCTACAGCCACAAATACTACACCTCATGAGCGGTTCTTTGGATTCCAGCGTCGCTCATCTCATGGGACATCACTCCCGTCATGGCTAACTACTCCTGGACCTGTATTACTCCGAAGATACGTTCGGACGTCTAAAAGTGACCCTCTTGTAGACGAGGTCGAACTAACCGATGCCAACCCCACCTATGCAAACATACGATATTCCGACGGCCGAGAATCTACCGTATCATTACGGGATCTGGCTCCCTGCCCACCAGAACCTAGTGGGACATCGGGTGATGGCATTTCACCAGGAAACTCTTGGGACCTATCGGGTACCCCTCTCCAGGATCCTGATCGGACACCAACTAGCTTGGTGCCGGTAGAACCCCGTGCTCAAGGTTGCGACCCTCCCAGTACCACGCATGAAAGTACTGGTCCACCACAGACCAGCTCTGCACCTCCCTCTGAACAGAGGCAGTCTGACTTTGAACCTATTGGGGCTCGTACTCGAAGCCATGATCTCCCCGACCCTTCACAGGGCAATCCAGGCCACACGGACTCTGGCCAATGGCCAACCGCATGTAAGCAGACCAGCGACCCTCTACGACGGGAATCCAAACGGGTGCGACTCTTCCTTGTTCGGCGGCTGCGGACCAAAAGGTAGACCACAGCCTCCTAAACCTGCAGGAGGGAAGAATGTGATAAAAATAATAACTTCCGGGAAGTTATGTCATCACTTCCTGTGAACTGTGAACTATGAACTATGAACTGTGTACATACCTCACTTCCTGTCATGTGTCACTTCCTGTTGGACTGGTATAAATACTGGTCTGTTCAGTATTGTAAGAGGCTTCTACCAGAGGCATGGTAAAGACCTCTCTTGTATATAGTGTGTTTATAAGTTACTTAAAGCTTACTTTAAAGTTACTTGATGGTAAGCCTCCTTTTTCTTACATCAAGGAGGAACTACTTCACTCAGAGGGTGGTAGGTCCATGGAATATGCTGCCCCAAAAAGCTGTAGAAGCTACATCATTACATAAATTTAAAACAGAAATAGACAGTTTCCTAGAGGTAAAGGGAATTAAGGGTTACGGGGAGCAGGCAGGAATTTGGACATGAGTCTAGGTTCGGATCGGTCATGGCCCTGTGGGTAGCGGAGTGGGCCCAGGGGCCGTGTAGCCTGATCCTGCTCCTATTTCGTGTGTCTAATTCTGTTAGATTCAGGAGATGGTTCTGTGATAGTAGATTGGCGGTTAGGATCAGATCAGCCATGATCTTATTGAATGGCGGAGCAGGCTCGAGGGGCCGATTGGCCTACTCCTGCTCCTATTTCTTATGTTCTTGTGTAGGTTTCGGGAGTCCATCACTCAGGCGGCACTGAAAGCAAAATGGCTGCGAGCTGTCAAAAGTGACAGCCTTCAGCTTTCATTGCCGGTGAGAGTTCTAACTGAGTCTGTGTAGAAGGACTCAGGTTAGAAGTCAGACTGTCAGTGTTTCACAGCTTCAAACAGCTGTGAAACACTGATATTTCATCTGTCAAGACCTCTTGACAGATGAAATTTCAGTCTGTGACGTCACCTGTTTCCGGGTGGCCCTTAATTGGCCTGCTGAGCCCGCTAGGTGGGCTCAACAAGGTCAAGCAAGGGAAAATCACGTGGATTGGCTGGACGTCGATGTAGGCGGGTCTAAAACCTGAAAGTTGTAGTCCCGCCTCCTTCCCGACTGCTGAATGAAAATCGACCCCAGCGTCTTTAACATAGTAAAACACCCCAAGGTGCTTCACAAGAGCATAATCAGGCAAAAATTGACACTGAGCCTAAGAAGACATTAGGGCCTAGAAATTCAGTCGCGTTTGCGCCCACTTATTGGCTAAAGAGTGGTTTGCACCGGAAGTTTTTTAGTGCCCGAAATTCAGTTGGTCCCTAAAATCGGCGTTAGCCGGTAGCGCTGCGCCGGCACCGATGACGTCATCAGTGTGCGCAGCGCCCCGGTTCCAACGCGAGTCCGTGCCGACGGCCAAATTCAGTTGCGACCGCCTCGCCCGTAGCGGCCGCAAACAGCGTTTGAAAAACGGGGCCTTGCAGCTCCGAGAGGCCGGCGCATAAAGGTGGAGGGGCGGCCGGCCGCTTTCCCTGCGGCCGCCTGGCCGCACCTCCATCCCTGGACTCCTGCACCACCCCCCTGCGGCATTGGTGTCTGACTCCCGCGAGCCCGGCACTTCTCCGTGGTGCCGGGCTCATTTGCCGGGGGAATCCAGCGGCGATCTCATGGCTGCAGGCAGCTCCTCCTTAAGAGAAGGAGGAGGCCTGCAGTACCCCAGCCTGCCGCACCGCACCGGGTGCCGCAGCGGCAGCTGGACGCCTGAAATTGACTTTCATCGCCCCAAGCGAGGCGGCCAAACCCTGCAATAGCGCCCGCCTCCGTCTTGGGGCGCCGCAACTGAATTTCAGGCGGGCGCTACGGGAATCCGGGCGAGCGCTAAATTTCGGGCGCTAAAGACCTGGCGCGGCGATAGCGAATTTCTAGGCCTAGGACAGGTAACCAAAAGCTTGGTTGAGGTAAGTTTTAAGGAGGGTCTTAGAGGTGGAGAGACAGAGAGGTTTAGGGAAGGAATTCCAGAGCTTAGGGCCTAGACAGCTGAAGGCACGGCCGCCAATGGTGGGGTGGTGGGCAAAGGAAACCTAGGCTGCACAAGAGGCCAGAATTGGAAGAGCGCAGATTTCTCAGACGGTTGTAGTGCTGGAGGAGTTTACAGAGATAGGCAGGGCCAAGGCCATGGAGGGATTTGAACATGAGGAGGAGAATTTTAAAATCGAGGCGTTTGGGGATGGGAGCCAATGAAGGTCAGCGAGCACAAAGGTGATGGGTGAAAGGGTATTCACACTCAGCTGGACAATGGAGGAGAGGCGTTGGAGGAGGTTGGTGTGGTCCACCATGTCAAAGGCTGCAGATAGGTCAAGAAGGAAGCGGAGGGATAGTTCACCACAGTCACATAGGGTGTCATTTGTGACTTTGATTAGGGCCGTTTCAGTGCTGTGGAAGGGGCGGAAACCTGATCTAAAAGGTTCAAACATGGAGTTGCGGGAAAGTTGGGCACAGATTTGGGAGGTGACAACACGTTCACAGCCTCTCGAGAAGAAAGGGAGGTTGGAAATGGGGCAGTGGTTAAGACAGAAGGGCCAAGTGTGGGTTTTTGAGGAGGTGGGTGATGCTGGCAGATTTGAAAAGGAGTGGGTCAGTACCTGAGGAGAGGGTAGGAGATCCGAAACAGCAATTATATAGTGCTGAGTTGCAGTGATGGGTTCTGTGCTATCACCAGTATGATAGCTTCTCATTTAGAAACCAAACGCAGCTGGGAAATCCACAGCTGATGAATGACCATGACATCTTCTAACCTTTCAGCCGTTCTGGCTTTAGCACAAATGATTAAAACCTGGAATATCTCCAGCGAGAGTGAATCATTAAATGCTTGGAATTTCCCAGTGCAGGTTGGCTCTAATTCTCAATTGGGAGGCTGACTGTACCTCACCTTTGAGATTTTATCCAGGCAGCCTTGATTGGAGAGATGCTACGTGTGCTGTACTAAATGTTTTCCTCACAAAGTTGCTATCGGTGCTAGGGAATGAAACACTTTCCCACGTTGGCAGCTGGTGTTGACATTGACTCCTCTCAGGAGAGGTTCAGCACAGCCAAACGCTACGTAAAACTCAGTCTGTTCTGATCCAATATTTAGCCTTAACTCCTCTTGCTGAACCAGTGTGGTATTTTCATGTCCCAGATCAGCCAACCTTTGGGGGCAATTTTAACCTCACCCGCCCGTCGAGAAGCTGATTAGATCGGGTGCAATGCTAGTTTTACACGTTAGAACAAATTAGAATAATATTTGTAGGAACACAGAATTTGGAGAGGGGGTGAGGGGGAGTGGGGGGTGGGGGGTGAGGTGGGGGGTGAGGTGGGGGGGGTGAGGTGGGGGGGTGAGGTGGGGGGGATAAGGTGGGGGGGGGGCGGACCTGCAAGTCCATGTTTCCCCGCACGCTGGGAGTTTTAAAATCACTAAAAGCAGAGAGTAGGAGTAAAGGGTATTTATTAACAGTGGCAGAAGGTGGGTAGTGGTGTTCCACAAGGATCAGTGCTGGGACCTCTGCTGTTCACAATTTATATTAATGATTTAGACTTAGGAATCAAAAATACAATTTCTAAATTTGCGGATGACACCAAATTGTGGGTGGAGGGGATAGTCAATACTGAGGAGGACTGCAACAAGTTACAGGAGAACATTAATAAACTCGCAGAATGGGCATATAATTGGCAAATGAAGTTCAACACAAATAAATGTGAGGTATTCCATTTTGGTAGGAAGAATAGGGAGGTCACTTATTACTTGGAGGGTGCGAGTCTAGGTGGGATAGAGGAACAAAGGGATCGCAGAGTACAAATACACAAATCACTAAAAGTTGCGACACAGGTTAGCAAGGCCATAGAAAAAGTAAACCAAGCACTAGGGTTTATTTCTAGAGGGATAGAATTGAAAAGTAGGGAAGTTATGCTAAACCTGTATCGAACATTGGTCAGACCACGCCTGGAGAACTGCGTACAGTTCTGGTTGCCATATTATAAACAGGATATAGAGGCACTGGAGAGGGTGCAGAGAAGATTTACAAGGATGATATCAGAAATGCGAGGGCATACATATCAGGAAAGGATGAATAAGCTGGGTCTCTTTTCCCCTGAAAAAGGCTAAGGGGTGACCTAATAGAGGTCTTTAAAATTATGAAAGGTTTTGATAGAGTGGATACAGAGAGAATGTTTCCACTTGTGGGGAAGAGCATAACTAGAGGCCATCAATATAAGATAGTCACCAAGAAATCCAGTAGGGAATTCAGAAGAAACCTCTTTACCCAAAGAGTGGTGAGAATGTGGAACTCGCTACCACAGGGAGTGGTTGAACTGAATATTATAGATAAATTTAAGGGGAGGCTAGACAAGCATATGAGGGAGAAGGGAATAGAGGGTTATGCTGATAGAGTTAGATGAGGAAAGACAGGAGGAGGCTCGAGTGGAGCATAAACGCCGGCATGGACTGGTTGGGCCGAATGGCCTGTTTTTGTGCCGTATATCCTATGTAATCCTATGTGATGTCGCAGATAGGTTGCCTGCCCAGATGTCTGCCTGTTTGACAGGCTGGCTTCAAGTCGGGTGGGGAATGCTAGACAAGAGACTGCAATCCCAGACAGGTGCGAGCCCCAACCCCAGGGGTCCAATCCTGGAATCCGAATCCCGATCCTTGGGGGGGGGGGCGGTGCGATCCCGCTGGGGGTGGTGGGTGGTCCGATCCCTGACCCGAGTGGGGGAGGGGTGTTTGTATGGCAGGGGGCTGATGGTGGGGGAGCTGGAGGGGCCGGGAGAAAGCACTCCTGCTCCTCCCGGCCTAGAAGTTGTGCTCCCTGTGGCTGTCCTCGCCTTGCTGCAGCTGCTGGGATTCTTGAGGCCCGGGAGCCCTCGCCGGCCACAGTTATACCTGCAAAGCAGGTTAAATCTGAGGCTTCTAGCCTCATTATCATATTTAAAGTGCCAACCCGCAACCTGGGAACAGGTTGTCTGCCCGCCCCCCATCCCGCCTCCATTAAAATTGTACGTGGTCGGGTTGGGGTCGGGATTCAGATTTTTAAGAAAGAAAAGAAAGACCTGCATTGTTATAGCGCCTTTCACAATCATTGGACATCCCAAAGGCTTCACCCTGCCCAGTAGTCGGTGACTGACCGGCGTCCTGGCTTCGGGTGGCCATCCCGCGGGGAGCACTCTGTTCCCCGGGTTGATCCAACGGAATAGTTGGCAGATCCCTTGACATCCCGGGTAGGGCGTCATCCTCAGAGGAGCGCAGGGTATCGGCATCATTGATACGGGTCCCACCATCGATTGGGTCCATGTGACCGGTTGGGCAGGGAGCCAGATCCCGGAGTGACACTGCGGATTCCTGGCCATCAGGGTACCGCACGCATGCGTACGTGCGATTGACATCCGTCCGTTCCACTTCGTCGACGAGGGGATTACTCTTAGAGGATCGGACGAATCTTCAGAGCAGCACGGAGCCAGGAGCTGCCAACCATGATGGTAGGGACGTCCCATGAGTGGAGCGACGCTGGAACCCGAAGAATCGTTCATGAGGAGTAGCGTTGGTGGATGTAGAAAGAAGAGACCTGATGGAATGCAATGCGTCAGGGAGCATAGTTTCCCACTGCTGGTCTGATAGGTTGTGTGACCTCAGTGCAAGACGAACAGCATTCCAAATGATAGCATTGTATTTCCAATAGAATGATACGGTGTCATTCTACTTGTGCCGATTCCTCATTGGGAAAGATAACTTTTGAGTTCGCTTGACATGAAGGAGGGGCCCCGATCAGTGTGGATGAAATTGGCCATACCGCAAAGGGAAAAGACCTGATCGAGGCATTTGATCACTGTGGAAGTAAGCATATTGGGACAGGAGAAAGCAAAGGGAAAGCATGAATATTCGTCCACCATAGTAAGCAAGTAGGTGTTTCGCGTTGAGGAAGGCAGTGGCCCTTTAAAGTCAATGCTGAGTCGCTGCGGAAGAATTGTGGTTTTAATTCCGCGCAAATTATACAAGTGGAGCACGTTTTTCTCACATCTTCCGTAGTTTTTCTCACATCTTCCGTAGAAAATGGGAGATTTTTAGATTGCACAAAGTGCGACATACGGGTAACGCCAGGATGGCATAAGTCAGTATGAAGATCCGCAAGAGTCGAAGTTGACATGGAAGAGCAGAATGCACGTGTGAGGGTATCCGGGGCCACATTCTCTTTGCCGGGTCGATAATGTATGGTGTTGTGGCGTTGCCACATTGGGGAAACACTGTGTATGTAGATAAACCTGTATAATCCCCTTTTAACTGCTGTATTCCCCTCCCCCCGCAAGACAGTTGCAAGCTGAGAAGAATAAGGCACGTTCAGACTTGCCTGCTGCTGAGAGAAGGAAAACCAATCAGGTTCCAGCAGGTGACCAATCCGTGAGTCATCACAGGTTTGCGGGCTTCACGAATTCAGTACTGTATTGTGAGAGTTGGAGTAAAGACCTATTTCTTGTAGCTCGCTGTGTTGCCTATTTCTTTACGCGGGAGACCGTAGTCCCCCACATTGGTGACCCCGAATGTCGGCGGCCGAAGCCCCCAACTCATGCAGCCCTACAGAGGCCAGTAACGACCCGATGGCAACCAGCAGCAGCCTGATGTCGGCCGGCGCCGCGTCCTTGAAGCTCCTCACCTTCTGGGAACACCAAGCACCAGCTTGGTTCGCGCACTCGGAGGCCCAATTCACCCTTCGCAGGGTTCAAGACGATGAAGAAAGGTACCTCCATGTAGTCTCAGCACTAGCAAGCTCTACAGCCGCTGAAGTTCTCGACCTGCAAGGGAACCCACCACAGACCGGCAAGTACTCAACCATTAAGGGCTGCTTGCTCCAGGCTTACGGCCTGTCCAAGGAGGAGAGGGCCCGCAGGCTTCTCTCACTACCAGGCCTCGGCGATTCTACTCCGACCCAGTTGATGAGCCGGATGCTTGCGCTCCTGGGCTCTGAACCGCAGTGCTTCTTGTTTCGGGCCCTTTTCCTCAGCCTGCTTCCTCAGCAGGTACAGACTGCCCTCGCGGGGTCCCCGATCACGGACTGCGTACAACTGGCAGCCGCCGCGGACAAAGTTTTCGCCGTCGCCCAACTCGGCTGTGCAGCCGCGAGGCTCCCCGACACCACCGAGCGCGCGCCGCCACACCAGGCCGCAGAACTATGCTACTACCACGCGCGTTTCGGCCACAAGGCCCAACGCTGCAGAGCACCCTGCTCTTTTGATCAAACCAAGATGGCCGCCCGGCCCAACGCACCAGCCCCGCGCCGCCGCCTAGGCCCGTTCGACCGCACCCCCGCCGCCACGATGGCCATCGGCACCGCAGGTAAACTGCTGTACATAACCGACTCTCTTTCAGGGCGCAGATTCCTTTGCGACACCAGAGCCCAATGCAGCATAATTCCTGCCTCCCAGCTCGACATCCAGGCAGGCCGCAGCGGCCCACCCCTCGTGGCGGCAAATGGCGCAGCCATCGCTACTTTCGGAAAGCGACGGGCCGAGGTTTGTTTCAACGGCCAGCGATTTACGTGGGATTTCGTGACGGCCTCGGTGGCACATCCTTTGCTGGGCGCTGATTTTCTTTGCGCCCACGGACTCCTGGTCGACGTCCGCGACAGGCGCCTGATCGATGCAGCAACTTTCGCTTCACTGGCCTGCCAGCAGAGCAACAGCCCGGCCCTCGTCGGGTCCTGCTCCGCCCCGGCGCATGACGACTACGCCCGCCTACTCGCAGATTTCCCGAGGCTCACACAACCGACCTTCTCAGCCGCAGCAGCCAAGCATAGGGTCGAGCATCACATCGCCACTACGGGACCACCAGTGTTCGCTCGAGCCAGATGCCTGAACCCAGCCAAGATGGCGGTGGCCAAGGAAGAATTCGCCACGATGGAAAAACTGGGCATCATCCGCCACTCGAACAGCCCTTGGTCGTCCCCCCTCCACATTGTGCCCAAGCCGGGCGGTGGCTGGCGCCCCTGCGGTGACTACAGATGGCTCAACGACGCCACCACGCCCGATAGATACCCCATTCCGCACATCCAAGACTTCTCGGCACACCTAGCAGGAAAGTCGGTCTTTTCCAAGGTTGACCTGATTCGCGGCTACCATCAGGTCCCTGCCCACCACGCAGACGTCCAGAAGACGGCAGTCATCACCCCCTTCGGACTGTTCGAGTTCCTGCGCATGCCCTTCGGGCTTAAGAACGCCACAGGCCTTCCAACGGCTCATGGACTCCGTCCTATGGGACCTGAGCTTCCTGTTCATCTATCTGGACGATATCCTTGTGGCCAGCACCAGCAAGGCCGAGCACATCGCGCATTTGCGCTCCCTTTTCCAGCGCCTCAGCCCACACGGGCTAATCGTCAACCCGGCCAAATGCCAGTTCGGAGCAGCCCAAATTGACTTTCTCGGCCACAGAATCTCGCCAAGGGGAGCCATTCCCCTACCTTCCAAGGTGCAGGCGGTGGCGGACTTTCCCCAGCCCACCTCGGTTAAGGCGCTGCAGGAATTTTTGGGGATGGTCAATTTCTATCACCAGTTCGTGCCCAAGGCCACCGCACTCATGCGCCCCCTCTACAAAGCCACCAGGGGCAAAACGGGCAAAGAGCAACTCACCTGGTCCAGCGAGATGGTGACAGCCTTCCACCAGACCAAAAGCGCCTTGGCCAACGCCACACTACTGGCCCACCCCATCCCGGGCGCCAAGACCGCCCTCACCACGGACGCCTCGGATTACGCCGTCGGCGCTGTCCAGCAACAGTGGGTCGAAGGCGCGTGGCAGCCACTGGCATTTTTCAGCCGACAGCTGCGCAAGAATGAGCAGGCCTACAGCACGTTCGACAGAGAGCTCCTGGCCCTGTTCCTGGCAATCCAGCACTTCCGTTTCCTTCTGGAAGGCCGGCCGTTCACCGCATTCGTGGACCACAAGCCGCTCACTTTCGCCATGGCCAAAGTAACCGAACCCTGGTCCGCGCGCCAACAGCGCCAACTCAACTTCATCTCGGAGTTCACCACGGACATCCGCCACGTCGCCGGCAAGGACAATTTGGTGGCCGACTGCCTCTCAAGACCCTCGCTCCACGCAGTGCACCTGGGCGTCGACTACGCCAGCATGGCGAGAGACCAGGCTGCTGACGTGGAGATCCAGGCCCTCAGGACGTCAACTACTAGCCTTACCCTGGCCGACATCCACTTCCACGCAGCCGGCACAACCCTCCTGTGCGACATCTCAGTCCCCTCGCCTAGGCCAGTCGTTCCATCCGCCTGGCACAAGCGAGTTTTCGACATCATCCACGGCCTCTCACATCCAGGGATGCGTGCGTCTCAGAAACTTATGTCCGCCAAGTTCATCTGGCCTGGACTCCACAAGGATGTGAGAGACTGGACCAACACATGCGTGCCTTGTCAGCGCGCTAAGGTCCAGCAGCACACCAAGGCGCCATTGGAGTGTTTCCCGGTGCCCGAGAGGTGTTTCGACCACGTCCACGTCGATCTGGTAGGCCCCTTGCCGCCGTCGCATGGTTTTACACACCTGCTCACGATCGTCGACCGCACCACCAGATGGCCCGAGGTGGTTCCCCTCGCCTCCACCACCACGACCGACGTCGCGCGAGCATTCGTCTCGACATGGGTGGCCCGGTTCGGCGTGCCAACCGACATATCCTCGGACAGAGGCCCCCAGTTCACCTCCCACTTGTGGAATGCCATCACCGCCGGCCTCGGCACCAAGTTGCACAGGACAACAGCCTACCACCCGCAGGCCAACGGGCTCTGCGAGCGCTTTCATCGTTCTTTGAAAGCCTCCCTCCGCGCCAGCCTGGCCGACACCAGCTGGATCGACAAACTACCCTGGGTTCTCCTGGGATTGCGTACCGCACCCAAAGAGGACCTCCGCGCCTCCGTGGCCGAGATGGTCTACGGCCAACCGCTCAGAGTACCAGGTGACTTCCTCCCCCTGACAACGGAGCCGTGGTCGGCCGCCAGACAGCTTTCCCTGCACCAGGACGCGGCCCAGCAATTCCGTCCAGTGCCCACTTCGCAACACGGCCCACAGCCGTCCTACGTGCCTCGAGACTTACGACATGCGGAGTTCGTCTTCGTGCGCCGGGACGCGCACAGAGGCCCGCTGCAGGCACCATACACCGGCCCCTTCCCAGTATTGGAGACGGGGGACAAAGCTTTTCTTATCGATGTCGGCGGGAAGCCGGACCTTATTTCAGTAGGCCGCCTCAAACCGGCGCACCTGGACCTCAGCTTCCCGTTTTGGCCGGCTCTTCCCCCACGGCGGGGCAGACCTCCCGCGTTGGCGGCGGCCCCACAAGAGGGCCAAGACATGCCAGAACCTTACTTCCCAGCCGCCGCCCCACCTTTGCCAGCAGCCCGTCCAGCCAGCCCACCGGCAGACCAGCCGCCAGACCAGCCGACGAACCAACCGGCCGACCTCCCAGACAGCCCTCCTCACACGCCAGATGGCTACTACAGCCACTATGGCCGCTTGGTCAAACCTCCGCAGAGACTGACTTTTACAGTTAACGAGGATTCTGGGGGGCGTATGTGGCGTTGCCACATTGGGGAAACACTGTGTGTATGTAGATAAACTTGTATAATCCCCTTTTAACTGCTGTATTCCCCTCCCCCCGCAAGACAGTTGCAAGCTGAGAGGAATAAGGCGCGTTCAGACTTGCCTGCTGCTGAGAGAAGGAAAACCAATCAGGTTCCAGCAGGTGACCAATCCGTGAGTCATCACAGGTTCGTGGGCTTCACGAATTCAGTGCTGTATTGTGAGAGTTGGAGTAAAGACCTATTTCTTGTAGCTCGCTGTGTTGCCTATTTCTTTACGCGGGAGACCGTAGTCCCCCACAGTGTATCCAAAGGTGGCCAATTCCATCCTCCATTGTTATTCTTGATCTTAGTGCGTTTCCGGTTATCCAGCATAAAGGCCACGGAGCGCTGATCGGTTATAAGTGTGAAATGGCGATGAGCGAGAAAATGACTCCATTTACGTACTGCTTCAATGATAGCTGTAGCCTCCTTCTCGACAGTGGATAATGGAGCTCACTACCCTGCAAAGTTCTGGACAGAAATGCCACGGGTCGACCACCTTGATTCAAGGTAGCCGAGATCGCCACACCCGATGCATCTCATTTGACCACGAAAGGAAGATTTTCATCGATGGAATGAAGTGTGGCTTTTTCCAGTTGTTGCTTGAGGAGGTCGAAAGCTGAAATAGCCATTGCCTTCAACGGAAATGACTTCGCGTGAAGCAGGGGCTGGATCTTGTTGGAAAAGTGGAGTATCCACTTCGCATAATAGGCAAACATGCCGCGGGCCCGACGAAGAGAGCCGAGATTCGTAGGAGGAGGGAGCTCCTGAAGCGGACGAAGTCGCTCCGGATCCAGTTTAATGACACCATTGCCCACCCAGTAGCCATGGATGTTGACTGATGGTACTGATTTCACAGATTTTGACTAATTTAAGGTTAAGTTGCGACGACGGAGAACGTCAAGAAATTTCTGGAGGTTGGCATCGTGCTCCTTCTGTTCATGACCAGCAATGGTGATATTATCTAGATATGGAAAAGTGTCCGTTAAGTTCTCCTGTTTGACTAGGCTATCCATTGCCCGTTGGAAGACGGCCACCCCATTGGTGACCCCAAATGGAAGGCGACGAAACTGGTAAAGTCGACCATTGGCCTCAAAGGCCGTATACTTTTTGCCAGAGTTCTTTAACGGTACTTGATGGTATGTGCTCTTTAAGTCAAAAGTTGAAAATACCTTGTAGTTGGCAAGGTTATTGACCATGTCATCGATGCGTGGTAGTGGGTAGGCATCTAGGTTGGTATACTGGTTAATGGTTTGCGAGTAATCGATGCAAAGACGTTTCTTGTGTTCCTTCAGAGGATTTTTAACAATGACGACTTGAGCCTGCCAGGAAGATGAACATGGCTCAATGATACCATCAGCTAGAAGGCGAAAGATCTCTGCCTCGATAAAGGATAGATCATCTTGGCTGAAACGTCATGATTTAGTGACTTTGGGCTTACATTGGGGGGAAAGATTGGCAAACAAGGAGGGCTCATCAAGTGAAGCCGCCGAAAGCGCACAGAACGGTACTTTGGAAATAGTAAGCTCCGGCTTTGACCCTCCAAACTCAAAAGTAAGTCTTTTGTGTTGTTTCTGGAAATCCTGTCCCAGGAGCACATCACTGCAAAGGTTTTTGAGCACCCTGAGCCGGGTGGAGGAATAAGTGCGGCCATTGAGAATAAGGTCGACAAGACAAAAGCCGGAAGAGTTGGTGGTCAGTGTCGTCAGAGCCATTGCAATTTCCCTGTCCGAGGGGTAAATACGCAGTTTTAACTTACTGACAGCCTGCTCACTGATGAAGCTGTCAGAGCTGCATGAGTCGATTAGTGCACTCAAAATGTGTCCATTTACCAAAACCTTCGTGGCCGCATGGGACAGGCTTTGGGGAAAAACAGCTGTGATGGGAGGAGAAGCAGTTTTACCCTTGACAGTTGTAACCTTAGTAGAGGCTCTTGAGGGAGGAGCAGTTTTATAGATAGCAGCTGTAAAACTAACAGGGGCTCTTGACCGGTATACCTTAGAAAAGTGACCATTCTTACTGCAATGACTGCAGGTTGCGTTACGAGCAGGACAAAATTTCCTATAGTGGAATGCACCTCCACAGAAGAAGCACTTCCTTCCAGATCGCCAAAATGCCGCTAGGGCAGGGTCGTCATCAGTGAGGGCTTCTAGGGTAGGGTCATCATCGGCTAGGATAGAGTAGTCATCAGTGAGTGCTTCTGCCTGAGGCCCATTGGAGGAGTTACCAAAAGTGATAGCAGCAGTCTGTGCACGCGGTAAAAGATAGGCATCTGCATTTTTTTTGCTAAGTCCAGAGAACATGCCTGGTCATAGGCAGCTTGTAACTTGAGGGTTTTATTCTCCAACAGACGCTGGTGTATGAAAGGAGACGCAATTCCATTAATAAAGGAATCACAAATTAACTCCTCCTGGTACTGCTCAGCTGAGACAGCTTTGAGATTACAATCCTTGCTGAGCCTGCAAAGCTTTTGAAGGAATTCGTCAAGTGATACCCTGGGTTGTTGTCGCGTTGTGGCCAGTAGATGCCGAGCAAAAATTTCGTTTGGGGCCTTAACATATAATTGCTGTAGTATTTGGATAGCGGAGTCATAGTCTACACAGTCTTCGATATAGTCAAACACATGAGGGGATACATAATTGGCAATATCCCTAACTTATCAGGAACATTCTCATCACACACCCTGAGGAAGTTGCTGAAGGTACGATACCAGTGTTTCCATACCTTAGCCGTTGTAGGTGAATTCGGGTCCAGGTCAAGACGGGCGGGTCGGAGTAGTTTCTCCATGATGGATTGATTACTACCTCTGGTTCCCTTCTACCGTTTGAGTCGTAGCCGTCTGTTCCCAAAACCACGCAGAGCAACAAACAGTCGATTAAATTAACGTAAGAAAACTACTAGGCATTTGGTCAGAGTATTAAACAAGACTTTAATCGACTGTTTCACAACATGGAAGTCTCGTTATCCTTCACTAGTTCCTGTTTACAAAATGTCCCTGAGCAAGGTGGGCCCGTGCTTGAGTATTTATACTCTCCCTGGACAGCGCCACCAGCAGGCTGCCCAGTATGTTTCATAAGTCCTTTCTACATGAATGGCACGATTTATGTCACAGTCTCTAGGTGAACTTTGTAGATTGGCAGCTTGCATATAGAATCCCAGCTCCTACTTGGGAAGAGACCAAGTTATCAAGGTCAGAGCAACTAGCAGGACATGACTGGCTTTCTGTTTTTGTACTTTTTCTTACGATGCTCATTGGTAGTTGTGTTTTCAGTTAAGATTTGTTGCTGTTTTGAGAGAATATTTGAACCAATCAAGTGCAAGTGATTCTTTGCATGTGCAATGCTCTCTCTCTCTCTCTCACTCCCTCTCTCATTGAATGATATCTGGCATAACCAATTAGAAAATCTAGGCCCTGTCCTCTCCCGGAACTTTAAAAATGAAGCAATTGATGGGAAAACTTTACTTGAACAGTTCCTGCTACAGCATGTTTTCAAATCATTTGGAAAAACAGAATCCCCCAAAGCATTCAAGAACATGATGAGACCTTTCCTTCTACTTGTTCTGAGAAGCTGGGATATTCTGCTTGTTAGCCCACTATTTACCTCCTGCTTACTTTTTAATGGATGGAAAATCAGAGATTGACAAGCACAAAAGCAGATAACCCCAGCTAATGAATCCTACTGACTCATTCTGGAAATTGTGCACAAGGCACACACTCAGACTTTATCTGACATACAATTGCGAGTCCAAGCCCAAGCTTTTGAGAGAGGCTTAGACCTTGAAACATAGAAACATAGAAAATTGGAGCAGGAGTAGGCCATTCGGCCCTTCGAGCCTGCTCCACCATTCAACATGACCATGACTGACCCTCTATCTCAATACCATATTCCTGCTCTCTCCCCATACCCCTTGATGCCTTTTGTGTCTAGAAATCTATATATCTCCTTCTTAAATATATTCAGTGACTTGGCCTCCACAGCGTGGTAGAGAATTCCACAGGTTCACCACCCTCTGAGTGACGAAATTTCTCCTCATCTCAGTACTAAATGTCCTACCCTGTAGCCTGAGACTGTGACCCCTTGTTCTAGACCCCCCCGCCCCCAGCCAGGGGAAACATCCTCCCTGCATCCAGTCTGTCTAGCCCTGTCAGAATTTTATACATTTCAATGAGACCTTCGAGTAAAAGGATCAATGAAGGTACTCAAAGATACAAAATAAAATTGTTAATAGTAGTAAGTTTGTAATTATGTTCAGAAATATTGAATTCTTTGTTTTTATTATGCTACAAACTTTACTTTGATGGTTAGACATTTCAGTTACTGAGGAAATATATGGTGGCTGAATGGATTTTTGACTTGTTTCTGAGCAATTTGATTAAGTTCATTTCTGGTAGATTTGTGAGAGTGCATAGTTAGAGGTGAGTTAAGATAGTTTCAGAATTATTGAACATTTATATAACAAAAATTCCAATAAAAAAATGTATTGCTAAAGTCTGGCACAGGAAATATAATGCATTATATTTGAACCATAAGCTATTCTGCCAGTTTAAAATATATTATGGATGGAGAAACATTTTGGGATTTTTAGGCAAGCTATTTCCTTGGTTGCAGTCGACCTTTTCAGCAGTCTTTACGTCCTTTACCACCCAAAGAGCTGCTTATCTGTCCTGTATCTAGGTAAATACAGTGAGACTCAGAAGTCAAATAGAGAACCCATGACACTGTACACCGCCTCAAAGAGTGTATCATGTGCTGCCACATGATCTTGTCTTCATTATGCAGAAGTATATAAATTCTAGTAAACCACACCTTAGACTATTAACCACTCGACAGATTATTGAACAGGTAAATAAAGAATGGTTACTACAGTGTATTTAACAGCTTTATTAATCTCTTCAAAATGTCAAGAACAAAAGTGTTTTCTCTGCGCTAACTCTCAACATAACATTAATCCTTGAAACACAAGCCTGTTGCTTATGCAGCTAGCCAATACCACAGAGTCCTCTGATTAACCTTGCACACAGTTAGTGGTATGTTAAGATAGTTGTAGAACTGTGATAATTTTAAATACAATTCAGCCAATAGAAAAGTATTAAGTATTAGCTGTAGACTGTGATTTTTGCGCAATATTATCCAAGATATGGCTTCAAACTTCTTTGGAAGATATTTGAGAGCAAAGAACATTAAAGCTGTATCTCTAAGAACTATGTTCAGGTAAATGGAATTTTCCCAAAGAAACACACTGTAAGCAGGCCAGCAAGATTCTTGTAATTAAAACCCATTGATGTATTCCAAACACTTTGGGCTGGATTTTCATTCAGGAGTCGGGTTGGAGGCGGGACTACAACTTTCGGGGTTGTAGTCCCGCCTCCATTGAGATGTGGCCAATCCGTGGTGAGATGTGGCGATTTTAACTTGATTGACCTTGTTGAGCCCACCCAGTGGGCTCAGCAGGCCAAATAAGGGCCACCCGGCAACAGGTGACATCACAGACTGAAATTTCATCTGTCAAGAGGTTTTGACAGTCTTACTTCTAACCTGAGTCCTTCTCCACAGACTCAGTTAGAAATCTCTCCTGCATAGAAAGCTGAAGGCTGTCACTTTTGACAGTTCGCAGCCATTCTGCTTTCTGTGCCGGTGAGATGAGGGACTCCCGAGACCTAAAGGAAGGAAGGCTGAAAAGGTAAGAAAAGGTCATTTAAACTTCTTTAAACACTTTAGACACACCAAACATACTTGCCTTTGCACTCATGCACCCATCACTCACCTGAACACCGACATCTCGACCCCTCCAAGCCCTTCATCCCAACAGTCTGCTTCCTCTAACCTGGCGTGGTTTGGAGCCGTCGGGAATCCCACACTTCAACCTTAAAAATAGGGATTAGGCTAAAAACTGCCTGTTAACTACCTGTTAACAGGCAGTTAATTGGCACTAATCCCTTCCTGCCTCAGGTAGGTGGGTCCCAGTGCGGGGCGGGTACCCGCCTCCTTTGAAACTGGCATGAAGGCGGGTTGGGTGCGGGATGGGTTCATGCCCCCCGATTTCGGGATTTTAACCCCCCACACGCCTCCAATCCCGACTCCACGGCCCAATGAAAATCCTGCCCTTTGAATGATCTGTGAGGCACGTCCCTATTCATTGTTGGTGGCCATCACATTGTTAGTGGCCATCACATTGTTACAGGAGCTGACACCTACAAGTCCACAATAACCAGAAAAAGTAGGTAAAAAACTGCCTCTGGTATATCAGACCGTAATATATATTCTCTAACTTGCAGAAACAATGAACAATAATCAATTTTAACCCTTTGTGTCCTTTGACCAGCAGGAAAGAATCCAATAAAAGTGCAGCAGTACATCACAGATAGATATATTACATTCTGATGAAGTTTTCATTAAATGTTTGAAAGCCTTAAGATGCGTTGGGGGTGAGGGGGGACGGCTTGAACTGGATGGCAGACGGTTCAGATAACAGCCTTTCATGCTTTTTCCACTTGAATGGATCAAAATTCTTTCCTCATTTTAGTTATGGAATCTAAGAAAATTGAATCTTTCAAAGCCCTGGCTAAAGACTTTAATGACTGACTAGGTTAGGAAATTGGGCAAAGTTCCAACGATGGCTTTAACGTTCAGAGGGTGTTGCTGGGCTACGGGGGGGGGGGGGGAATTGCATTTGTTTCTGATTGATGCTGTTGGTTGGGGAGAACAGAATGTGCCATCTCATTTTATACCATTGTTCATCATTACCTCTATCCCTCTTTCTCAGACATGCACACATACAATAGAACCATAACAATTAATTGAGTCTGTTTGAATCTTTATCATTACACTGCCCAAGTTGGAAAATATCTTTTTATAAATGGTTTTGCGTCATGTGTGTTTTGGCGATCGCTATACTAAGCTCTCCAAGGTTACTTGCAAGGTGAAGTCCATCAGGACTGGAGTGCTTGATAATGCAGCTTTCTGGATTTAAAAGCTCAAAGTAGCTGCATGCACTAATTTAAAAAGCACTCAAACATCAGTCATTTTATGTCTAGGCTCTGTTTGATTAATTACCAGTGCTGCCATTTTCAAATCTAGACTCCAAGCCACTAGGTAATTTCACTGTTCATTTGCTATTTGTGGAAATGTATGCGAGTATGTCTGTTTTTCCCGTTTTAAACTGCATGTGCGATGCTATGATAAATTTATGTTGAGAGTTCCAAGTTTATGATTATAAAGTTGCTGAAATAAGTTATGGGTAAGCGTTCTAGTGATAACTTAACTTTTAAGAAATGTTTTACAATAAAATTTAAAGGTATTGATGTTGAAGGAGGATATCTTCACACTGAACTGTGTCCTCTTTGTTGTTGCCTTTATATATGTCTATATAAACTGTTGGTTGGAGGCAGCCCGGGAGCAGACATTTTGTGTAGAACTCTCTTGAGCAGCACATCATTCCCGTTTATGATGATGTATTGTGGAGAATTCTGTAGAAAAGCATCCTGTGTCCAGGTTGCTTTAGATCGGTAGTTTTCCAAGCAGTAACACAAGTGGTTGAAACACAATAAAGTGCATTGGTAGGCTTCTGCCACCATCTTGGGGATCATGTGACTGTGGAATAGCATGCAATTTCCCTTGAAAGACTTGGAACAGAAAGGCACAGGAAACTATTCTCAAATATTACCTGTGTGATAATTGTAACACGGAAATCTATCCTTCATTACAATGTAAATTGCCTCAAAATGAATGTTCGCTTTTTTCCTCTATTGCCTCTTTTAGAGCAGTCGCTAAGTGTACTAATATTGATGAGTGCTTTTTAAACTGTACATGTATGACGCTATGATGAATTTGGCTGTATTTCTGAGTTATGAGTAGGAAGACTATTGATCGCTAAAGTAGCAGACTGTTCTGTAGAACCCCTTTCAGTGGCTGGCTTATTGATTCTTTTTTAAAGCCTGGTATTAAAGGCAGCAATTTACAGGCATACATAAATGCACAATATAATCAGAATCTCTAGAATATATTTGAAAGCTAGTAGAAGGTGTACCAGAATACTAAAGAGCTGAATGCTTTAATATAGGAATATAGTGAGGGGAGAAGGTATCTATAAATACGGAGAAGCACTTCTGCTACCCTGTTGGATCTGCCATTTTCTTTTTTTTCTTGCTCATCAGGTAGGTGGGAATTGGCTCTTTCCCATTTCAGGCACTCAGGCCGAGATTTTCCGGGGGGGTCAGTGGGCGTGATCGGTGGTGGGTTGGGTGGGAAAGTATTTATTTTCCCCCAGCGGGTCGGGACCCCGCTGTGAACCCACCGCCACGCGCTTTTCCATGATGTCTGGTCTGTCAGCACTGAGCAGGCCTGGCACGCTGTGGTGGGGGACCCATTTCAGATAATTATGTCCTTGTTTAGAGATCATTAAGAATACATTTGAGCTCACCTTTTGATTTACGTGCTCACCCACGGGGTCCTCGCTGCTCGGGGATCACCTCTGTTAAGCTGAGGCGGGAGTTCAGTGGCCATTGAATCAGCTGTTGAGTTGACAGCTTCAAACGTAAAGTACAAGCTCCCACCTTACAGAGATAAACTGGAAAGTACTGAAGTACAAAGGGATCTGGGGGTCCTGGTGCACGAAACTCAAAAGGTTAGTATGCAGGTGCAGCAAGTGATTAAGAAGGCCAATGGAATGTTGGCTTTCATTGCTAGGGGGATAGAATATAAAAATAGGGAGGTATTGCTTCAGTTGTACAAGGTATTGGTGAGACCGCACCTGGAATACTGCATACAGTTCTGGTGTCCATACTTAAGAAAGGACATACTTGCTCTCGAGTCAGTACAAAGAAGGTTCACTCGGTTAATCCCGGGGATGAGGGGATGGACATATGAGGAGAGGTTGTGTAGATTGGGACTCTACTCATTGGAGTTCAGAAGAATGAGAGGCGATCTTATTGAAACATAGAAGATTGTGAAGGGGTTGGATCGGGTGGATGCAGGGAAGATGTTCCCGGTGATGGGTGAAACTAGAACTAGGGGGCATAGTCTTAGAATAAGGGGCTGTTCTTTCAAAACTGAGATGAGGAGGAACTACTTCACTCAGAGGGTGGTAGGTCCATGGAATATGCTGCCCCAAAAAGCTGTAGAAGCTACATCATTACATAAATTTAAAACAGAAATAGACAGTTTCCTAGAAGTAAAGGGAATTAAGGGTTATGGGGAGCGGGCAGGAATTTGGACATGAGTCTAGGTTCGGATCGGTCATGGCCCTGTGGGTAGCGGAGCGGGCCCAGGGGCCGTGTAGCCTGATCCTGCTCCTATTTCGTGTGTCTAATTCTGTTAGATTCAGGAGATGGTTCTGTGATAGTGGTTTGGCGGTTAGGATCAGATCAGCCATGATCTTATGGAATGGCGGAGCAGGCTCGAGGGGCCGATTTGCCTACTCCTGCTCCTATTTCTTATGTTCTTATGTTCTTATATCTTCCCTCAGCCACAAGCTCTTCCTCACTGCATTTCCACAACAGATTCACCATGCTGCAAGTCTTTACACAAGTCTCCATCCAGTCTGACCTCATTACCTCTCTCACCATTGACAGATCACTTCTGTCATCTCTACTTCACCTGCCATCTATTCCATCAGCATGGGTGCCATTTACTCTTTCACCTTGGTCCTCAGAATCCCACCACGATCAGCCCCAACACCAGCAGCACCAGACACACTAGCAGCACCAACAACAACACCAACCTTCTCTGCAATCAACTGATGCTGCAAAGGACACAGGGCATCAGCACCTGACCACATTGCTACCGGGGAGGCCAGGGATGGCCTCACCATGGCCAGATTTACTTCACTTGACGCTGTACACCCTGGCTGCCACATGATGCACCAGGTTGGCACCACCCCACACTGACACCATAAAGCATCCCTACAATGCCCAAGCCATTCCTTTCACACTCATCACCATTGCAGGGGGCACTGTTATGTCTCACCATTCACTGCAACTCACTAAGCCACTTTCAAAGGTGCACAAAAATCTGTCCAAGAATGCAAAGTGCTGAAAATAAAGATTTCAATGTTTTGCCTTGCCAGCGAAGCCCATGTCCCATGAACGAATAAAAAAAAACAGAAACTTTACATGAACATTGCCTAAAACACCCAAGTGCCTACCCTTGTGTGTTGTTTTTTAAAATTTGTTTATGAGATCAGGGCGTCGCTGACAATGCCAGCATTTATTGCCCATCCCTAGTTGCCCTTGAGAAGGTGGTGGTGAGCTGCCTTCTTGAACCGCTGCAGTCCGTGTGCTGTTAGGTAGGGAGTTCCAAGATTTTGACCCAGCGACGATGAAGGATCGGCGATATACTTCTAAGTCAGGATGGTGTGTGACTTGGAGGGGAACTTGGAGGTGGTGGCGTTCCCATGCGCCTGCTGCCCTTGTCCTTCTAGGTGGAAGAGGTCACAGGTTTGGGAGGTGCTGTCGAAGAAACCTTGGCGAGTTGCTGCAGTGCATCTTGTAGATGGTACACACTGCAGCCACGGTACGCCGGTGGTGGAGGGAGTGAATGTTTAAGGTGGTAGAGGGGGTGCCAATCAAGCGGGCTGCTTTGTCCTGGATGGTGTTGAGCTTCTTGAGTGTTGTTGGAGCTGCACTCATCCAGGCAAGTGGAGAGTATTCCATCACACTCTTTACTTGTGCCTTGTAGTTGGTGGAAAGGCTTTGGGGAGTCAGGAGGTGAGACACTCGCTGCAGAATACCTAGCCTCTGACCTGCTCTTGTTGCCACAATATTTATGTGGCTGGTCCAGTTAAGTTTCTGGTTAATGGTGACCCCCAGGATGTTGATAGTGGGGGATTCGGCGATGGTAATGCCATTGAATGTCAAGGGGAATTGGTTAGACTCTCGCTTGTGGCGCTAATGTTACCTGCCACTTATCAGCCCAAGCCTGAACGTTGTCCAGGTCTTGTTGCATGTGGGCATGGACTTCTTCATTATCTGTGGAGTTGCGAATGGTGCTGAACACTGTGCAGTCATCAGCGAATATCCCCATTTCTGACCTTATGTTGGAGGGAAGGTCATTGATGAAGCAGCTGAAGATGGTTGGGCCTAGGATACTGCCCTGAGGAACTCCTGCAGCAATGTCCTGGGGCTGTGATGATTGACCTTCAACCACCACAACCATCTTCCTTTGTGCTAGGTATGACTCCAGCCAGTGGAGCATTTTGCCCCTGATTCCCATTGACTTCAGTTTTACTAGGGCTCCTTGATGCCAGACTTGGTCAAATGGTGCCTTGATGTCAAGGGCAGTCACTCTCACCTCACCTCTGGAATTCAGCTCCTTTGTCCATGTTTGGACCAAGGCTATAATGTGGTCGGGAGCCGAGTGGTCTTGGCGGAATCCAAACTGGGCATCAGTGAGCAGGTTATTGGTGAGTAAGTGCCGCTTGATAGCACTGTCGATGACACCTTCCATCACTTTGCTGATGATTGAGAGTAGACTGATGGGGCGGTAATTGTGGACAGGACATACCTGGGCAGTTTTCCACATTGTCGGATAGATGCCAGTGTTGTGGCTGTACTGGAACAGCTTGGCTAGTTGGTATGATTGCACTAGGATGAGTGTGAGGGGTGGCTAGTGAGATGGGGAAGTGATAATGTAGATAGAGAGGGATGGGTGGAGGTGCAAGGTAAGTTGGTGTGAGTAAGGCTGTGCAGGGGTGGGGTAGGGAAGGCAGAGTGTTGGGGATGTGATGAGTGGCACAGCAGGATGTGTTTCAGTGTGGCTTTGCAGTAACGTTTTGTGATCTACTGAGATCATTGAAAGGTTTGCACCACTGCAGCCTGGTCCTCCTGACGACATCCCTGCTTGTGCCCTCCTGTGCAATGTTCAACCAGGCTGTGTTGATCTCCTGGGGCGGTCGCTTCCGCCCATGGGAAGGGAGGAGAACCTTCCTATGTGCTGTGACTCCCTCCATAAGCATATGGAGGGAGTCATGGGAGAGCCTGGGTGTAGCCCTGCACCTCTGTGCAGTCATTGTCAGTGTTTGCAGCACTCCAATGTTGTAGAACACTGACAGCACAACTGTCAAATTAAAGTTGGCCATGGTCCCTTTAATGAAACCGGCTGATGACGCGTCATCATACCTGATTTGATATTTTCCCATTTCCCACACCAACTATCCAGTGTTTTTTTTGTTGAGTGAAATCACCAGTTGGGGCAGTTGTTCCTCCTAAAGTTGAAATTCTCCGCTCTACATTCTCCTGCTCCCACTCTCCCTTTCTCTCTATATTGAAATCAAGACTTTTTGCACTGGCTTCTACTCCAGCTTGTTCTTTCCCTCAGAGCTGCGGCACAACTTATGGTCTGCAGTCTTCTCTTCCTGTTATATTCGAGAGGTTTCAAAGCCCAAACTTGTGCCTTTTTTGTCTTTTCCATTCTGTTCAACCTTGGTATCTTACATAGTAGGCCTTAGCTTTTCACCCACAATCTTCCCATAAGTAACATTTTGTGCTGTGGGCTCATCTTTGCTATGGATATTGCATTTATTGTTGGGATTAGGCATCATTGGCAAGGGTGGCATTTATTGCGCATCCTTAGTTGCTCTGATTGTTTGATACATGCTGGACCACTTCAGAGGCCAGTTAATTCAACCACATTGGTATGGGACTGGAGTCACATATATGCCAGGTGGCAGATTTCTTTCGCTAAAGGACATTACTAAACCAGTTGTGTTTATACAACAGCGTTATGGTCACTTTTACTGATGCCAGCTTTCTTTTTAATTTCCAGATTTTTTCTTTAAACTGCATCCAATTTCTCAAACTGTCATGGTGGGATTTCAATTTGTGTTCTCTGGATTATTAGTCCAGCAATATAACCACGCCACTACCGTACCCTTCTCTACCCAAGTAGATTCACCCTGGTGTCCAACAGACAGAGAAGACTTTCATCCCATCAATCAATGATTTATGATAAAATTAATGAGCATTTAGAACTGCATGGGTTATTCAAGGGCAACCAGTATGGATTTGTTTGACACATTTTAATAGAATGTTTTGAAGAAGTGACCAATCTGATAAAGGAATAGAGTAAATATAGCATATATGGATTTTTAGAATGTGTTCGATAAAGTGTCTCATAGGCTTGTTGGAAAAATTCAGACATATGCTATAAAATGAAATGTAACAACATAGATAGAAAGATGATTGACAAGACAGGAAAAAGTGAGTTAGGATAAATTGATGCCGCACAGACTGGAACAGGGTTAGAAATGGTGTAGACCAGGGGTCAGTGATGGGTCCACCTTTGTTCTCAGTGTACAAGGAACATAATCTCAAAATTTGCTGATGACCTAAAAGTAGGAGGTTTGGCAAACAGTGGGGCTGTGGAAGACCAGTTAAGTGGAATAGGCAAACAATTGGCAGATGCAGTTTAATGTGGAAATGTGTGAGGTAATACACTTTGGGAGAAAAACAAGGAGTAAAATTGTACACTTCATGGAAAGCAATCAATGAACAGAGAAACCTAAGGATTCAAATACACGATTCCCTGAAAGTGTGAGTGCAGGAGGATAAAGTGATAAAAAGGCCAAGGGAATTTTGGGTTTGTAAATGGGGGCATAAAGTATATAAGAATAAAGAAGCATTGATGAATTTATACAAATCATTGGTTAGGCCACAGTTAGAGTAGTGTTTCGGATACCTCATTATAGAAAGAACATTAAAGCCATAGAGAACAAACAATGTAGATTTACCAGGATGATGCCAGGAATGGAAAACTATAGTTATATGGGGAGGTTTTAGATATTGGGACTATGTGCACCAGAGCAGAGAAGGCCAAGAGTAGATTTAGTAGAGTTTTTAAATTATGAAGAGTTTTGATGGTGAATAAGGAAAGACTATTTCCTTTGGCTGCAGAGACAATGATGAGGGGTGTGGATGATGAGGTGCAGGATGGTTTTCCAGGTGATGCACAGAGCACAACTGAGCAGGAGCTGGTGTTAAAGTAGAGGAGGAACAGGAACATGCTGTTTGAAGGCCAGCTCACTTTCACCCACAGCTGTTGATCTCGGGAATCCTGACTTCAGGCGTCCTGATTTTAAGTGGGATGCTTTCTCAGCACATCACTTTGATAGTCATTGGAGACTGTGCCACATCACCTGTTACAGGTGAGGACTAGTCTAGAGAAGGCCAATACCTACATCTGTGCAATAGTGACATACAGCTTTGCAGCACTGCAGGCCACCATTGATCGTGCGACTATTCCACAGACCTCTATAATGGAGCCCCATTTAGAATAGACTTTATACCAGTTGTAGCATCGCTCATAAATGCTTAATGCTCCTATAGCGACCTCGTGCTTCAGTCTGCTATGGGTTCTCTGCTTTGGTGTCCATGTCTTGGAGATCACATGATGAAGTGTAAACTCAGACCGTCACAGATCTCATTGGCACCATCAGTTATTGCACGGGGAGGCAATGCCCAGCAGCAGGGTCTTGGCACAGAGGCTGTCTCTCAGGACCACAGAACATCTGGGTGCTCTTGCCACTCCACTCAAATGACTGTAGACGTAGAATCGTAGAATAGAATCATAGAATGGTTACAGCACGGAAGAAGGCCATTCAGCCCGTCGAGCCTGTGCCGGCTCTCTGCAAGAGCACTTCAGCTAGTCCCACTTCAGCTGGACACGCTGGAAAGCTTGCAGGGCCAGGGCTCTCCCACAGTTGGGCACGTGACCGTTTTGTAGCAGGGCCATCTTGTTACCTAGCTCAAGGAGGTAGAGGGCCAATTCACACCCAAGCGTCCCACTCCAGAGACTTGAGCACAAAAATATAGGCTGATACTCCAGTGCTGTACTGAGGGAGTGCTGCATTGTCAGAGTTGCCGTCTTTTGGATGAGACGTTAAACTGTGGCCTTGCCTGCTCTCTCAGGTGGGCATAAAAGATCCCATGGCACTATTTTGAAGAAGAGCAGGGGAGTTATCCCCGGTGTCCTGGCCAATATTTATCCCTCAATCAACATCACTAAAACAGATTATCTGGTCATGATCACATTACTGTTTGTGGGAGCTTGCTCTGCACAAATTGGCTGTTGTGTTTCCTACATTACAACAGTAACTACACTTCAAATGTACTTCATTGGCTGTAAAGTGCTTTGGGATGTCCTGCGGTCATGAAAGGCGCTATATAAATGCACATCTTTCTTTCTCCACCTGCTGCATGCTTGAGCCTCATTGGATGGTAATGTTGTGCAGCATGCAGCAGATAACGATGATTTGTGAGATGTACGTTGGACTGTGCTGGAGAACAATGCTGACCCATCAAGGCATATGAAATGCAGCTTGAGGACGCCTATGAAGTGTCCTTTTATAATCCTCATTCTACCTGTGTTCTGCTGGTGTTCTGTCTCTGCAGGTTGGAGGATAACAGAGTGCGAGCAGGAGGTTTCTGAGGCAAACCTGTCTGCCTCTCATCCCTTTGTTGATCCCACTCTTTTTCCTCCTAATAACATTTAGAGATTCCAATTGGAATACAAATAGCCCAATAATTAATGGCACAAAATAAAATTGGCAGTGTCCAAACCTTGCAACCCAAAGTGTGTTCAAAAAGAACAGCAGTAACCTTGTTACACTGTAGCCTACAAAAAAGATGAATCCGACTTGGTCTATTCCTCTTTTAAATTTGGGAAGTTTACAGTCAGCACCTGAGTGCCTATTTTATAGGGGTGTGATCGATGATGAGTGCATTTAGCAGTAGCTTCCTGTGCCCAAGTTCTACCCCATCTGAACTGTGCATGATGTTGGATCTCCATCGCTACTTTCAGGTGCCATCCCTCAGTTTGTCATTGGAGGGTGGGAGGCCTCTGCCAGCACTCTCTAATTGACCACCAGGGAATGATGAGAATGGTCTGATTTAATCCACTGGGGGAGCTCCAACCAGGCATCCTCCCTTTGATGGCTTGGGCAAGATGGAAGACTCATATTGTGGGGAAAACTGAGCACAAATTTGCATCCTAGCACCTTGAAGTTGTTTGCTAAAGTATTTTTTAAATGGGGGTGGTTTTACACAACTGCCTTTATGGTTAAGGATTATTCCCCAAGAAGATGTGCTAAATAAAGGAAATCTAATAATTTTTTTTTTTTTAATTCCAATGCAGCTTCACTTCCATCTCAGCCCTTGACATCACCAAAAATCACAGCATCCACACAATGGAAGAGGTTGACAATTTGATCCCTAACAGGTTCAGGGGGCAACCTTGGGCTACTTTTAGCGCCCCAAAAAAGTTACCAACCCTGCACCTGAAATTCACTGGTAGCGCCCCAAGAGGGAGGTGGGCGCTACTGGAAGTGCCCCGCCTCCCTCTTGGGGCGCTGCGAGTGAATATCGCAGCGCTACGTGCCGCGGTACTGCAGGCCTTCCTTCTCTTATTAAAGGGGAGGGGCCTAGCGCAGCACAACCCGGGACCCCGCTGGGCCACCAGGGATCGGAGTGCTGGCAAAAGAGCCCGGCACTCAAGGAATGCCGGGCTCACGGAACGCAGCCGGCACCCCGCGGGTGGGCTTCACAGGAGGCCGGGGACAGCAATGGGGGCAGGTGCTGGCAGGTGGCCAGCAACAAAAATGGCTGCCCAGCACCTCCCCTTTAATTTGCACCGCCCTGGCCACACATACGCCCCCCTGACCCTGTCGCACATAGCGTCCGGCGGTAAGTCAGGGGGCGCTACCGAAGATCGCGGTCGGGATGTGAGCAGGGCATTGCACGCGGCGATGATGGCATTGCCGGAGGTGCAGCGCCGTGGGGCACTAACGGTTACCGCCGCCGCTAACCTGCTGAATTTCGCGGGAGGCTTTAGCGGTGCCGTGCCAGGGTGTTAGTTGCTTTGCGCCCTGTTACTGCCCTCTTAGGGTGCTAATGGGAGGCGCAAATCAGCCGAATTTTTCCTCCTTAGAGTTTGAATCCCAGAGTTTCCTGTTGTGAGACTCCCCTACCTTGGACAGGCGAGTCATTCCTTTTTAGTCTTTGAAGAGGTGAAGTGCTCATTGGAGTGAAGGTGCAGGAGGAAAGGAGGCAGCAGAATATAATTGACTTTCCATATTCTAGCCTCCTACTTGCCAGTAGGAGCGGGATTTACAGAAACAGTTGTGGTGGAAGCTGCCATTTCTGTAAAGAAAAAGAAAAATCATAAAGGGATGCTACGGTATAATGAGTTGTGGGGAACGATGCATGTCTTGCATGTGCAGGAAGACTAGACAGTAAACATGACCCTCTGGAGAAGTCCACCCTGTTAATGGAGCCCTTTGATATCTTACCTCATTCTAGTTGTCTCTAGGTAGACTCTGTTATGATATCTACCAGCTTCTGGTGTATTATTTAGCCTGCAAATGTTAATCAGCCCCTACAAACTGCATTGTAGACGGAATGAGAGTTTGATCAAACACTATAGTTACTAGTATAACAACAGAAAATGCTGGAAAAAGTCAGCAGGCCAGGCAACATCCGTGGAGAGAAATTAGAGTCGACGTTTCGGGTCAAAACCCTCAAAACTAAAGAGGCACAGGGAATGAAATAGGTTAAGAGGCCGGGCTGGGGGAGAACAAAAGAGAAGAAGAGACATTAAGAGGTATTCAAAACGAGACGAGATGGTGATAGGACTAGTGGAGACAAAAGACGGCTCTAGATTAGGTGTGAAACGTGCTGGCAGAATGGGAGACAGCTGCCATGTGGGAGAGAGAAAAAAAAGGAAAGGGGGGGGGAACCAAAACAAAGGTGTGGATAAAAAATATAAGTAAAAATGTAATAGGGGCCGAGGTTATGATCTGAAATTGTTGAACTCGATATTGAGTCCGGAAGGCTGTAAAGTGCCTAATCGGAAGATGAGGTGCTGTTCCTCGAGCTTACGCTGAGCTTCCGTGGAACAATGCAAGAGGCCGAGGACGGTGAGATCCGAGTGGGAATGGGGTGGTGAATTAAAATGACAGGTGACCGGAAGCTCGGGGTCACCCTTACGGACTGAACGGAGGTGTTCCGCAAAGCGGTCACCCAATCTACGTTTGGTCTCCCCAATGTAGAGGAGACCGCATCGTGAGCAGCGAATACAGTATACTAGATTGTAAGAAGTACAAGTAAATTGCTGTTTCACCTGGAAGGGGTGTTTGGGGCCCTGGACAGTGGGAAGGGGGGAGGTATAAAGGCAGGTGTTACATCTCCTGCGCTTGCACGGGAAGGTGCCAGGCGAAGGGGAAGGGGTGCTGGGGGTGATAGAGGAGTGGACTAGGGTGTCTCGGAGGGAGCGGTCCCTGCGGAATGCTGAAAGGGGAGGGGAGGGGAAGATGCATTTGGTGGTGGGATCACTTTGGAGGTGGCGGAAATGGCGGAGGATGATCTGTTGAATGTGGAGGCTGGTGGGGTGAAAGGTGAGGACAAGGGGAACCCTATCGTGGTTCCGGGAGGGAGGGGCAGGGGTGAGGGTAGAAGTGCAGGAGATAGAATGGACATGGTCGAGGGCCATGTCAACCACGGTAGAAGGGAATCCTCGGTTGAGGAAAAAGGAAGACATGTCGGAAGCATTGGTGTGGAAGGTGGCATCGTCGGAGCAGATGCGGCGGAGACGGAGAAACTGGGAGAATGGAATAGAGCCCTTACAGGAGGCGGGGTGGGAGGAAGTGTAGTCCAGGTAGCTGTGGGAGTCAGTGGGCTTGTAGTGAATGTTGGTCAATAACCTATCCCCAGAGATGGAGACGGAGAAGTCGAGGAAGGGAAGGGAAGTGTCAGAGATGGACGATGTGAAGGTGAGGGAAGGGTGGAAATTGGAGGCAAAGTGAATGAAATTGTCTAGTTCAGGGCGAGAGCAGGAAATGGCACCGATACAGTCATCAATGTATCGGAAAAAGAGGTGAGGGAGGGGACCCGAGTAGGACTGGAACAAAGAGTGTTCCACATATCCCACGAAAAGGCAGGCATAGCTAGGACCCATGCGGGTACCCATAGCAATATTCACTACAAGCCCTTATTGACCCAATGTAACACCTGCCCTTATATCTCCCCCCTTCCCACTGTCCAGGGCCCCAAACACCTCTTCCAGGTGAAACAGCGATTTACTTGTACCTCTTGCAATCTAGTATACTGTATTCGCTGCTCACGATGCGGTCTCCTCTACATTGGGGAGACCAAACGCAGATTGGGTGACCGCTTTGCGGAACACCTCCGTTCAGTCCGTAAGGGTGACCCCGAGCTTCCGGTCGCCTGTCATTTTAATTCACTGCCCCATTCCCACTCGGACCTCACCGTCCTCGGCCTCTTGCATTGTTCCACGAAAGCTCAACGTAAGCTCGAGGAACAGCACCTCATCTTCCGATTAGGCACTTTACAGCCTTCTGGACTCAATATCGAGTTCAACAATTTCAGATCATAACCTCGGCCCCTATTACATTTTTACTTATATTTTTTATCCACACCTTTGTTTTGGTTTCCCTCCCCCCACCTTTCCTTTTTTTTTCTCTCTCCCACATGGCAGCTGCCTCTCATTCTGCCAGCGCATTTCACACCTAATCTAGAGCTGTCTTTTGTCTCCACTAGTCCTATCACCACCTCGTCTCGTTTTGAATACCTCTTAATGGCCTAGAAATTCAGTTGGGCACGCCAGCCGTTAGCGCCTTAGGAGGAGTAGATCTCGAGCGCTAGGCGCTTAGCGCCCGGGCGCAGCGCGATCTGCGCCTCGCCCCAACTTCAGTACACATTTAGCGCCGGCGCAAAGTCTTAGCGCGCGCCCTGCTGTGCGCGCAGATCATGACGTCATTTCCTAGTGCAACGCCCTTTGTGCGCCCCGAACCGGAACTTCACTCGCGCCGGCCCATTGTGCGCCGGGCGGCCCTAACGACTGTGAAGTGGAACGGTACACAGCCGAGGCGGGCCGCGGGGAGCGCTAATTAAAGGGCACTTACCCTGCACTACAAAGGCCAGCCATTTTGCAGCATTCACTCTTGTGCAACGGTTTTGGACCAACACTAGGACAGGTATTTTTGGCTCAGGCCAGAGCTTAGCAATTATCTTTGCCTTCATTGAGAGCTCAGTGTTTGCTAGCATACAATGGGGGCTGCATTGGGTGCCAACGCTGACTTTCAGCCTTATGCCAGAAGGGCTTACAGACGCCGTGAGAGAGTGGCAGCCCTGGCTAGACGCAGAGGGGGCAACAGGCGTCGCCAACTGAGGCCTTACCCACCCAGGGTATACCGCCAGCAGTCCTCCTATCTGACCATGTCTGCCGCGAAGTGTGTTAGGAGGCTGCGATTCAGAAGGGAGGTGGCTGCAGACATCTGCCAGCTGCTTCACAGAGATCTGCAGCCACAGCTCTGTCGGTGGCAGTGAAGGTGACGGTGGCTCTCAACTTCTATGCCATCGGCTCCTTCCAATCCGCTGCTGGGGACATCGCTAACATCTCCCAGTTCGCCGTGCATTGCTGCATCCGCCAGGTGACCGATGCCCTTTTCAGAAGGAGACATCAATTCATCTCCTTCCCCACGACCCTGGACAAGCAGCAGCAGCGTGCAGTGGGATTTGCAAGAATAGCGGGCTTCCCCATGGTGCAGGGCGCCATTGACTGCACGCATGTGGCTTTGCGGGCACCTCTGGAGCATGCCGAGGATTACCGCAACCGGAAGGGCTACCATTCCCTCAACGTACAGCTGATGTGTGACCACAGGCAGCACATCCTAGCTATCAATGCCCGCTTTCCAGGCAGCAGCCACGATGCCTTTATCCTGCGACAGACAACTGTGGCTGACATGTTCCAGGCACAGCCTCACCCAAGAGGATGGCTTATCGGAGACAAAGGCTATCCTTTGTGTACCTGGCTCATGACCCCGCTCCGCGCGCCCACGACCCCTGCTGAAGAGACATACAACGAGAGCCATCAAGCGACTAGGAACATCATAGAACAAACAATCGGCGTCCTCAAGCAACGGTTCCGCTGTCTCGATCGCTCCGGGGGAGCCCTCCAGTATTCGCAGGAGCGAGTCTCCCAATTCGTCGTCGTTTGCTGCATGCTGCACAACCTGGCTATCCGCAGGACTCAGGCACTGCCACCTCACGTTGGAGCACCACCTCAGGAGGAGGAGCAGGAGGAGCATGAGGAGGAGGAGGACGAGGAGTACCAGCCCAGGAGGGAGGCAGAAGGTCCAAGGGCCGCCCGTCGGCGGCTTATTGAACGTCACTTCTAGGCCCCCTGTCAGGGAATGGCTTGTGCCAATGAAAGAACATGATTGCAGCCGCTCCGCAGGCCCTCAGCCGGTTAAGGCAACAAACACTTCAAAGATCAAACATGGACAATGTTAATAAATAAAATGCTTTATTGTACAAACTCAGGGCCCTTCCCACATGAAAACCAAAAACAGACGAAACCCCCAAAAAACACTCAAACACATTACTCGCTCCCACAACCTGGAGAGGATTAACAAAACAGTGCAACTAAAATGGCCGTCATCCTCGGCCTTCGTAAAAAACAAACATCACATCCTCGGCCTTCAAAAAACAAACATCCAATTCTCGGCTTTCAAAAAACAAACATCCAATTCTCGGCCTCAAAAAACAAACACAAGTGGCCACACATTCGACTTTTTGGCCCGCTAGAGCGATGCCTTGGCCATCTTTGTGTGGCCCCTGCCCGCCCTGCTGCTCCTCCTCAAAGTAAGGCCATTGGCTGCTGCAAGGCTGGGGGCAGGCTCCTGAGGGGCACATGTCGTGACGGCAGATGCCCTTGGGGGTCGGCCTAGTTGAGGTCTGGCCGCCAAGTGGGCGGCTGTTGAATGCTGCAGCTGTGGCTGGCCAGCATCAGTCGCTGCAGCAGCTCTTGGCAGCTCCACTGGGGGAGTGGCAGTGGCGGCTGGAGGAATGGGGGCAAGCTGGCGGATGGCAGGCGCTCGCTGGTCGCCTGAGACACTGGCACTCGCCTGGGCCAGCACTGCAGCATGCGCACCAATCTGCCGAGGGACAGACCGCTGTGCTGCTGCAGCGCGCCGGGTGCCCTGGCGGTGCCTGGCTGACACAGCGAGTGTGGCAGCAGTGAGTGCCCGTGTTGCCCTGTTCAGTGACCTCATCAGAGCACCCAGTGACTGCACGGCACCACTGATCAGCTGCCCACTCGCTGCCTGAGCTGCCCTGAATGCCGCCCGACTCGTTGCCTGCTCTGCCCTGAATTCCGCCAAACTGATGGCCTGTGAGGCCCCGACGTCGGTGACACTCCGAGAGAGGGACTCGATGGCCTCAGGCAACCGTGCCACTACCCCCATGAGCTCCGTGTGCCGGCGCTCCGAATCCGTGGACAAGTCCTCGAGGCGTTCCATCTCCTCGGCGAAGACCATCTCCGGACTGGAGGCCGGACTCTCCCTCTGGGGAGAAGGCCGCCGAGCTGGCCGACCCTTCCTGCGTTGCTGGACGCCGCTGGGCCCAGCAATTGGACTCCCCTCCGACCCTTCCCCCCCTCTGGGGAGAAGGCCACCGAGCTGGCTGACCCTTCCTGTGTTGCTGGACGCCGCTGGGCCCAGCAATTGGACTCCCCTCTGACCCTTCCCCCCTCTGGGGAGAAGGCCGCTGAGCTTCCACCCCCCTCCCGCGTTTCTGCAGGCCGCAGGTCCCATGAGCTCCCCTCCCCTCCGATACTTCCGCCACGCTCCCCTCCAGGGAAGACTTGTCCCCTACATTCGCATGGGTTGCCGCGGCTGAGGGTTCCCCTGATGGGCCGCCTTCCTCTTGCTCCTCCTCCTCCTCCTCTTCTGAGGGGCTGTCACTGGCAAGTTCAGGGACCTCCTCCTCACCATCTGAAAGCAGGAAGGCACAAGAGTAGCTTTAGAGTGAGGAGAGGGCGTCAGCGAGGGATGCATGAGTGGTGGCATTCAGCGCATTGGTCGGACAGTGGCAAAGGATGTAGATCAGATGCGCAAGTGGGACGAGAGAGGTCCAAAAGGTGATGTCCTTACCATTGGTGCCCAGAACAGGGTCGGCATCTCCACATGCAACGGGGCCAATCACCCGGCCACCCATGATGCGCTCCACGTGATGTTGCAGCTCGGTGAGCGGCTGGATCTGGGGTCGGCCTCCCCTGGTCGCAGTCCGGCTCTTCTTATTATTGGCCAGCTTGGCCTGCAAGAGAAAGGACGGCCTCTAAGTACAGTGTGTAGCCCTGATCTTGTGTGCACTGCCTCCCATGGTGGAATAGCCTGGCCAGTGTGTCGCCCTGATCTTGTGTGCACTGCCTCCCATGGTGGAATAGCCTGGCCAGTGTGTTAAGTGCAGAATGTGCAATTGATGTTCATGCCTGTCCCATAGCTGCTGCATGAGGGCTGGCCATTAGGGCTTTCAGGTCCCTTTGCCCATAATGTGAGGTGCACATGCAAGGATGAGGAGGACACTGGAAAGGGTACTCACCCTGACAATCCGAGTGAGGTCATTAAACTTTTTGCGGCATTGGACACCGCTCCTGGGGACCTCGCTGTTGGCGGACACCTTGCTGGCGACATGCCTCCAGGCTCTCCGGTAGACGCGGCCCGGCGCCTTCCTGCCATTGTCCGGGTACAAAATATGGCGCCTCTTCTCCACAGCACCAACCAGCACACTCAGATCAAGCTCTGAGAAGCGCTGCGCTCGTTCACGGGCCTTCTGCATGGCTTCAGGCGCTATTTGGGTCCAGCAGCAGTGTTCAGGCCTAGCTGGAGGGCTCCACTATCCAGGGCGTGGCAGCAGACCAAGTCGACCCTTCCCCCTTAAGAGCTGGCCGGCGCCAGGGTGTCTGCTGTCAATCACGAGATGGCCGCACCTGCGCTGCGCCCGGCCTCGGCGCTCTCGCTCAGCACCTCCGGCTTAGCGCCTAAAGAGAGGCGTGCAGCGCCAGTTTTAGCGCTCGAGCAAACTCTTAGGGCGAAGCTAATGAATATCAGAGAAGTGGCCTCGAATTTGCGCCGGGCGCAAACTTTAGCGGCCGCCCGACTTTACCGCCCCAAAAGTGGCTACAATGAATTTCTAGGCCAATGTCTCTTCTCTTTTGTTCTCTCCCAGCCCGGCCTCTTAATCTATTTCATTCCCTGTGCCTCTTTAGTCTTGATAAAGGGTTTTGACCCGAAACGTTGACTCTAATTTCTCTCCACGGATGTTGCCTGGCCTGCTGAGTTTTTCCAGCATTTTCTGTTGTTATTTCGGATTTCCAGCATCTGCAGTATTTTGCTATCACTATAGTTACTAGTTATTGCTGGTGGGAAATGGCAGACACTAATTACTGAGGAACACATTGCTACACGGAACTACACTGTGGAAAAAATGGGGGAATAGCTTTAGCTTCAATCTGTTGCTGAAATGCTGGAATAAGCGTGAGAGCACAAACATTTTTAGATCTGAGGACAAACAAGTTATCTAAGGGCAATTAAATGCAAATTTGTTCTGAGAATTGGCTGTTTGCAAAAGCTGAGCAGAGGATTGACATTGAAATCTGCTCCTCCTCGTTTTAAGCTGAGGAACATTTTAGGAGACTCCCAATTACATGTGAAGATTAACCTGTTGGATGCTGCTCTAGATTGGCCTTGGGAATGATTAGAACTGGGTAGAAACCTCTGAAAACTACTAAAAGGCAAATTTAGAACTGAAATTAGGAAGTTCTTCTTCACACAGTGTGATCTACGTATAGAATGAACTCCCAGATAGAGTAGGTTCCAAAGATGGCTTAAAGTTCTACCCCAATACTTGAAATGGACAAAGAGGACATGGCAGTCCTCTGTCATAGTCAACAACAACAACAGCAACTTGTATTTATATAGCACCTTTAACATAGTAAAATGTCCCAAGGCACTGCACAGGAGTATTTTAAGACAAAAAATTTGACACCGGTCCACATAAGGATAAATTAGGGCAGGTGACCGAAAGCATGGTCAAAGAGGTAGGTATTAAGGAGCATCTTAAAGGAGGAAAGAGAGGTAGAGAGACGGACAGGTTTAGGCAGGGAATTCCAGAGCTTAGGGCCTAGGCAACAGAAGGCACGGCCACCAATGGTTGAGCGATTATAATCAGGGATGCTTAAGAGGGCAGAATTAGAGGAGCGCAGATAACTCCGGGGGGTGGGGGGGAGCGGTTGTGGGGCTGAAGGAGATTACAGAGATAGGAAGGGGCGAAGCCATGGAGGGATTTGAAAACAAGGATGAGAATTTTGAAATCGAAGTGCTGATTAACCGAGAGCCAATGTAGGTCAGCGAGCACAGGGGTGATGGGCGAACGGGACTTGGTGCTAGTTAGGACATAGTCAGAGGACATGAGGACACAGGAGATGATGCGAGGCTGGAGGAGGTTGCAGAATGATACTAGGGCTTAGACGGTTAAATTATGAGGAGAGGTTGCATTAGCTTGCCTTGTTTTCCCTTGAGTATAGAAGATTTGTGTGACGAGGATCAGTCAAGACAGGGGTCAATAAATTTTTGGGAACTAAGGGAATCAAGGGATATGGGGATTGTGCGGGAAGGTGGTATTATGTCCGTGTATAATTGAGACACGGACTGCAGGAGTTGATTATAACAAGTCTTTACTGAATGGAGACAACCAGGAAACTGAAACTACAGAAGCCTGCTAGGGCCTTTTATACAGGGGTGGTCACTGCCGGTACTGCAGTCTGAGACCAGTTATTCCCTTAAAGGTACATACACAACAATTCCTCCCCTTTTTGATAAACAGTACATAACATTCATTTAACAACTAAATAATAACGAATTACAATTACAATTACGGTTGCTAGATACATTGGTTGAAGTTAAGCAATTATAAGTTCAGTCTTTGAGGAGGCTTCCTGATTCTGTCTGGATAACGGCTCTTTGGAATATCAGGTTCTTCTGGCAAGGTTGAGTCGGGATCAATGTCGTTGTTTGGTTCGTCTGCTTCCAATATCACTGATTCTGCGGTAGATGCAATTGGTACTTCGGTTTCATCGCCAGGTGTATCAGATCGTGGTGTGGAGTTGACGTTTTCCAGTGACTCTAGAATCTGGTCAGCATGGCGTCTTACAATGCTCTCTCCAACGTCCACGGTATACATTAGAGGTCCTTGCCGTGTACAGATCGTTCCTGGCTGCCATTTCTCTGTGCGGTAGTCCTGGGCCAAAACTGGTTGACCTATCTTAAAACTCCTGGTCGGCCTTTCATTCATATTCTGAAACTGCCTGTTCTCCACATCTCTTCTGACGTTTGGCTTAACCAAATCCAAGCGGCATCGTAGTCTTCGATTGAAGAACATCATGGCTGGAGTTTGGTTGGTAACCGCATGTGTCGCATTCCGGTAGGCAAACAAGAAGTTATCCACCTTGTGTTGTAGGGGTATATCTTCATTACACATTGCCTTGATAGCCTTCTTGAATGTTTGAACAAACCTCTCGGCCAATCCATTAGTGGCTGGATGGTATGGGGCGGATGTGTAATGCTTAACACCATTGTTCTTTAAGAACCTCCGGAACTCTTCAGACACAAACTGTGGTCCATTGTCAGAGCAAATCTGTTCAGGCAGCCCATTCCTGGCGAATATGGTTCGTAAGACTGTGATAGTTTTTTGTGGTGGTTGAGGACATTTTTATTACCTCTGGCCACTTTGAATGTGCATCCACCGCAATTAAAAACATCGAGTCCATAAAGGGACCAGCAAAATCAATGTGCACCCTTTGCCATGGAGATGAGGGCCACTCCCATGGATGTAGAGGGGCTTGTGGTGGGGTGTTTTGGACCTTCTGGCATCCTGTACAGCTCTTGGTCATCTCTTCGATTTCTCTATCGATTCCCGGCCACCACACAAACGCTCTGGCTAAGTTCTTCATTTTTACCCCTCCCAGATAACCCTCATGAAGCTCATTGAGCACTCTATCCTTCAATTTGCGTGGAATTACTACTCTGGATCCACACATCAAGGTTCCTCTGCACACTGACAGCTGTTCTCTTCTCGGCGAGAATGCTGGCAGCAGCGGTTCGCCATGTGCTGGCCATCCCTTCACCGTTAAATCATAGACCCTGGAGAGTGTCGGGTCATTTCGTGTTTCCTTTTCTATGTTTGCATTCGTCACAGGGAGACATTCGACTATAGTCAAGTGGAATAACTCCACTGGATCCACTGCCAGTTCTTCTTCCACCGTCGGCAATGGTAGGCGCGACAATCCATCAGCATTCCCATGCTGTTTAGTTCCTTTGTACTCGATGTCATATTGGTGTGCCCCTAGGAAAAGGGACCACCTCTGTAGCCGTTGTGCCGTCATTATCGGTACGCCCTTCTGAGGGTTGAAAATGGAGACGAGAGGTTGATGATCAGTTAGTAGAGTAAATTTCTGACCGTGCAGGTAGTGATTGAACTTCTTCACCCCCCACACCAGGCTGAGGGCCTCTCTGTCAATCTGGGCGTAGTTACGCTCGGCTGAAGTTAACGAGCGTGACGCAAAAGCTATCGGCCTCTCTGAACCATCAAGGAATTTATGTGACAGTACCGCCCCAATGCCGTAGGGAGACGCATCACACGCCAGTCTTATCGGTAGTGATGGGTTGTAGTGAGCCAATACTTCTCTTGAAATGATTAGGTCCTTACTCTTCTGAAAGGCCCGCTTACATTCATCGCTCCATTTCCATGCTACTCCCGTTCATAGTAGGGCGTTCAGTGGATGCAGAATTGTGGACAAATTCGGCAAAAACTTATGGTAGTAATTCACCAATCCGAGGAATGACCTCAGTTGCGACACATTTTCAGGCGCTGGAGCCTTAACTACCGCTTCAATTTTGTCAGGGGACTTATGCAACCCCTCTTCATCAATCACGTGGCCACAATACGATACTGTTTCTTAAAAAACTCGCACTTGGGGCGATTGGCTCGTAGCCCATGTTCACGTAGTCTAGTGAGCACCTGCTCTAGGTTGGCAAGGTGTTCACTGTCATCTTCACCTGACACTAGGATGTCGTCCAAGTAACACTGAGTCCCCGGAATCCCTTGCAGGACTTGTTCCATCGCTCTTTGCCATATTGTCGGAGCTGATGCTACTCCGAATACCAGTCGATTATACTGGTAAAGACCTTTGTGAGTGTTTATCGTGAGATACTTCCTAGAGGATTCTTCAACCTCCATCTGCAAATATGCTTGTGCTAGGTCAATTTTTGTAAAACGCTTCCCTCCAGATAGTGAGGCGAAGATATCTTCTATCCTTGGAAGAGGATATTGTACTGTGTGAAGGACTGGGTTCACAGTCACCTTGAAGTCCCCACAGATGCGAACCTTCCTTGGCTCCTCAGACTTATTGTTTAACGTTTTCTTCATGACAGGAACGATGGGTGTCGCCCACTCGCTCCAGTCTACCTTAGATAACATGCCTGCATTCTCCAGATTCTCCAGCTCTGCCTCGACGGCTGGGCGAATTGCATATGGTACTGGTCTTGCTTTGAAAAACTTGGGAATTGCATTCTCCTCTATTTTTATCGAGGCGGTTACGCCTTTAAGAGTGCCCAGTTCTTGTTGAAATACCTCTTTGGCGTCAGCTAAGATTGTTGACAATCGTCCAGGAGTGACGTCGTCATCCTTTTTACCAGCCACCGTCAGTGCCTGAACGGAGTGCCAGTCTAAACTTATCTTTCTGATTCATTCACGTCCCAATAACGGTGGTCCACCATCTTGCAGAATGTAGAGATACAATTTCCGTATTTTCTTGCCGTTGTATTCGACAGGCACCCTTATTTTTCCTCTGGGGTATACTTTTTGCCCTGTATGCGTCCTCAAGACAATGGATGTCTCTCTCAAGGGTATGTGTGAGAATATCCGCTCATAGTCTCGTCGATTCATGACGGTTAGAGCTGATCCTGTATCCAATTCCATTTTGACTTGGGACCCTGCTATCGTGAGGGTGACCCAAATGGTTCGGTGATCCTCTTTTGCGATTACGTTGTGAAGTTTGAGACAGCTTAGTCTTTTGTTCCCGGATTCACTATCGCTCATCTGGTCTTCGGAACTACTGTCCGTCATCTTTTGTACTTTGCTGTACGGTTCCTTAGTAGCCTTTTTGTTGTCGTTAGTCTTCTTCCCAGACCTGCAAACTCGTGCAATGTGTCCCATCTTTCCGCATTGCCTGCATATTTTGTCCTTGGACCAGCAGTCCTTCTGGTCATGGTTTGTTCTGCCGCAGCGATAACAGTTTGCAAATCCCCGCGTCATTTCGTGGGTGCCGTATTCCTGTGGCTTTTGTTGTATTTCCGCAGCTCCCCTTGCTGCTGCTTCATACGATACTGCCACGCTGAAAGCCTTATCTAGCGTCAGCTCTTTCTCTGAGAGTAACCTCTTCTGGGTTCCTTCACTCAGGAGTCCACAGACAAATTTGTCCCATAAGGTTTCTGCCAGTCCTGCTCCGAACGGGCAGTGCTTTGATAGCTTGCGTAGTTCCGTAAGGTAAACAGCATTGCTCTCATTTTTATGCTGATTTCTCCTGTGGAATTCAAATCTTTCTGCAATCAGCAGCGGTGTAGGATTTAGGTGTTCCTGTAGGATAGCAACAATTTTGTTAAAACTCTTCGCTTTCGGTTTGGCTGGAGTAATCAGGTCCCGCAATAGGCCGTACGTTCTTGCGCCCATTAAATTTAGCAATACCGATGCCTTTTTCTCATCGGCTATTTTGTTTGCCTCGCAATATACCTCGACTCTTTCCACATACGTGGTCCAGTCTTCTATTGCATTATCGAAGGCAGTGATATCGCCAGTCTTTGGCATCTTGAAAATCTAAGATGGCGCCTCCTGCGCTTTTCCTTCGTCCCCAATGGATCAAAATGGTGCCTCCCGCGCTTTTCCTTCTTCCCCGCCGAGTTAAGATGGCACCTCCCACGCTTTCCCGCCGCTGCCGCTGCTGCCAACGCTGTTGCTGGCGATTATATTTATTTTACTATCCTGTAATGGCGACGCCCTATGGTCTTCGCACCTCCCCGATCGCTGCTGCCAACGCCGCTCTCCGCGGTATTTTTATTTTTCTATCGCGCTTCAATATTTGCTCCGTTAATTGAAGAACCGTTCCCGTCGTGGAGCGGACCCTCTGGGACACTTCCCTCCCTCTTCTTAGGTCCGAACGCTGCCCGGCTTCGAAGCACCGGCCGCGCCCTGTGTGCTCCACCCTCTCTCTCTCTTTGCTTCCTGACTCGCTGCCCGGCCCCATTGCAGAGCTACCCGATCGAGCTCTAGCCCGCCGCAGCCCAGGAAGGATCAGTGCACTACCTGCCACCAGCCCGATTAGCTGGGAAACCACAGACTGGAGAACCAAGCCTGGCTCTCGACAGTCTCTCCTGCAACTTTTCAATTCGATGATTTGGAGGGCGGTTGCCCACGGTCGATGCCCGTTTCTCGAGTTCCTTTGGATTATTTTTTTTTTCTTTCTTCTGGCTTCGACCTTCAATAACGTCGTCTGAGGTGCTGCCAAGTTGCAGGTAAGTTCGTTTCTTACTCGTCGCCAGTATTATGTCCGTGTATAATTGAGACACGGACTGCAGGAGTTGATTATAACAAGTCTTTACTGAATGGAGACAACCTGGAAACTGAAACTACAGAAGCCTGCTAGGGCCTTTTTTACAGGGGTGGTCACTGCCGGTACTGCAGTCTGAGACCAGTTATTCCCTTAAAGGTACATACACAACAGGTGGAGTTGAGGTAGAAGATCAGCCATGATCTTGTTGAATGGCAGAGAAAGCTCAAAGGGCCAAATGGACTACTCCAGCTCCTATTTCTTATGTTCTTCTGAACCCATAAGACCTCTTGTGGTATGGTGGCCTAGTGGTTATGGTACTGGACAAGCAACTCCGAGGTCAGAGTTCATATCCCACCATGACAAGTTGTGAAATTGAATTCAATAAATCTGGTAAATTTGTGAGCTGGCAAAAATGACCATGCAAACCGTTGGATTGTTGTGAAAACCCAATTGGTTCATTATTAATGCCATTCAGGGAGGGAAGCTGACCTCCACGTGACTCCAGTCCTGTCCCACACTGTGGTTGACTCTTAATGCCCGCAGGGCCTTTAGGGATGGCCAATAAATACTACCTTGCCGGTGTCGCCCACATTCCAGGAACAAATAACAACAACAGCTTATATTTATATAGCGCATTTTAAAGTAGTAAATCATCCCACGGCGCTTCACAGGAGCGTTATCAAACAACATTTGACACCGAGCCAAAAAAGGAGATCTTGGTCAAAGAAGGAGGTTTTAAGGAGCGTCTTAAAGGAGGAAAGAGAGGCAGAGAGGCGGAGAGGTTTAGGGAGGGAATTCCAGAGCTTAGAGACTTGGCAGCTGAAGGCATCTCCGGCAATGGTGGAGCGATTAAAATCGGGGATGCTCAAGAGGCCAGAATTGGAGGAGTGCAGGGTTTTCGGGCTGGAGGAGAAAATAGTAAAAATAAAATCAACTGTAGTTATATTGCTGAAAAATCAATCATTATTTAGCGACTTCCTTGGCATGTTTGCAATATTCAAGGACTGCACTAATATGATTGCACCAGAATTAAAAAAAATAAAATTTGCCATATTATTCAACATTAGCCAGGTTTAATATTTGCGCAAGAGCATGTAGAGGATGTGTAATAAAGAAAGTTTGGATATGATTTATATTTTGAGTGGGCTGACTAAGTAGCCCACGAGCGAGAAGGTTGTGAGGTGACTTATGATCAGTGCCACGAATGGCATAAAAAATCCTACCCCCCAATTCACATGTATTCGGTTTAGAAATGGAAAGAATTGGGAGCAGAAATGATAGAGATGGTTATGAATGATATATTATTGAACAATATCATCTTGGGTGCACCATCACCACAAGGGCTGCAATGATTCAAGGAGAAGGCCCACCACCACCTTCTCAGGGCAACGAGGAATGGGCAATAAATGTGGCCTTGCGTGCGCCTCCCAAGGGCAAAAAAAATGAAATAAATGACTATGGGGGAAAAATTCAGTTGTTTGCGCCTCCCGTTAGCGCCTTAAGAGGGCGCCAATTGGGGCGCAAAGCAACTAGCGCCTGGGCGCGGCGATGTTTGTGCCGCTCGCGAAATTAGCTAGACATTTTGCGGCGGCACTAAACACTCCTGCCACGATCTCCTGCGCCGGCAGATCGTGACGTCAGTCGAGTGCGCAACGCCCCGTTAGCGCCCCGGACCGGATATTGAGTGGCGCCCCCTGCCTTACCGCCTGCCGCTAGCAACGACAGGTTGAGGAGAGCGTTATGCTGTCAGAAAGGGACTTGGGGAGCGCTATCTAAAGGTGACCGCTTCCTACCTTTTTTTGTCGGTGACATTTTTGCACCACGCAGTCTGAGAGAGAGAGAGAGAGACTTCTGGAGAGATTCAAGGAGTTGAAGGAGTTTTGAGTACTGAGCAGCGCTTTGCAGGTTCATTTTGATTTGCCCTTCCTTGCTTCGCCAGCGCTCTGAGGTAGCGCCTCGCTCCTCGGCCTTTGTGCCTTAAGACAGGTGTGAAGCGCCTGATTTGGCGCTCCAATCACCTCCAGGGGTGATAAAAGCCAAGTTTGCTGTCAGAGGCGATAATTAGTGCCAGGCGCTAAACTTTGCGCACCGCCGATAATGGCGCCCCAAACGGGGCGATACCGAATTTTTCCCCCTATATGACTTGCAGATTGATTTTTGATGAAGTCATTCTGACCTGGTTTTCCTGCAAGGTAGTTCAGTTCTTTTTAAAAAAAATAAAGACTTTTATGATATGGAGGAGGGACAAAGCTAAAGATTCCTTTTGTGAAGAAAAAAACTCCATTATGAATCTTAGTTAATGTGTAGCAGACAAACTAGTCACCCACTGCTGAATTTCAGGCAGACAGGAGCACAATGCAGATAAACATTTCACTTTATATGACATGTGTGTCCATGCATGACTTTGTTTAATGATTTAGTTTTAGGTATTGAATGATTTCAATGGCCTTTGGCACAAAAGTTTGCCAATTGGTAGATTTTTATCAGTCTCTTGATGTATCAACTTCCTAATTTAAGCACAACTTTTTTTTTCTAAACATGGAGCCACTGGGAGATCTGTTTCTCCGTGTTGGTGACGGACTGACTCACTGTTTGTTTGTTTGTTTATTAGATGTTTAGACTTGATTTGTGGGTCTGACTCTAAAATGTCCCTGGCACTGTGGCACACAGCTAATATTCTATATTGTGAACCATTTGTTGTGCTTTTTGAATCTTTAAAATTGGTGAGCGAATGTACTTGATGAGCAATATGACTGCATTGCCACCATTTACAGCACCACAAAAGGGATGACTGCCTACAGAATCCATCCCTCCCCACCCCCCAGCTTTATGTTTTTAAGTGGGAGACCCTCCTCCCACTTTAAAACATCAGCAAAGAAATTGTTCAGCAATGGATAGAAGTAGCTATTACATTGGCTAAGCAACTAAGCTTCACTCATGTCAGCAGTGAACTGTGAACATCAGGTTCACATAAATGCTTTCTTGGGTGTTCCATCAACCCTTTCTGTTTGCACTGTGTGGCTTGCCTTTGGTGTAGAATATAGATTGCCAGCTCCCTAACTCCACTCTGCCTGCTCTAAGAACCTGTATTCACGTTTCTTCCTCTCTCTTTCTAAGGCATAACCTTAAAATTAGAGCCAGGCCGTTCAGGGGTGCTGTCAGGAAACACTTCTTCACACAAAGGGCAGTGGAAATCTAGAACTCTCTACCCCAAAAAGCTGTTGAGGCTAGGTCATTGAAAATGTCAAAACTGCGATTGATAGGCTTTTTGTTAGGCAAGGGTATTAGAGGTTACAGAGCTGAGGTGGGTAGATGGAGTCGAGATTCAAATCAGCCATGATCTAATTGAAAGGCGGGACAGGCTCCAGGTGCTAAATGGCCTAACCCTGTTCCTATGTTCCTTGATTGCCAGCTCCCTAAATGTGTGGCTTGCATTGTTAGCTCCCTAACCCCACTCTGCCTGTTCCTGAAAAACTTGTATTCACGTTTCTTGCTCTGCTTTTTGTTTCTTCTCTGCTGGACACCAAAAGGGTCTGATTAACTGAAATGCTCGGAGAACCTTCAGAACAGCACTAAGTGGGCTGTTGCTAAGTGATGCTACTTAATATCGGAAGCCTCAATGAATGATGTAAACATGAGCACCTTTTTGTTGTCCCTCACAGTGGCGCGCTCATTGGGCTCCGTGCTGTCAGCTGGGCTGGAGGAGCAAGTAGACAATGTCCAGAAAGAGAGAGACGCTGGCTGATGTGCGGCTTGCGGGAGGAGCGGATTCCGATGCCAGAGGGACTACCAGGAACACCAGAGCGAATCCCAATGGATGCAGCACTCGCCACGAGACCCTGGAAAAGGCTCGCGAACTCTTCCAGCTGTGTGACAAAGAGGAGAAGGGCTTTATCACCAAGCGGGACATGCAGGTAGTGCGCGCGCTGTGTTCTTTCTTTCTTCTACTGCAAACCTGCGTTCCTGTCAAGAAACCAATTTTAAGATTTGAAATTAATTTTTTTTTATTTATGATGGTGAGTGTAAAGTTTCTAGGTGAATGTTGGAATCCTGTTCCAGGTGTTAACAGGAACGAGACAGAATGATAGTGAATTATTCTTCCTGAAATCTTAAACAGGGTTCGGGGGTAGGTAAGGAGAACACTCTATATTGAAAAGTCTCTGCGCAGTATGTCCCAGATGCCAGCCTTGGATCAGTTGGTAGCACTCTCATCTTGGAGTCAGAAGGTTGTGGGTTCAAAGTCCCACTCCAGAGGTTTGAACACAAAATTAACGTGGACACTCCCAGTGCAGTACTGAGGGACTGTTGCACTGCCCGAGGTGTTGTCTTTAAGATGAGATGTTAAACCATGGCCCCGTCTGTCCTTTCAGGTGGAAATAAAAGAGCCCATGGCAATATTTTGAAGCAGAGCAGGAGAGTTCTCCCTGGTGTCCTGGCCAATATTTATCCTTCAACCAACACCTAAAAAAGCAGATAATTATCACATTGTTTGTGGGAGCTTGCTGTGTGCAAGTTCCCTACATTACAAATAGTGACTAGGCTTCAGAAGTACTTAATTGGCTGTAAACTGCTTTGTGATGTTCTGAAGTCGTGAAAGGCGCTATATAAAGGCAAGTTCCTTCTTTCAGAGTATACTGGACTAATTTGGGAGCAATTTTGACTTTGTATGATTGGCTATCGCGTTTTAAACTATCTGCAGCCTGTTTTATATTGACTTTAATGGAGATAAAACTTGGGAAAGATGTAAAACAGGCTGTCAACTCGCTATTGCCTGTTTTACACTATCACACAAAGTTAAAATTACCCCCATTGTGCTAAAATTGTAGTGAAGGGTAAATTCTGGAATGCTCCTTTTAAACACCATACAAATTTTTTTAAAGAAAAAAAAGCTTTGCAGGTTTTTAACACACCAAGTTTTTTAACCAAGGAAGCTACTTGTATACAAGTGCAGGTAACAAAGGTGAGATAGGTAATGAAATCAGGCAGCACTCAAAATTAAATATATGTTGCAGAAAAGTGGCTGTGACTGACCTAAACTGAAAACGTCCTGTGCTCAGAGTTACAGCAGTTGCTGCATTGACCACCTGAGGGAGATTTCTCTTTCAGCCAGAGCTGCCGTATGTTTGGCTGACCCCATCCAGGAGATGTTCAGTGTCTCCAACATTGAGTCTGGGTTTAGTGACTCTAAGCTGCCACTTCAGTGCAGCACTAAGGGAACACTGCATTGTGGGAACGGCCATCTTTTGGATGCGGCGTTAAATCAAGGCCCTGTCTTCCTGCTCGGGTGGAGGGGAACTTTTCTTGAAGATCAGGGTGTCCGGTGCCCTGGCCAATATTTGTCCCTCAACCAACACCACCGAAACAGGTTGGCTAGTCATTTATCTCATTTGCTGTTTATGGGATCTTGCTGTGTGTCAACTAAATTCATTGACTATGAAGCACTTTGAGATGTGCTGAGGACATGAAAGGCACTATATAAATGCAAGTCCGTTCTTCTGTAGTGTTCATGTGTCCTCCAGTCCCGATTCTCAACATTTGTTGATCAGAAATCCAACTAGTTTGAGAATGTCACTTTAATAAAGAATTGGGAAACAAAGCACTTCAGGAGATTAAAGTCCTGTGTTCCCCCTATAACTAATGAACAGTTGCAAATGCTATTTTACCATATTCTTAACCTTAACTCCAGACAAGAATATTTTAGCCTAACTGGATGACAAGCTGAGATATATCCCAGCATCTTGCATTACATACATTATTAAGTTAATTTATAAACAGATCAAAAGATTTAGGTGTTCAAAGATCTTATTATGAAAATGCTAAAACCATATTGAAAGGAGCTGACACTGCTGGAGATGTTTCTGCATTAAATTACTGACCAAATTATAATGGAATCAAGATGAATATCAACTAGTTTACAATGGCCAGTGACCCTTGACTATCTGATGAGCTCTAGTAAGTGCTCCAGTTTTGTTTCATTTTTTATAAAGATTTACAGTTTACAGCCACTGAATTTTTTGTATTCTGAAGGGGAGAAAGAGGGGGGTAAAATAATCCAGTGTTCTTGCGTCCTGATCGTCATCCAGTGATGCCAGCGGGAAACTGATTGTTGGTTTGTTTGTCAGAAGAGGATAGTATCAAGTTCTCATGGTCAAATAGCTTGCTGATATTTTTATAGGGGTGGAAAAGGGTAGGGGATATAGGTAGTGAGTAATACAGGGAAATGGTTGGAGATAAGTGATGGAGACCGTAGGAGGAGAGAGGCTATGGGAGATGGGAAGGTCAAGAGGGTGGTTGTGAATGTGGGTAGGAGAGCTTCTATGGAGGGAGAGGTTTAGGGAGGATAGGAACAGCAGTGAATTCAAAAGAGAGAAGGCAAGGGGAGCTGAGCTGGAGTAAAATCACTGTGGATAAGCAGCTACTCAGTGCAGAGACTGAGGGAGGAAAGTTGGGGGGTAGATAACGAGGAATTTAGAGGAGAAGGGTGGGACAGGGTGAGGAGGAGGTGCCAGAGGTGAAGGGGGAGAAAGGCCAAGTTGTGACTTGGTGATAGGTGCAACACTGCCACCACGATGGTTTAGATGGGGCAGGTGGTGGAAAGTATAGACTGATGCAGAGGCTTCGGTAAGGGGTGAGGTGTTGCCACCCGTGACAGTTTCAGTCAAAGCCATGATGTTCGTGTAATCATCCACAATAAGATTCTGAATGGCTAGGGCCTTGTTTGGGAGTGAATGGACATTCTGCAGGGAGATGCAGTGAGTGGCGGTGTTCCACTGGCAGAGTCCAAGAGGACAGTGGTGGGAGGGATGAGCAGGGTGGTAAGGAGGTTGGTGGGGTAAGTTGTCACAAGGTTGGCGAGAGAAGGCTGAGGTAGTTGGTTTTGCTGTCCGTAAGGAAGCAATAATGGGTGCCTCGATGACGCCTTTTGGAGAATGTCGGGAGAGGCACAGAGTTAGCTGTGGGCTTGGTCAAGGGGGTTTCAAGCCAGGGACACTGGCAGGAGAGTAGATGAGTAATGTTGGCTTGGTGTAGGGAATTGCAGGGGGATTGCAAATACCTAAGAATGGAGAAACGAAAGGCATGAGTAGGGCAACAGGAAGCAGAGAGGTGGGGGGAGAGGGGTGGCAAAAAGGGTAATGAAGATAATGGGCCCGGGTCTGGAGTGGCAGCCAAAATACATACACAAATGGACAAAGAAGAAATTTGAGTTGCATAGGCTTGATAAGAGATTAGGAGAGATATATCCTTGTCATAAACAGAGGACAGGGAGGAGATGATAAAGTCTCTATGGTGAGATAAAGTTGACTTGTAGACAGTTTGGATTGTCCATAAACCAGTATCCAGGTTTGGAGATGATTGTGGATTTAGGAACCCCTCAAGGAGCAGAGTATCAGCTGATGCACTGATGGAGGTTGTCTAGTGGAATCAGATGGCCGAGGAAGAGTGGAGAGTCAACCGCGAGCCCCCAGAGGTTGATCCTGGGGTCCCGCAGAGATGTGTAGTGACAGGAGAGGAACAAGAAGCAGTAGAAGTGAAACCTGAGGATCAAAAGCGGTGAAGACCTTGGAGCCAGGGAAGGGTGAAGGGTAAATCCATACGCTCAATGCAGATAAGAGAACTGGACCAAGGAACAACTGTCGGATGGCTAGAGTACATAGCATTGGGAGCAGCTTGAGGAGCAGGTCTAAAGTAGTCCAGTGAAGGGTGATGGAGGAGTTTTGACAGGTGAGTGAAGCAGAGCAGAGTCAGGAACCACAGGACGCACCGATCATTCAGTAGCGTGAGAGCAGGATAGGAACTAACGGGAACAGATCAGCACTAGCCATGATTTGCCTTGTGCCGAGAAAACCTATTAAGATGGCTGACGGGTGGCGACTTGCTTGTACTGCTGTAAATACTCTGTGTTCATGATCCTCAGACTAGTTTGAGTGTAATCAAGCCAGGCAACCACATTTCCAAGGTGTAAGCACCCATTCTGTGCTCAATTCCACTTTGAAACAGACATTGTTAGAGAGACAGATAAACAGACAAGACATCAGCAATAACAACAGAAAATGCTGGAAAAACTCAGCAGGTCAGGCAACATCCGTGGAGAGAAATTTGAGTTGACGTTTCGGGTTGGACCCTTCTTCAAAACTGGAAAGAAAAGAAGCTAGATCGGAGGCAGGGCTGCGATCGGACAAAAGAATAAAAGAAACAAAAGAAGTAAAAGAGATTAGAAGCTAGACGAGATGGTAATAGGCTAGGATTAGGTGTAAAGTGTACTGGCAGGGCAAAAGATAGCTGCCAGGTGTGAGAGAGAAACAAAAGGAAAGGGGGGGGGGGGGGAAAGGAGTGGAACAATTACAAGAGAAAATGAAATGGGGGCCGAGCTTATGATCTGAAATTGTTGAACTCGATATTGAGTCCGGAAGGCTGCAGACTGCCTAATCGGAAGATGAGGTGCTGTTCCTCGAGTTTAGCATTTCATGTCCAGGTTGAATTCACCCAAGATCTCTCGACAAATTGGAGAGAAATAGATGATCTAAACATGGGGGTTGGGTGCTGCTGGGGAGAGCAAGAACAAAAGGAAGAGGGACATGAGACAGCGAGTCTCTGGGAACTGTGGTAATGTTAGCGCTAGAGTGAAAAAATAACTCTGGTGCAAAAGACCACATACCATTTACTGTTGAAGAAGCAGGGAGTCGGTAAAGGTCTGGGAGATTAGTAGCTAGTCATTGTGTAGAATTGTACTGTTCTGCATGTGCTTTTATGTATTAAATTTCCTATAAATGCAATAATCAAGTTGTAGCCTGAAATGAACTTGAGTGTGGTATTTCCATCTTCCGGAATGACTAGGATTGAAGTAAGCTCATGGGGGATGCAAGGCTCACTTACAGGGAATGCAGTGAGACCACTGAAAGTTAAGAATGGCTCATTTAAAATACCATAAAGCTTTCACAACTTGACTGTTGTGAGGCAGACGGGCCCTCGGTTTAATGTCCCTTCTGAAAGACAACAGCTCTGGTAACGCAGCACTCCCCCAGAAGTGTCGACTTACATTATTTACTCAAGTGTCTGAAGTGGGACTTGAACCCACGACCTTCTGAGTCAGGCGAGAGTTCAACAGAGTAAGACGAGCTGACAATAGCAGAGAGGAGGCAATCCAGCAGCTTTCATGCTCTTTTTTCTGGTACGAGCCTACAAATGACCAAATTTATTGGATTCCATTTCACAACTTGCCATGGATTTGCACTCACCACCTCTGGGTTACTAATCCAGAACCAGAACCATCGCATGACCCAACTGAGATATAACCTAACTGTTCAATATTAATCTAACGGGTTCTTTTTAATTTTTTGAAAGGCTTGCGAATTGCAATGGTAGGTGCTAATCTGGTGCTCCTTTGATGATAGCTCACAGATAATTTTAGATGTTCTGCAAACTCATTTGATTTAAAAAGCTGCTTTCGATGTTGGCTTTTGTCTCGCTGCCTTGTTCCAGTGTCACCTTATAGAAAGTGAGCAGCTCAATTATAAATCATCCTTTTTGTTACTGGATTACGCCTGTATGTCTCATTTATAGTTCGGAGCATAGTCAGATCCACTGACCCTTTTATAAAAAAAAATGTTCAGAAGTACAAAGAATTCCTTGTACTGTAGTTTGAAGAACCTATTTGCTGTGGAATTAAATCTAGCTTTCTTGCAATGTTCACAATGCCGGAATACGTAGTCCTAGCAACATTGTAAAGCTCGAGGCTGGCTCGCCAGCTGGGTATCCAATAAGCAAGAGTAGTCCAGTTTTATTTGAGTGTTTTTTAATCTGTTCTGTAATGTGATGTCTTTTTGTTGTATTGCTGCCTTGGGAGTCTCTTCACCTTGCAGCTCTGTGACAGCTGGTTCCGACCTCCACTTCTTTATGTTGCAGTAATAATAAAGTTCCACGTATCCTGGAGAAAGGAAAATAACCACTTTATTAAAAGCAAATAGGAAGTCCTTACCGCAGCTTCACAGATGATTTAATTGGGAAATATGGTGTGATAAAATGAGTTCCCTGCTAAACGAGACTGTGTTTTTCTTGTGTAACATGTGGCTATTTGAGTTTTTGTTAATAAGAACACTTTAAGGCGGGCCTGTGTCTCGTATCTAGCTATTGAGTATTTGTGCATCAACCCCAAAGTGTCTCAATTAGGCCACATCATGCTATAGGGGTTTGCTTTGGTGATCCACCCTGGTTATCTGTCCTGCCAATATAGTCTCAAATATATCTGTCTGATGTATGCATTTCACAATAAATCCTTAGACAATACTTTGAGGTCTTGACACATTGACTGGTGAAAAACATTGATATTGATTATATCAAGATATTATATCACCTCCACTGTGCCTCAGAGGTTCAAATTATTTCCATAGTCTGCTACACAGCTACTGCTCCCTAGAAATGGTTATTTAATTAATGCACCATTGGTTGTTATAAATTTAAGAACATTGTAAATGTCTGTAAAGGCACATTGCCTGCTGAAGTGAGGGATTGTGGTAAAATAATATCAATAGCCATGGCAACTGACTAATTTCTTTTGCTAATTCTTTGAGAGTTTAGTTGGTGCCATTTGTAGAAGATTCTATATTTCTATGGGCGACCATATTTTCTAAACCGAATCCAGGGACACACAGGATGGGAGCACAGCAAACTAGCCAGAACGGACAATGTCGGTTGCGCAGCGTAGCGAGGCAAACATTTTTAGCAGTCTATATTTTAACAGTTGCACATACACACTACAAATGCAAAACAAATGTGCCTATAATTACTGCGGATGTGACGTCACTATTGAAATACATTCAGACACCTGGTCCCCCTTCCCTGTGATTGACATCACACCTGTCCCACACGCCCCCCCCCCCCCGTGACTGATGTCACACCTGACCCACGCCGCCCCCCCCCCCCAAAGTGACAGAGGTAACAACTGACCCCCTCACAGTGTCTAGGATTAGCCTGCACCCCTCTTCCCCTGGTGGCTGTGACCAGGCCCTCCCCCGCGGCCTCTCCCTCACCCGCTCCAGTTGCCGTGCTCCCAGGCACTTCCTGCGCCGACAATCCAGCAGCACAAGCCCGGCCGGAAACTCAGAAACAACAGAAAGACCGCCCAGTCGCGCATGCGCTGTGAGTCACTCTGGCCATTGTACAAGTTGTTGTTTGATTTAGCCTTAGAGCTGCAAACTGACAGCTCAGGGTGGCGGGGGAGGGGTACACTCACTGACCAGGGGTACACTTTGGGGGCGGGTTTTGTGAATCGGGGACATTGTTTGCCCGGTGACACAGTAACTCATCCGGGGACTGTCCCTTGAAGACGGGGACGCATGGTCACCCTATTGTATATCCAATCCCCACTCCTGAGAGGTGGGGAGCAGGAACATTAACTGGAGCACCGCAAACACAAGTGGTAAGTTTGGAGGGCAGTTGGATCATAACGCAGGGATCTGCGGTATCTGAGCCAAAAATCCACATCATTCTGCTCTCTCGGAACATAAAGCTTTACATTCTATCTTAAGGTCTGTATTTATACAAAAATGTAATAATAGCTTTTCAAGAGGAAGGGGAATTCACAGGGAATTTTGTACACAGCAGGCATTGGAAAAATGTAATGGCAGTTAATGCAAGATTGCATTGTTGAATCTCCTATATGTTGTGTGAAACCTTGAATACTCGAGGAACAGCACCTCATCTTCCGATTAGGCACTTTACAGCCTTCCGGACTCTATATCGAGTTCAACAACTTCAGATCATAACCTCGGCCCCTATTATATTTTTGTATTTTTTATCCACACTTTTGGTTTGTGCCTTTTCCTTTTTTTCTCTCTCCCACATGGCAGCTGTCTCTCACTCTGCTAGCGCATTTCACACTTCATTTAGAGCCATTGTCTGTGTCTTTACCTGTCCTATTACTATCTCGTCTCACCTTGAATATCTCTTAATGTCTCTTCTTTCATCCCCTCCCCCATTTCCCAGCCCCCAAACTGCCTTTTGTTTCATTTCCTGCCTTTTCTCTCAGTTCTGTAGAAGGGTTTCGACCCGAAACGTTGACTCGGTTTCTCTCTCCACGGATGTTGCCTGGCCTGCTGAGTTTTTCCAGCATTTTCTGTTGTTATTTCGGATTTCCAGCATCCGCAGTATTTTGCTATCGTAGTCTAGGTTATGGGTTGATGCAACTTGTATGCATTAAGTTGTGGGGGAGTAGGGAGTTGTATATATCTGTGGTTTGTAGTGTGGTGTCAGTTTTGTTATTGTGACATATTTGAACAATGTTACTAAAGCTGCCCAGTGGCCGTCAGGTTGGAGATGTCTGCTCAGGCTGGTATGAAGTGGGACTTTCCCAAGCAAAATTCCCCATAAAGGATTTCCCAATAAACCGGTTGATCAGAAGATTGTACCAAATTATTTTTTCTTTTTCTACTCCTGTCCTGAAGGTGATGCTGCCACTGGGGTACAGTACCTCACCTTAAGTAGCCATTCTTCATGTGTGAGCCTAGCTAGTGAGTGTTGGCAGGGGTATTTGAGAGCGGAGGGCATCACAAAATCTTTCCATCCAGCTACACTAGAATTTTCCAGCAGGTTTAATTCAACCCAGGTTCACTTTTCTTTCCCTTTACCTCATTCAAGGACATTGAAGCCAATTGTAACACCCCAAATTGCTGCTCTAACCGAGACCTGCTAATTCAGCAAGGACTGGGGGACTAAAGTGGGACTTTAAAAGACCTGTCTGGCTTGGTACTACACCCAGTGGTGCATTTGTCCGTTGTAGATCAATGCATTCTGACTTGCAAGTGGGCAAATCCTGATGACTGTCCCATTGTAAAAAAAAAGGTTTTTTTTATTCGTTCATGGGATCTGGGCATAGCTGGCAAGGCCAGCATTTATTGCTCATCCCTAATTGCCCTTGAGAAGATGGTGGTGAGCCGGTATTGAACCGCTGCAGTCCGTGTGGTGAAGGTACTCCCACAGTGCTGTTAGGGAGGGAGTTCCAGGATTTTGACCCAGCGACGATGAAGGAACGGCGATATACTTCCAAGTCAGGATGGTGTGTGACTTGGAGGGGAACTTGGAGGTGGTGGTGTGCCCATGCGCCTGCTGCCCTTGTCCTTCTAGGTGGTAGAGGTCGCGGGTTTTGGAGGTGCTGCCGAAGAAGCCTTGGCGAGTGCATCTTGTAGATGGTACACACTGCAGCCACGGTACGCTGGTGGTGGAGGGAGTGAATGTTTAAGGTGGTGGATGGGTGCCAATCAAGCGGGCTGCTTTGTCCTGGATGCTTCTTGAGTGTTGTTAGAGCTGCACTCATCCAGGCAAATGGAGAGTATTCCATCACACTCCTGACTTGTGCCTTGTAGATGGTGGAAAAGTTTTGGGGAGTCAGGAGGTGAGACACTCGCCGCAGAATACCAAGCCTCTGACCTGCTCTTGTAGCCACAGTATTTATCAAATCAAATCAAATCAACTTTTATTGTCATTGTTAGTGCACAAGTGCAGTACAACGAAATGTAGGCTTGCGGCTCCCGAGAGTGTACATTTGGATTAAGACATTTAAACATTCAACATACATTTGGCTTGTAGTATATTAACATAAATATAACCATAATAAAGTGCATTGGCAGATGTGCAGGCTTTAGAGTTTATTTGTGGAGTTCAGTAGGATGACAGCCCTGAGAAAGAAGCTGTTCCTAAATCTGGTCGTACGGGTGCGATTGCATCTGTAGCGTCTCCCAGATGGCAGAAGGGCGAACAGACTGTGGCTGGGGTGGGTAGGGTCTTTGATGATGGACCGTGACCTCCGTAGACAGCGTTTCTGGTATATGTGCTCTATGGTCGGTAGCCGGGTGCCGGTAATGCGTTGGGCAGTTTTGACTACCCGCTGCAGGACTTTCCGGTCATAGTAGCTACAGCTGCCATACCATACTGTGATACAGTTTGTCAGGATGCTCTCTATAGTGCAGCGGTAAAAGTTAGAGAGGATCAGGGGTGACAGGTTACATCCCTTCAGCCTCCTTAGGAAATATAGGCGCTGCTGGGCCTTCTTCACCAGAGAGGAGGTGTTGAGGGACCAGGAGAGGTCTTCCGTGATGTGGACTCCGAGGAACTTAAAGCTGTCCACCCTTTCCACCACAGCCCCATTGATCTGGATGGGGGTGTGACTTCCGCCTTTGGACTTCCTGAAGTCCACAATGATTTCTTTGGTTTTCTTGGTGTTAAGGGCCAGGTTGTTATCGGCGCACCACTTCACGAGATGCTGGACCTCCTCCCTGTAGGCTGACTCATCGTTGTTGGTGATCTGGCCTACTACCGTGGTGTCATCCGCAAACTTGATGATGGTGTTGGAACCATTAACAGCCACACAGTCGTGGGTGAAGAGGGAGTAGAGGAGGGGGCTCAGCACACATCCTTGTGGGGCCCCCGTGTTCAGGGTCGGGGGGGGGAGGTGTGGTTACCTAATTTGACAGACTGGGGTCTGTTTGTTAGGAAGTCCAGGCTGGTCCCATTAAGTTTCTGGTCAATGGTGACCCCCAGGATGTTGATGGTGGGGGATTTGGTGATGGTAATGCCGTTGAATGTCAAGGGGCGGTGATTAGGTGCTCGCTTTTTGGCGATAGTCATTGCCTGGCACTTGTGTGGCGCAGATGTTACCTGCCACTTATCAGCCCAAGCCTGAATGTCATCCAGGTCTTGTTGCATGCGGGCATGAACTGCTTCATTATCTGACGAGTTGCGAATGGCACTGAACACTGTGCAGTCATCAGCGAACATCCCCATTTCTGACCTTATGTTGGAGGGAAGGTCATTGATGAAGCAGCTGAAGATGGTTGGGCCTAGGACACTGCCCTGAGGAAGTCCTGCAGTGATGTCCTGGGTCTGTGATGATTGACCTCCAACCACCACAACCATCTTTCTTTGTGCTAGGTATGACTCCAACCAGTGGAGAGTTTTCCCCCTGATTCTCATTGACTTCAGTTTTACTAGGGCTCTTTGATGCCACACTCTGACAAATGCTGACTTGATGTCAAGGGCAGTCACTCTCATCTCACCTCTGGAATTCAACTCCTTTGTCCATGTTTGGACCAAGGCTGTAATGAGGTCGGGAGCCGAGTGGTCTTGGCGGAACTGAAACTGGGCATCAGTGAGCAGGTTATTGGTGAGTAAGTGCCACTTGATAGCACTGTCGATGACACCTTCCATCACTTTGCTGATGATTGAGAGTAGATTGATGGGGCGGAAATTGGCCGGATTGGATTTGTGCTGCTTTTTGTGGACAGGACATACCTGGGCAGTTTTCCACATTGTCGGATAGATGCCAGTGTTGTAGCTGTACTGGAACAGCTTGGCTAGAGGCGTGGCTAGTTCTGGAGCACAAGTCTTCAGCACGACAGCCAGGATGTTGTCTCCTTGCTATGGTAGCCTTGGGGTTAAATTTGTCATCATGTTTTGCCACATTTTATTGGTGTTTTGTGGTGATTTTATGCAATTGACAATGCATTTAAACTTTATTGCAGGCTCTAATAATTTGAGCATGAATTACTTGGTTATTTGTTTTTATGCAGTAGCGAAGGCCAAGAAGAGAATCATCTATTTAATGCAATCAAATTCCATCTGCCTTTTATTTATCCATTTGGAAAACTTTTATTAGACTAATTTGGAAATAATGTATTATGCATGCAGAAAGGTTATCTTCACTGTGCCGTACACTCCATCATTGATCAACCTGAGAAGGGATTGGCCTGTTCTGAATTTAGTGAACATAGGTGTCTGAATAGAAAGTATAGCTTTGTTGAGGCTCATGAGCTTTGAGTTGGCTTAGCATTTGTATGTAAATTATTTCTCCCAGTGCCTCTTCAAATGATATTTAGCAATGCTTTAATCTCAATTTTTCCCCATTTATTTATCTATCTATTTATCTTTTGTTTATACTCTCAATTGAAAGCCATTTCAAATAATTTGAAAATGTTGTTTTATTTAGCCCTAAATTCCCACTTTGCTGTGTTATTTATGTTGCTTAATGCAAGTCATTGGATATTTTAAACATTTTTAGTGCACAAAATGATTTTGAATTATCGAGTGTAAGGTAGGTGTGACACAAGGCAGTAGTTTAGTCGAGATCATCTAAGTCAACAGCGGCCGGCAAGTGGCTTGTGAGGCACATGTTGACTTTCCATTGCTCAAGCGTGGTGCTGTGACCTTTGACTATGAATTACTGGTGGTGTGGCTTTCTGGGCGGCTGCAGCAGTCACGTTGAGGCAGCATTTTCAGGGATGAACTGGAGTAAGAACTAAAAGTGGTTCCGGCGTTTTCTGACGAGCAAGGATCAGCTGAGGGTATGTATACCAGGCAGTGTGGAGCAGTGGGCAGTGTGGATTCTGGGAAGCAAGCAGTGTCGCTAGAGAGCAGGAAGGAGCAGCGGGCAGTCTGGATAGTAAACATGGAGGTTTAGAGGGCAGTGTGGATGGTGGGCATTGGAGAGCAGCAGGATTCTGGGGAGCAGGGAGCAGACCGTGTCGCTAGTGGGCAGGGAGGAGCAGCATACGATGTGGCTAGTGGGCATCAGAGAATAGCAGGCACTATGGCAGTGAGGACTAGCGGGCAGTGTGGATAGTGGGCAGTGAGGAGTAGCGGGCAGTGTGGATAGTGGGCAGTGAGGAGTAGCGGGCAGTGTGGATAGTGGGCAGTGAGGAGTAGCGGGCATCAGACTAACCTTTTTCGAGCTGACAGAGTGGTGATTCACTTTTGATGTTGCTTTCTCAGGACCTGAACTATGACTGACATAAAAGGAACTAACTACTTGTGATTGTTAGTTAAAGATCATTTTCTTTTTCAGTCAGGCTTGTGCAAAGCAAGACCACTTCTGGATTCCAGCGTTAAATAATTATTTTGTACACACTTTCATCTCACCCTTTATATTGCACTATGAAGAATATATGGAGTTTTTCATTTCATTTCCAATATCTCATTATGCAGCTCTTGTACTAAGAATTTCAAGGAGAGGGGAGACTTGTTCCTGCCTCTAGATAGCTCAGCTGTGTTGAGTAATAGTGAGCAACATTACATGAAACATTTGGTACCTTCTCCCCTTGAACTGCTATGTAAAGGAGTTCCTGATGAAATAAATGTTTTGTGAATTTCTGGTCCCTCTAAGTGGGACCATCTTAGTGTCTCCTTCGCTAATGCAGCAACCTACCATTGTCTTATACCATGATCTCTCTGCCAACCTGGAGTACTGACCGATTGATCTGTGGACCTCTCCATGACTGACACTAATCCAGGACCCTGCTCCCTCGAAATGGAGCAAGTATTTTAACTCATTCTTACCCAGGACCTAAAAATTGTGCAACTGCTTACCTCCGTCGCTCTTTCTATTGTCTATTCACTACATCCTGACATACTTCATCCCTTTTATTCTTTCCAACCTCAGTGGTGGCCTGTACTACTGACCTTTAGCCTTCATCCTGGTTTTTGATAAAGAAAAATGTCACTATCATAGCCCATCTTGTTGCAGGCAGTGACTAGTGGGGTACCGTAGGGATCGGTCCTTGGACCCCAGCTATTCACAATATATATTAATGATCTGGATGAGGGAACTAGATGTAATATCTCCAAGTTTGCAGACGACACAAAGCTGGGTGGGCGTGTGTGCTGTGAGGAGGATACCGAGAAACTCCAGTATGATTTGGACAGGTTGGGTGATTGGGCAGAAGCATGGCAGATGTGGATAAATGTGAGGTTATCCACTTTGGTGTCGAAAACAGGAAGGCAGATTATTATCTGAATGGCAATAGATTGGGAGAAGGGGAAGTGCAACGAGACCTGGGTGTCCTTGTGCACCAGTCGCTGAAAGTAAGCATGCAGGTGCAGCAGGCGGTTAAGAAGGCAAATGGTATGTTGGCCTTCGTAGCGAGAGTGTTTGAGTACAGGAACAAGGATGTCTTGCTGCAGTTGTACAGGGCCTTGGTGAGACCACATCTGGAGCATTGTGTGCAGTTTTGGTTGCCATATCTGAGGAAGGATGTTCTTTCCATGGAGGGAGTGCAGCGAAAATTCACCAAGCTAATACCTGGGATAGCAGGAATGACGTATGAGGAAAGATTGGGTCGATTGGGCTTGTACTCGCTGGAGTTTAGAGGAATGAGATGGGATCTCATTGAAACTTATAAAATTCTAACAGGACTGGACAGACTAGATGCTGGAAGGATGTTCCCGATGGCCGGGGAGTCACAGTCTAAGGATAAGGGGTAAGACATTTAGGACAGAGATGAGGAGGAATTTCTTCACCCAGAGAGTGGTGAACCTGTGGAATTCTCTACCACAGAAGGCAGTAGAGGCCAATTCGTTAAATATATTCAAGAAGGAGTTGGATATATTTCTTAAGGCTAGGGGGAATCAAGGGATATGGAGAGAAGGCAGGAACAGGGTACTGAATTTGGATGATCAGCCATGATCTCATTGAATGGCGGAGCAGGCTCGAGGGGCCAAATGGCCTACTCACAGAAACCCCACAGTGCAGATAGAGGCCATTTCGGCCCATCGAGCCTGCACCGACACATATCCCACCCTATCCCCGTAACCCCACGTATTTAATCCCCCTAACACTAAGGGTCAATTTATCATAGCCAATCAACCTAACCTGCACATCTCTGGACTGTGGGAGGAAACCGGAGCACCCGGAGAAAACCCACGCAAACACGGGGAGAATGTGCAAACTCCACACAGACAGTCGCCCGAGGCCGGATTCGAACCCGGGTCCCTGGCGCTGTGAGACAACAGTGCTAACCACTATGCCACCGTCCTGCTCCTATCTTCTATGTTTCTAATGAAAAAGTGCAGAAGCTGTCTTGCTAGCACCAAATGATAACAAATGGCTACCAAAAAATTATGAAGATTGTCGATGTTCTTTTTGTTTCTGCCATCTTGAATATACTTGCAATAAATATGTGAGTCTTGTTGAGTTTGTTGCAGGTATTGTGACATGGTAGGTACTAAGCGCTGTGAATTGGTGTGCTTGTATAGTTGTCTGCGGAGGTCCATTGACAGTATTTACTTCAGACTTCACAAAGTCGCAAGGCTTGAATCTTCAGAGGCTAAAGCCAATGGCCCGGATTTTGCTGCAATAATAACGATGAGGCTATCAGCGCTCGCCGTTATTACAGGATAAATCTGATATCAACTTCTGGCATCCGCACATGCGCAGTTAAATGTGGAAATCTATAAGTTGCTGTCAGAGATACCCTGCTCCTCCACAGAGTGCGCTGTTGCAATCCTCGCCTATAGACTCAGCATTGAAATCACTGTAATGGCGTGAAATTGTGGTACTTGCTCACTAGTTCCACACTAAAGATGGCTGAAAATGTTGGGGCTTGTGCATTCAGGAGTAAGTGAATTTTTAATGCCATAATAAGTGATAAATACTGCTGAACAATCTCTCCGGCCCTGAAAAAATAACTTTATAAGTATTACCAAGGCTCATGCCGATGTCCCTGCAAGGCTTTTGACAAGGTCCCACATGGCAGATTGGCCAGAAAAGTAAAAGCCCATGGGATCCAAGGGAAAGTGGCAAGTTGGATTCAAAATTGGCTCAGAGGCAGGAAGCAAAGGGTAATGTTTGACGGGTGTTTTTGTGACTGGAAGGCTGTTTCCAGTGGGGTTCCGCAGGGCTCAGTACACGGTCCCTTGCTTTTTATGGTATATATCAATGATCTAGACGTCAATGTAGGGGGCATGATTACGAAGTGTGCAGATGATACGAGAATTGGCCGTGTGGTTGATAGTGAGGAGGAATGCTGTAGACTGCAGGAAGATATCAATGGACTGGTCAGGTGGGCAGAAAAGTGGCAAATGGAATTCAATCCAGAGAAGTGTGAGGTAATGCATTTGGGGAGGGTGAACAAGGCAAGGGAATACACAATAAATGGTAGGACACTGAGAAGTGTAGAGGAACAGAGGGACCTTGGAGTGCCTGACCACAGATCCCTGAATGTAGTAGGCCAGGTAGATAAGATGGTTAAGAAGGCATATGGGATACTTTCCTTTATTAGCCGAGGCATAGAATATAAGAGCAGGGAGGTTATGCTTGAACTGTATAAAACACTAGTTAGGCCGCAGCTAGAATACTGTGTGCAGTTCTGGTCACCACATTACAGGAAGGATGTGATTGCACTAGAGAGGGTACAGAGGAGATTTACAAGGATGTTGCCAGGACAGGAGAATTTTAGCTATGAGGAAAGATTGGATAGGCTGGGGTTGTTTTCTTTGGAGCGGAGGAGGCTGAGGGGAGACTTAATTGAGGTGTATAAAATTATGAGGCATCTAGATAGAGTGGCTAGGAAGGACCTATTTCCCTTAGCAGAGATATCAATAACCAGGGGGCATAGATTTAAAGTAATTGGTAGAAGGATTAGAGCGGAGTTGAGGAGAACTTTTTTCACCCAGAGGGTGGTGGGGGTCTGGAGCTCACTGCCTGAAAGGGTGGTAGAGGCAGAAACCCTCATCACATTTAAAAAGTACTTGGATCTGCACTTGAAGTGCCGTAACCTACAGGGCTATGGACCAAGAGCTGGAAAGTGGGATTCAGCTGGATAGTTGTTTTTCGGCTGGCACAGACACGATGGGCCGAATGATCTCTTTATGTGTTGTAAAGTTCTATGATTCTATGGAATCTCATTCCCTCAGAAGGAAATTAATGTTGCAACTTAAAAAAAAATTTAAATGATTTTTGTTTTGCTGTTTTTCTTTTTATCTCTCTCCCTTATGTCCCAATCTTTATTTTGCTTCCTGTATAATGATTTAAATGTGATTTATATTTCCCGTTTCTTACTTTCTGGTTTGCAGTCTGCGTGTCTCAGTGAGGATTCTTCAATCTGATTGGTTGAAGAGCCTTGCTGTTGTGTTCTTTGCTCACAGATACCACAGATCACCTGTAGAGGGCACTGCACTGGATCAGATGCCGGATTAGTGGAAATCCCCGCTGAAAAGCCCGCGAAAAGCCTCTGGGCAACTGTACGCGAGGTGAATGGCGAAAGCCTTTTCTTCACCACTGAGAGCAAAATCCGGGCCATTACTGACTGACCCAAGCACTCAACCCCAATGTCATCTCTGCATGTTTTCAATTTATTATATGTTACCCATTGCAAAACCCTGTTGTCTTTTCCGCTTTCTTGGAAATTCTTTTTACAACAACCCTTCAAGACAACCGATCTCTCTATATAGAGTATAATTTTCACTAAAATCATCTTTCTTCAAGCAGGGTGGGGAATTATATTGTATGCATCTCCTGGGAGGCCCTGGAGACGCATACAATATAAAGGCAGTTATAGAATGCAAGATTGGTGAAAAGCCTGCTCTACTTTGCTTTTGTGCTGCAGTAGTAGGAGCTGCCCAACAAAACGTCAAAAGGCTGTCATGATATGTGTGATAATGAAAAAGTAATGCACATGATTCATCAATGCGAACAAGCAAGCCGCAGAATGCAGCTATTCATACACCAGGTGTGTAACTGTAGGTCTGTGTGGATAATTCTATCTAACTGAACCTAATGATGTTGGGAATTTAAGCCAATGTTCAGTGCCAAAAAGATAGTGTTGAACTTCTAGCGACACAGGAAGATTATTGAAAGCAGTACTGTTCCAAGTTTTCAAAAAGTTAAAATGAAATTATCAACGCAGAAGTTGATGCCAAATGGAAAAGTCTTGAGTGCAGTGACCAGTGAAGTTTATGTTTTCAATCTACTCCTGCTTACATTAATCAGAAATGATGTAGAGGATTGTACATTTAGTACACAGGGTACCTAGCGATGACATCACGTTATGTGACCCAAGTGACCAGGGTATGTAAGGCTGATGACATTTAAAGAGATCTAGAGAAACAAAGCTAAGGAATGGCAGATGGATTTTCATGTAGGTAAGTGTAATGCACATTAGTCCAGGAAACGTGAAATAAAGTAGGCCAGTGGAAATTGTGCAGTTCAGCTAAGCACAACGTACCAGGATTCAACAAGCCCCTCCCTTTACAGTGACGACAGAATCATTGTTTCAGGGAGTTTAAACAAAATATACAGCAAGTAAAAACCTTTTGAGGCACAGTTCTTACCAGGGTGACCCTTGAACTCCACCATGGGGAGCTTACTTGCTCAATGGATGACCACTAAGCATTGGAAAGAATTCTTGTTTTGATTACCCCCAATTTCACCATTTTGATTTTAATCTCCCAATGATACATAAGCTATCTAGGAATGTTGATGTAGGCTTATTATCAGGGACCAAGTGAAGTGGCTAGCAGATATACCATATACTCATATACCATATCAGCTAATGGTGGTTGTTAGTACATTTTAGAGACATTCGCACCTGTAATGTCACAATAGCGTCCCAATAACATCACAATAGCAACAGCAGCGACGAGAGGATAAAGAGCGGCCCGAGAGCGGACCTGAATTAAAGCAGCGGCGAGAAGATAAAGAGCGGCCCGAGAGCGGACCTAAATTAAAGCAGCGGCAGCAGCGAGAGGATAAAGAGCGGCCCGAGAGCGGACCTGAATTAAAGTAGCGGCAGCAGCGAGAGGATAAAGAGCGGCCCGAGAGCGGACCTGAATTAAAGTAGCGGCAGCAGCGAGAGGATAAAGAGCGGCCCGAGAGCGGACCTGAATTAAAGCAGCGGCAGCAGCGAGAGGATAAAGAGCAGCCCGAGAGCGGACCTGAATTAAAGTAGCGGCAGCAGCGAGAGGATAAAGAGCGGCCCGAGAGCGGACCTGAATTAAAGTAGCGGCAGCAGCGAGAGGATAAAGAGCGGCCCGAGAGCGGACCTGAATTAAAGCAGCGGCAGCAGCGAGAGGATAAAGAGCGGCCCGAGAGCGGACCTGAATTAAAGTAGCGGCAGCAGCGAGAGGATAAAGAGCGGCCCGAGAGCGGACCTGAATTAAAGTAGCGGCAACAGCGAGAGGATAAAGAGCGGCCCGAGAGCGGACCTGAATTAAAGTAGCGGCAGCGCGTGGCTCCAATTCAAAGACATCAAAGAGTAATGTCACAGGAGAGCAGGTAGATGATTGGTTGGTGAGTATTACAGCTCTTTTTGCTCTCCAAGTTAGGGAAAGGGGTTAAATTAAGAGCTGAGAAACTGTAACTTGCTAGTACTTATTAAATTAATAACTTAAACTAAATAAAATAATCAAACAATAAACTTAAAATATCGATTGAATAAAATCTTCAACTAATTAATTAATAAATAAAACAAGGTTAGAGAAGGTCCTACAAGAGAGGGGGCGGTACTGGACCTAATTCTAGGGAATGTAGCCGGGCAAGTGGTGGAAGTGTCAGTAGGAGAGCATTTTGGCGACAGTGACCATAATTCGGTGAGATTTAAGGTGGTCATGGAAAAAGACAAAGACGGCCCGGAAATAAGGGTTCTAAATTGGGGGAAGGCCGATTTTAATACGATAAGGCAGGATCTGGCCAAAGTGGACTGGGAGCAGCTACTTATAGGAAAATCCACATCAAAACAGTGGGAGACTTTCAGAAGGGAAATAGAGAGAGTACAACGCCAACATGTTCCTGTAAAGGTCAAGGGTGGGACCAACAAGCAAAGGGAACCTTGGATGACAAGGGATATACAAAAATGCATTAGGGAAAAAAGGGGGGCTTTTGGCAGTTACAAAAGACTAGACGGAAGAAGCCCTAGAGGAGTATAAAAAGTGCAGGGGCATACTTAAAAAAGAAATTAGGAGGGTGAGGAGGGGCCATGAAATAACACTGGCGAGCAAAATAAAGGAAAATCCTAAGATGTTTTATAAGTATATTAAGGGCAAGAGGATAACCAGGGAAAGGGTAGGGCCCATTAGGGACCAAAGTGGCAATCTGTGTGTGGAGCCAGATGATGTAGGCGGGGTTTTAAATGAATTTTTTGCATCTGTGTTCACTATGGAGAAAGACGATGTAGACATAGAAATCGGGCAAGGGGACTGTGACATACTTGAACATATTAGCATCGAGAGGGAGGAGGTGCTGGCGGTTTTAGCAGGCCAAAAAGTGGATAAATCCCCAGGCCCGGACGAGATGTATCCCAGGCTGCTGTGGGAGGCAAAGGAGGAGATTGCAGGGGCTCTGACACAAATTTTCAGAACCTCTCTGGCCACAGGGGATGTACCAGAGGACTGGAGAACAGCTAACGTAGTACCATTATACAAGAAGTATAGCAGGGATAAACCAGGGAATTACAGGCCAGTGAGCCTAACATCTGTGGTAGGGAAATTATTGGAAAAAATTCTGAGGGACAAAATTAGTCTCCACTTGGAGAGGCAAGGATTAATCGGGGATAGTCAGCATGGCTTTGTCAAGGGTAAATCATGTCTGACAAATCTGATTGAATTTTTCGAGGGGGTGACTAGGGGGGTGGATGAGGGAAATGCTGTGGATGTGGTTTACATGGACTTCAGTAAAGCTTTTGACAAAGTCCCACATAGGAGACTGGTCAAGAAGGTAAGAGCCCATGGGATCCAGGGTGCCTTGTGTAAAGTCTGTGGGTTGTTTAGTTAATTAATACACAGACTCCAAGAGTAACTTAAAACAGGACTTTACTATTCGAAGGTCAGGGCGAATCTGCTCAATACTTCCTGACACAGTGATATACCTAACAATTCATCCAATGAAAAGCGACGAGTTAAGAAAGTAACTATAGGTTTTTATTGGCTAAATAACAGAGCCCACCCTCGTGGGTGATCGGATACAACAAGGAGGAATGCCAGCCAGTCGACTACCTTTATACCTGGGCAGGTAGGTGGAGTCATGGGCGGAGTCAGCAGTGGTCAGCCCAGGTATAGCAGCGTGACAAGAGGCGACCTCGTATAGTGATACAACAGTGTGAACAGTGATAACCATAGAGTAACGATATAACAGTGATAACTATAGTGTAACGATAGTGAGCGATAAAAGTGGTTTACCACATTCACCCCTTGTTTAGATTTGAGTCCGGCGGGGTGAAGTGTACTACCAGTTCTGGTATGTCAGTCTGTCCGGAGGCCTCGTAAGCCTTTCTGATCGTCGCAGCGGCGGTGCTGCATTATCCGGTGTTAGTGCTGGTGTCTGCGTGGTCGGCGAAGGCTCGTGGGGTTCCGGCATGCCGTCTACCTGGTCTGGAATTGGGGGGGTGGTGGGGGGGGGTGAAGGTGGTGTCTCCGGAGTGCCCGAGGGTGCGAGGTCTCGTAAGGAGACTGTGTCCTCCCGCCCGTCTGGGTATGCCACATAGGCGTACTGGGGGTTGGCGTGCAGGAGGTCCACCCTCTTGACCAGGGGGTCCGTTTTATGGGCCCTCACGTGCTTTCGCAGCAAGATGGGCCCCGGGGAGGTCAGCCAGGTTGGTAGCGTGGTTCCCGTAGTCGACTTCCTGGGGAAAGCAAACATTCGTTCATGGGGGGTGGCGTTGATGGCAGTGCAAAGTAGTGACTGGGTGGAATGCAGCGCTGCCGGGAGGACTTCCTGCCAGCGGGAGGTTGGGAGGCCCTTAGACTTTAAGGCTAAGAGGACGGCCTTCCATACCGTCGCGTTCTCTCTTTCTACCTGGCCGTTCCCTCGGGGGTTGTAGCTGGTGGTCCTGCTTGCAGCAATACCTCTCGCTAGTAGGAACTGACGGAGTTCCTCGCTCATGAAGGAGGAGCCCCGGTCACTATGTATATAGTTTGGGAACCCGAACAAGGCGAAGAGGTCGTTCAGGCATTTAATGACCGTGGTACTGGTCATGTCTGGGCAGGGGAAGGCAAAGGGGGAACGGGAGTACTCATCAACAATGTTGAGGAAGTACACATTACGGTCAGAGGATGGGAGGGGCCCCTTAAAGTCGATGCTCAGGCGCTCGAAGGGGTGGGTGGCCTTGATCAGGCTTGCTCTGTCCGGCCTAAAGAAGTGCGGTTTGCACTCGGCACAGGTCTGGCAGTTCCTGGTCATGGTCCTGACCTCCTCGATGGAGTAGGGCAGGTTGCGGGCCTTAATGAAGTGGTAAAGTCTGGTGACCCCGGGGTGGCAGAGGTCGTTGTGGAGGGTCTGAAGTCTATCACTTTGCGCGCTGGTGCATGTAATTCGTGACAGAGCATCGGGGGGTTCGTTCAGCTTACCTGGCCGGTACAAGATATCATAATCGTAGGTGGAGAGCTCGATTCTCCACCTCAAGATCTTGTCATTCTTGATTTTGCCCCTCAGCTTGTTATTAAACATAAAAGCGACCGAACGTTTGTCGGTAAGGAGGGTAAATCGTTTGCCTGCCAGGTAGTGCCTCCAGCGTCGTACCGCCTCCACAATCGCCTGGGCCTCCTTCTCGACCGACGAGTGTCGGATCTCAGGGCCCTGTAGGGTCCTTGAGAAGAAGGCCACCGGTCTCCCCTCCTGGTTAAGGGTGGCGGCTAGGGCGAAGTCGGATGCATCGCTCTCGACTTGGAAGGGGATGGACTCATCCACTGCGTGCATAGTGGCCTTGGCAATGTCTCCCTTAATGAGGGAGAAGGCTGCGCACGCTTCCTCCGTAAGGGGGAAGGATGTGGCCTTCATGAGGGGTCTGGCTTTGTCCGCATAATTGGGCACCCATTGGGCATAGTAGGCGAAGAGCCCCAGGGTTCTCTTCAGTGCCTTTGGACAGTGGGGGAGGGGTAGCTCCATGAGGGGGCGCATTCTTTCGGGGTCGGGGCCGATGACTCCGTTCTCTACTACACAGCCGAGGATGGCAAGGCGCGAGGTGTTAAACACACATTTATCCTTATTGTAGGTGAGGTTCAGCCGTTGGGCCGTACGGAGGAATCTCTCCAGATTAACATCGTGGTCCTGCCGGTCGCGGCCGCAGATGGTGACGTTATCTAGATAGGGGAACGTGGCGTGCAGCCCGTTCTGGTCAACCATCCGGTCCATCTCCCTTTGGAAGACCGAAACCCCGTTGGTGACGCCGAAGGGAACCCTAAGGAAGTGGTAGAGGCGGCCGTTCGCCTCGAAGGCTGTATACTGGCGGTCCTCAGGGCGGATAGGGAGTTGGTGATAGGCCGACTTAAGGTCGATGGTGGAGAATACCCGGTACTGCGCAATCTGATTGACCATATCAGATATGCGGGGAAGGGGGTATGCGTCCAGCTGGGTGTACCTGTTTATGGTCTGGCTGTAGTCGATGACCAGGTGGTTTTTATTGCCGGTCTTAACGACCACGACCTGGGCACGCCAGGGGCTGGTGCTCCCCTCGATGATGCCCTCCTTCAGGAGACGCTGCACCTTAGAGCTAATGAAAGCTCTATCCCCGGCGCTGTACCGCCTGCTCTTGGTAGCGACGGGTTTGCAGTCGGGGGTGAGGTTAGCGAACAGGGAAGGTGGCGGGACCTTGAGGGTGGATAGGCCGCAGGTGTTACGCGGTGGGCGGTTTAAAATCTGCTGGTTGTCGACTGTGAGTGGGGGGAGGGGTCCGCCGTATGCTAGCGTGACGCTTTGGAGGTGGGATTGGAAGTCTAGGCCTAGTAGGACGGCAGCGCATAGCTGGGGCAGGACGAGGAGTTTAAAATTTTTATACTCCGTACCCTTAACCGACAGGGTCACAACACAGTAGCCGCTGATGTCTGTGGCGTGTGACCTCGATGCCATCGAGATCCGGTTGCGCGTTGGCAGGACAGGGAGGGAGTAGTGGCTCACCGTGTCTGGGTGGATGAAGCTCTCCGTGCTTCCGCTGTCGAACAGGCAGGTCGTGGCGTGGCCGTTTACTTTGATGTCCATCATCGACTTGGACAGGTGATGCGGGCGGGCCTGGTCCAGTGTGACGGAAGCTAGTGTATAGCTGAGCGAGTTGTTGTAGTCTGCGGTTGAGGCGGTAGTCGGGTCTAGAGGCACGGTGGCGGTCGGGCGTGGTGGGTAAAATGGCGTCTCCCACGAGGTTGGACGAAATGGCGGAGAAGATGGCTGCCCCCATAACTCACATGAGGCACTGCTGGTGTCGGTTGCCTGTATCAAAGATGGCCACCCCCATGACTCACATGTGGGGATGCTGGCCTCTGTTGCCTTGAAGGAAGATGGCCGCCCCCACAGCTCGCATGAGGCACTGCTGGCCTCTGATGATCCACCTCTGCAGGCCTTAGTGAAGTGGCCTTTCTTCATGCAGTTTGAGCAGGTAGAGTTCCTGGCTGGGCAGCGCGACCTCGGGTGTTTCGCCTGGCCGCAGAAGAAGCAGCCGGCGGCCCGATCGCGGGGGTCCGATGTCGGAGCCGGTACCGGGGGTGGCGGTCTCGATCGGGTCCGGGACGCCGACGCTGAGGTAGGTCCCAGGGGGGTTGCTGCGGGGGGTATCGCGGTCGGGGTCGGTCCCAAGTCCCAGGGTCGCGAGTTACAGTACCTTGAGTATGCCTCGAGGTCCCGATGGGCCACCTCTAGAGAGAGAGCGAGGGCTGCAGCTTTGTCCAGGTCGAGGTCCCTTGCTTCCAGTAGTCTTTGCCGTGAGTAGTCGGACCGCAGGCCTTTCACGAAGGCATCGCGGACATTGTCTTCAGTATTTTCTGCCGCCGTTACCGCTTTAAAGTTACAGTCTCTGCCGAGTGCTTGTAGCACCCGTAAAAATTCCTCCACGGGCTCTCCTGGCTGTTGCAGGCGGGATCTTAGGAGGTGTCTGGCATACATGGAATTTACCGGGGTTTGGTACTGTCTTTTCAGCCGGTTGATGGCGTCCTCGTATGTTTTAAGGTCCTGGATGAGTGCGAATACTTTAGGGCTCACTTGGGCGTTCAGAACTCTTAGCATGGATTTCTGAGGCACGCCGGATTCTCCCAGGTAGGCTTCGAAGCAGCTCAGCCAGTGTTCGAAGTCGAGGGCTGAGTTTGCTGCCTGTGGGTTTAGATCCAGGTACGGTGGTTTGAGGGCTCGCAGCCAGGCCGGCTGCTGTGGCTGTTGTAGCTGGGCGTCTGGCTGGTCGCTTGGCTGGTCGTTTGACTGCTCAGGTGTCGACATTTTAAAATTTAGCCAATAAAATCGATATACCTATCAATTCATCCAATGAAAAGCGACGAGTTAAGAAAGTAACTATAGGTTTTTATTGGCTAAATAACAGAGCCCACCCTCGTGGGTGATCGGATACAACAAGGAGGAATGCCAGCCAGTCGACTACCTTTATACCTGGGCAGGTAGGTGGAGTCATGGGCGGAGTCAGCAGTGGTCAGCCCAGGTATAGCAGCGTGACAAGAGGCGACCTCGTATAGTGATACAACAGTGTGAACAGTGATAACCATAGAGTAACGATATAACAGTGATAACTCTAGTGTAACGATAGTGAGCGATAAAAGTGGTTTACCACACACAGCACTTATATACCGGTGTGGTCACCGTCGGTATTACAGTATACAGAAGCCAACAAAGTAGTGCAACACCTAAAGTAGTTCTCTTAAAGGTGGACGGTTACATACAATAGTTCTCTTAAAGGTAGACGGGTACATACACTACAATCCTCCCTTTTTAGCTTACAACATACTGATTCCCCATTAAACATACATTATAACATATATACAACTTTATGCAAGACAGTTCACAGATTCAGTCTCTCTGGAGGTTTCCGGACTCTGTCCGGATAACGCCTCGGTGGTGTCGTAACTTCCGGCGGGGTAGTAGGTGCTTCTGGCAAGGTCGATTCGGCTTGAAGGACAGTGTCAGGTTCATCTGATTCCAGTATTACCAGATCGGAGGTAGGTGTTCTGGGTATCTCTGTCTCAACATTAACCGTGTAAGGTGGTGGAGTAGGTTGGCCATTTGTGGCTGACCCTATGATCTGGTCAACATGGCGCCTTATTATACTGTCCCCAATGTCCACCGTATACATCAACGGCCCTAGCCTTTTTCCGATAGTTCCAGGCTGCCATTTCTTGGTACGGTAGTCCCGGGCCAAAACTTGTTGACCTATCTGAAAAGATCTAGTTGGCCTTTCATTCATGCCCTGGAATTGCCGGTTCTCTACGTCCCTTCTGACGTTTGGCTTAAGCAAATCCAGCCGGCATCTTAGTCGTCTATTAAAAAACATCATGGCGGGAGTTTGATTTGTGACCGCATGTGTTGCATTCCTGTACGCCAACAAGAAGCTATCCACCTTATGTTGTAAGTTAATGGCTTCATTACCCATGGCCTTTATGGCCTTCTTGAAGGTCTGGACAAACCTTTCAGCCAATCCATTGGAGGCGGGATGGTATGGGGCTGACGTGTAGTGCTTAACCCCATTGCTCTTTAAGAATTTCTTGAATTCTTCGGACACAAATTGCGGTCCATTATCAGAACAGATCTGTTCCGGCAGCCCATTCCTAGCAAACATGGTCCTTAACACTGTGATGGTTTTTTCCGTGGTGGTGGTGGACATCTTTATTACCTCCGGCCACTTGGAGTGTGCATCCACCGCTATTAGAAACATTGAGTCCATAAATGGACCAGCAAAGTCGATATGTACCCTTTGCCAAGGAGATGAGGGCCACTCCCATGGATGCAGAGGAGCCTGTGGTGGCGCGTTTTGGACCTTCTGGCATCCTTGACAGCTCTTAGTGATTTCTTCGATGTCCCCATCAATGCCTGGCCACCACACAAACGCTCTTGCTAGGTTCTTCATTTTCACTCCACCCAGATGTCCCTCGTGCAGCTCCTTTAACACCTTCTGTTGAAGTTTGGGTGGAATCACCACTCTAGATCCACACATCAGGGTTCCTCGACACACTGACAGCTGTTCTTTTCTCTGCGAAAATGCTGGCAGCGTTGGTTCGCCCTGTGCTGGCCATCCCTCCACCGTTAAATCATAGACTCGTGAGAGAGTCGGGTCATTTCTTGTTTCGTTTTCGATCATCGCATTTGTTACTGGTAGACATTCCACTATGGATGAGTGGAACATCTCTACCGGGTCCACTGTAGTCGCTTCTTCTACTATCGGCAATGGCAAGCGCGATAACCCATCAGCATTTCCATGCTGTTTGGACCTTTTGTATTCGATGTCATATTGGTGTGCCCCAAGTAACACGGACCACCTCTGTAACCTTTGCGCTGTCATGGTGGAAACGGCCTTGTTAGGGTTGAATATGGACACCAACAGCTGGTGGTCTGTCAGTAATGTGAACTTCTTGCCCTGCAGATAATGATTGAATTTCCTTATGCCCCACACAAGGCTGAGGGCCTCCCTATCTATTTGAGCATAATTTCGCTCCGCGGAGGTCAATGATCGGGACGCGAATGCCACTGGCCTTTCCGAGCCATTTGGTAACTTGTGTGAAAGTACTGCTCCAATTCCATAGGGGGAAGCATCACAAGCTAGACGAAGAGTTAACGTTGGGTTGAAATGAGCCAACACTTCTTCAGAGGTAATCAACGCCTTGCTTCTGTGAAAGGCCTTTTTACATTCCTCACTCCACTTCCATGGTACTTCTTTCCGCAACAGAGCATTCAGCGGATGCAGCACCGTGGATAGATTCGGCAGAAACTTGTGATAATAATTAATCAACCCCAAGAATGATCTTAACTGTGATACGTTTTCCGGAGCGGGGGCCTTCACGACAGCTTCTATCTTGTCAGGTGACTTGTGCAGCCCCTCTCGGTCAATGACATGACCGCAGTACGAGATCCGTTTTTGGAAGAACTCACATTTCTTGCGATTAACTCGAAGGCCATATTCCTTCAACCTAGTGAGCACCAGTTTCAAATTTGTGAGGTGTTCTTCCTCGTCTTCTCCCGTAATCAGGATATCGTCTAAGTAACACTGCGTGCTTGGAATTCCTTGTAATACCTGCTCCATGGCCCTCTGCCAAATTGCTGGAGCCGAAGCTACCCCAAAAACCAGTCTATTATAACGATACAAGCCTCTGTGTGTGTTGATGGTGAGGTACTGACGCGACTCTTCCTCGACTTCCATTTGTAAGTATGCCTGTGCCAGGTCTATCTTGGTGAAGTGTTTCCCTCCAGCCAACGAAGCAAAGATATCTTCAATCCGCGGAAGCGGGTATTGTACCGTGTGAAGCACCGGATTCACTGTGATCTTGAAGTCTCCGCAGATGCGGACCTTCCCCGGTCCCCCTGGCTTGTTACTTGGTGAAGACTTCATGACGGGAACAATGGGTGTGGCCCACTCACTCCAGTCCACTTTTGACAGTACCCCTGATCGTTCAAGTTCTTCCAGTTCTGCCTCCACAGCAGGTCGTATCGCGTAAGGTACCGATCTGGCTTTGAAAAATTTTGGGCTTGCATGTTCTGCAATCTTAACCTTTGCTTTAATTCATCGCAGTGTTCCCAGTCCTTGCTGGAATACCTCTTTAGCTTCGTCTAATATTCTGGACAACCGTTCAGGTTTGACATCTTCCTTTCCGGAATCTACCGTCATGGTGTTTAGTGAATGCCAGTCTATCTTTATTTTCCTGATCCACTCCTGTCCCAGAAGTGGTGGACCTCCCTCAGGCAACACATACAGGTCCATCCTTTGGTGCTCTTTGTCCTTGTATCTCACCTTGACTTCTATCTTTCCGATGGGGTATACTTTGTGCCCCGTGTATGTCTTCAATACTAGTTCCGTATCCCGTAGGGGAATATGCTTGAATAACTTTTTATAATCATGCTTATTCATGACCGTCAACGTCAATCCGGTGTCCACTTCCATTTTCACTTGGACTTTTGCAATCTGTAGTGTGATCCAGATAGCTTGTCGGTCAGCTTCATTACTCACATTGTGAATTCTCAGACTATCCAGTTCCTTGCAGTTGGAGCGTGAGTCCGAATTCTGTTCTTCCGTTCTCTTCCTAGTCATCTCATGTACCTTCCTGTACCTCTTTTGTGGTGACTCATTATTGTTGTTCTTCTTCCCTGACCGGCATACCTTAGCTATGTGACCGAGCTTGCCACATTTCCTACATTCCTGGTTTTTAAACCAGCATTGGTTCTGGTCGTGTGTTGTCTTCCCACAATGATAGCATTTCGTTGTACCCGAAGTAATTTGCTGCACCCTGAGTGCCGCTGCCTTTAGCTGCATTTCGCCGTTCCTTTCGCTGCGGCTTCGTTCGATGCAGCAATAAGGATAGCCTTCTCAAGTGTAAGATCGTTCTCTTCGAGCAGTCGTTTTTGTGTTTCTTCCTTCGACATTCCGCACACGAATTTGTCTCGCAACGCCTCTGTCAGATTCCCTCCAAACTGGCAGTGTTTCGCTAGTCTACGCAGTTCGACCAAGTATTCTGCGTTGCTTTCGTCTTTCCTTTGCGTTCTCGCATAGAATTTGAATTGTTCCGCCAACATCAATGGTGTGGGGTTCAAGTGATCCTTCAGAACAGTCACAATCTCATCGAAAGTCTGATCCGCCGGTTTAGCTGGCGCTAGTAGATGCTTCAAAAGCTCGTATGTCTTTGCGCCCATCGAGTTTAGCAAGGTTATAGCTTTGTCATCTTCTTCTATTTTATTGGCCTCACAATAGATCTCAATGCGTTCCACATACGTGGCCCAGTCTTCTACCTCGGAATTAAAATCGTTGATGTTACCCCGCTTAGGCATCTTCCTCTCTTCCTGATAACACCACGAATTATTTCTTAAAATTTTTTTTTTCCCAAGATGGCGGTTCCCGCGAAAATGGCGGTTTCCCGTGCTTATCTTCTCTCCCCGCCCACTTCAATGGCGGTTCCCCGCTTCTGTCTTCTTCTCCGCCTAATGGCGGCTTCCCACGTTTCTTCCCCTGGCGGGAGGGGTACACTTTCCCCACGGGCGACGGCCGCTGGCTTTCAGGTTCACAGCCTGCGCGTCGGCTTCAGTGCTTTCCCTTTTCTCGGCAGGGCAACCGGCGCTGGGTACACCCCGTTGACGGCGAACAGTTTCAGCCGCTGGGCTGGCTCTCGCTCAGTCTCCCTTGCTCGGGCTCTGTCTCTCTCCCGCTCGCTCGGCTCTACCGGCGCTGGGTACACCCCGTTGACGGCGAATAGTTTCAGCCGCTGGACTGGCTCTCGCTCAGTCTCCCTTGGTCGGCTCTGCCTCTCCCGCTCGCTCGGCTCCCAATCGCGCCTCCCAGCCCTCTCGCAGTCCGGTGCTTCCCTCCCCGGCTGCGGCTGAGTTTTTATATCTTCCCGCGCCTACGCTCCCGGTCGCAGCGCTTCGTGGCTTCGGTCGCTGCCCGGCCTTTTTCGCCGGTCGCGGTCTAGCTGTCTCACGACGCCGTTGCGTCCCCAGCCTGTCTGTACCGCGGCTTCCTTGCTCCACGCTGCCCCAGTCTCAGCGCCTCTGGGCCCGACTTCTGTCCGGCTCCTTTCCCCCTCGACCGTGGTCGAGTGCACCGCCCTTATCCTCCGGTTATTCTTTTTACTTTTCCCTTACTCACAGTCACCGTGGCCGCCTTGCTTCTCGTGCTGATCGGCTCACTCCTCACCGTGGCAGAAGGGACAGTCAGTGCCTGTTGCTGATGGAAGTCTTTGTCTCTGAATTCTTCCTCCTTTCCAGCTCAGCAGACTCGAGTTTTCTCCCAGCAGAATGACGAGGGCGGTTGCCTCTTCTCGACGCTCGTTAACTGCTTCGGAATTATTGTTGCCGCAGGGTACGATCGGACTCGTCGCCACTGTAAAGTCTGTGGGTTGTTTAGTTAATTAATACACAGACTCCAAGAGTAACTTAAAAAAGGACTTTACTATTCGAAGGTCAGGGCGAATCTGCTCAATACTTCCTGACACAGCACTTATATACCGGTGTGGTCACCGTCGGTATTACAGTATACAGAAGCCAACAAAGTAGTGCAACACCTAAAGTAGTTCTCTTAAAGGTGGACGGTTACATACAATAGTTCTCTTAAAGGTAGACGGGTACATACACTACACCTTGGCGCGTTGGATCCTAAACTGGCTGAGTGGCAGGAGGCAGAGGGTGATGGTCGAAGGTTGCTTTTGTGACTGGAAGCCTGTGTCCAGTGGGGTACCTCAGGGATCGGTGCTGGGTCCCTTGTTGTTTGTGATCTACATAAATGATTTGGATGAGAATGTAAAAGGTATGATCAGTAAGTTCGCAGATGACACGAAAATTGGTGGGGTGGTAAATTGCGAGGAGGAAAGCCTCAGGCTACAGGATGATATAAACGGGTTGGTCAGATGGGCGGAAAAGTGGCAAATGGAATTTAACCCTGAAAAGTGCGAGGTGATGCATTTTGGACGGACAAATAAGGCAAGGGAATACACAATGAGTGGTAGGACCCTAGGGAGTACAGAGGGTCAGAGGGACCTTGGTGTACATGTACATAGATCCCTGAAGGCAGCGGAACAGGTAGATAAGGTGGTTAAAAAGGCATATGGGATACTTGCCTTCATTAGCCGAGGCATAGAATATAAGAGCAGGGAGGTTATGATGGAGCTGTACAAAACGCTGGTGAGGCCACAGCTGGAGTACTGTGTGCAGTTCTGGTCGCCTCACTATAGGAAGGATGTGATTGCTTTGGAGAGGGTGCAGAGAAGATTCACCAGGATGTTACCTGGGATGGAGCGCCTCAGCTATGAAGAAAGACTAAACAGGCTGGGGTTGTTTTTCTTGGAGCAAAGAAGACTGAGGGGGGACCTGATTGAGGTGTACAAAATGATGAGGGGCATAGATAGGGTAGATAAAGAGGAACTTTTCCCCTTAGTAGGGGGGTCAATAACAAGGGGGCATAGATTCAGGGTAAGGGGCAGGAGATTTAGAGGGGATTTGAGGAGGAACTTTTTCACCTAGAGGGTGGTTGGAATCTGGAACTCACTGCCTGAAAGGATGGTAGAGGCAGGAACCCTCGCAACATTCAAGAAGCATTTGGATGAGCACTTGAAATGCCATTGCATACAAGGCTATGGACCAAATGCTGGAAAATGGGATTAGACTGGACAGGGATTGATGGACGGCGCAGACGCGATGGGCCGAAGGGCCTCTTTCTGTGCTGTATAACTCTATGACTCTATGACTCTAAGGCAGGGCAGGTGGTGTGTCGTAACTGCAGCATGTGGGAGTCTATGGAGAGCATCTTGATCCCGAGCAACCGCATCTGCAGTAAGTGTCTGCAACTCGAGGAACTTTGGCTCAGAGCTGTTGAGCTGGAGTACGAGCTGCAGACATTGCGATACATCAGGGAGGTGGAGAGTTACCTGGACACTTTGTTCCTGGTGACAGTCACACCCTTTAGATTAAGTAGTACTTTAGAGTTAGTCAGTGGTCAGGCACAGGAGGGTGTGACTGTGAGTCAGGAAGGTATGGGGACCCAGGATATAGTGATGGAGGAGCCTCAGCCCTGGACCTTGTCCAACAGGTACGAAGTACTTTCTACCTGTATGGATGACGAAAAGGACTGCAGGGAGGATGGGCAAACTGACCACGGCACTGTGGTACAGGGGGCCATCCAAGTGTGGGGAGAAGGAAGGAATGTGGTAGTAGTAGGGGACAGTATAGTCAGGGGATAGATACTGTTCTCTGCAGCCGTGAAAGAGAGTCCCGAAGGCTGTGTTGCCTGCCTGGTGCCAGGCTTAAGGATATCTCCTTGTGGCTGGAGAAGAACTTGGAGTGGGAGGGGGAGGATCCAGTTGTCATGGTCCATGTAGGAACCAACGGCATAGGTAGAATTAAGGATGAGGTTCTGCTGAGGGAGTTTGAGGAGCTAGGGTCTAAATTAATAAGCAGTACCACAAGGGTAATAATCTCTGGATTACTACCTGAGCCACGCGCAAATTGGCATAGGGTCAAGCAGATCAGAGAGTTAAATGTATGGCTCAAAGAATGGTGTGGGAGGCAGGGGTTTCAATTCATGGTGCACTGGCACCAGCACTGGGGAAAGAGGGAGCTGTTCTGTCGGGACGGGCTCCACTTAAACCGGGCTGGGACCAGTGTCCTGGTGAATTGAATAACTAGGGCTGTAGATAGGGCTTTAAACTAAAAAAGGGGGGGAGGGGTCAGGTGAGGGGAAATTTACAAATCTAAGGAGAAAGGTCAAGGCAATAGAGCAGTGTAGCAATTTGAGTAAAAATAAGCAGAGTGCGACAGGAAGGGACAGAGTGTTTAATGGTAGCAGTGCAGCAGAGAATAAGGTCTAAGCAGGGAATAATGGTAAAAAATTTAAATTAAAGGCTCTTTATCTGAATGCATGAAGCATTCGTAACAAGATAGACAAACGAATGGCACAACTAGAGATAAATGGGTTTGATTTAATAGCCATTACAGAGACATGGTTGCAAGGTGGCCAAGGTTGGGAACTAAATGTTCCGGGGTACTTGACGTTTCGAAAAGACAGGCAGAATGGAAAAGGAGGGGGAGTAGCCCTGATAATAAAGGATGACATAAGGACAGTAGCGAGAAAGGATCTTGGCTCAGAAGATCAGGAAGTGGAATCAGTATAGGTGGAGATAAGGAATAACAAGGGGCAGAAAACGCTGGTAGGAGTAGTATATAGGCCCCCTAACAGTAGCCATACCGTTGAACAGAATATTAATCAAGAAATAGTAGGAGCTTGCAACAAAGGTAATGCAATAATCGTGGGGGGCTTTAATCTTCATATAGACTGGACAAATCAAATTGGCAAAGGTAGTCTGGGGGACGAGTTCATGGAATGCATTTGGGACAGTTTCCTAGAACAATATGTTATGGAATCAACCAGGTAATATGCTATTTTAGATCTTGTATTGTGTAATGAGACAGGGTTAATTAGTAATCTCATAGTAAAGGATCCTTTGGGGCAGAGTGATCATAATATGATAGAATTTCACATTAATTTTGAGTGACTTGCCTAACTCCGAAACTAGATTCTTAAACTTAAGCCAATTACATAGGTATGAGGGGCAAGTTGGCTAAGGTAGATTGGAAAAATAGATTAAAAGGTATGGCGGTAGATAAGCAGTGGCTAGCATTTAAAGAAATATTTCATAATTCTCAACAAAAATACATTCCATTGAGAAACAAAAACTCCACGGGAATAGTGATCCAACTGTGGCTAACTAAAGAAGTTAAGGATAGCATTAGGTTGAAAGAAGAAGCTTATAATGTTGCAAAGAATAATAATAAGCTTGAGGACTGGGAGAGTTTCAGAAACCAGCAAAGGTTGACCAAAAAATTGATAAAAAGGGAAAAAACAGAATATGAGAGAAAACTAGCAAGAAATATAGAAGCAGATTTTAAGAGTTTCTACAAGTATTTAAAAAGGAAAAGAGTAGCAAAACTAAACATTGGTCCCTTAGAGGCTGAGACAGGAGAAATTATTATGGGGAATATGGAAATGATAGAAACGTTAAACAAATATTTTGTAACTGTCTTCACAGTAGAAGACACAAAAAACATACCAAAAATGGTGGGGAACCAAGGGTCGAATGAGGGTGAGGAACTTAACGTAATTAATATAAGTAGAGAAAAGTACTAGAGAAACTAATGGGACTAAAAGCTGACAAATCCCCTGGACCTGACGGCCTACATCCTAGGGTTCTAAAAGAGATGGCTGAAGAGATAGTGGATGCATTGGTTTTGATCTTCCAAAATTCCCTAGATTCTTGAATGGTCCCAGCGGATTGGAAGGTCGCAAATGTAACACCGCTATTGAAGAAAGGAGGGAGAGAAAAAACAGGGAACTACAGCCCAGTCGTCGGGAAAATGCTGGAATCCATTGTTAAGGAAATGGTATCAAGTCACTTAGAAAATCATAACATGATTAGGCAGAGTCAACATGGTTTTATGAAAGGGAAACCATGTTTGACAAATTTATTAGAGTTTTTTGAGAATGTAACTAGCAGGGTAGATAAAGGGGAACCAGTGGATGTAGTATATTTGGTTTTCCAAAAGGCATTTGATAAGGTGCCACATTAAAGGTTATTACACAGGATTAGGGCTCATGGGGTTGGGGGTAATATAGTAGCATGGATAGAGGATTGGTTAACGGACAGAAAACAGAGAGTAGGGATAAACGGATCTTTTTCAGGTTCGCAGGCTGTAACTAGTGGGGTGCTGCAAGGATCAGTTTTGGGGCCTCAGCTATTTACAATCTATATTAATGGCCTAGATGAAGGGACCGAGTGTAATGTATCCAAGTTTGCTGATGATAGGTGGGACAGTAAGCTATGAGGAGAACATGAAGAGTCTGCAAAGGGATATAGATAGACTAAGTGAGTGGGCAGTAAGGTGGCGAACGGAGTATAATGTAGGGAAATGTGAGGTTATTCACTTTGGTAGGAAGAATAGAAAAACAGAATATTTTTTAAATGGTGAGAAACTTTAAAATGTTGGTGTTCAGAGAGATTTGGGTGTCCTCGTGCAAGAAACACAGAAAGCTAGCATGCAGGTACAGCAAGCAATAGGAAGGCAAATGGCATGTGGCCTTTATTGCAAGGGGGTTGGAGTATAAGAGTAAGGAAGTCTTGCTACAATTGTACAGGGCCTTGGTGAGACCACACCTGGAGTACTGTGCACAGTTCTGGTCTCCTTATCTAAGGAAGGATATACTTGCCTTGGAGGTGGTGCAACGGAGGTTCACTAGATTGATTCCTGGGATGAGTGGGTTGTCCTATGATGAGAGATTGTGTAGAATGGGCCTATACTCTCTGGAGTTTATAAGAATGAGAGGTAATCTCATTGAAACATACACAATTCTGAAGGGGTTTGACAGGGTAGATGCTGAGAGGTTGTTTCCCCTGGCTGGAGTGTCTAGAACTAGGGGGCATAGTCTTAGGATAAGGGGTAGGCCATTTAAGACTGAGATGAGGAGGAATTTCTTCACTCAGAGTGTTGTGAATCTTTGGAATTCACTGCCCCAGACGGCTGTTAATGCTGATATTCAAGGCTTAGATAGATAGGTTTTTGGACTCTAGGGAAATCAGGGGATATGGAGACCGGGCGGGAAAGTGGAGTTGAGGTCAATGATCAGCCATGATCTTATTGAATGGGGCCATATGGCTTACTCCTGCTCTTACTTCTTATGTTCTTATCACTGAGTACAGCAGGGGTCCTAGCTGAACAGGCCATGTAAGTGCCATGGGGAGGACATTTGATTTTAGGCACCAATTTTGATTGGCTGCTTGATGAGCCAGTCCTCAACAGCAAGCTGGGACATGTCAGCTTTGTTACCCATGTCTCTGGAAAACACAGACTGCAGCTTCTTTGAATTTGAAAGTCATGAGCAAAGACATTTTTTCTCCTAAAAAGTCATTTAAGCGAAAACTGACTTGTAAGACGAAGCTAGGCCAACGTTAAGGGCTATGTTGGGCCCTTCATTATTTTTTATGTTACAAGAAGCGACATGAAATAGATTGAATTTAATTGAAAACGGTATTCTGTTCATGTGTTGCATGTAAAATAAATTAGCTTGTTTGCAGCTGAACTTGTCTCACTAGATTGCTTATCTATCTGTGCATGCAAGATCACTGAATCCAGTACAAGAAACTTTCGATTTACTGGTACCTAAATAACCGGAAATCTCGGTTAACCGGCAAAATTCAGGAGTAGGTTCAGGCAACTTTTATTACTTTTTTTACTCCATTTGTTGCTGTGCAAGGGTGTAGCTGCAACTGTTGCTAAGCTACAGAGACGCTTGCAACTTGTGCCCATTGTTCTGAAGCAACAGGGTTTGTTGCTTTATACGGAGCTCTCAGCTCCGTATCTTTTACTATAGTGTTCGGTTATCCGAAATTTTTGATGAACCGGCACCACGTCGGTCCCGTCCGTGCCGGATAAAAATTTTTTTCCTGTACATACAACAAGGGGTCTTCTTATCATCCTAGGGTCAATCTATCATTTTTAAAAATGACATCCTGAGAAGCGGGTAATGCTGCAAGGCTGTGTTCATCGCCCATCCCTAGTTACCCTGAGAAGGTGGTGATAGCCTTTCTCCTTGATCTGCTGCAGCCCTCGTGGTGATGGGGCTCCCACAATGGTCTAAGGAAGGGAAATACAGGATTCTGACCAAGTAATGACAAAGGAACGGTGGTTGCAATGTATTATCACATGGTTTGGTCTGAGCATGCTCAGTTTGCTCTGGCCTAATAAAGCAAGCACATGGACTAGCAACTCATCGTGTCTCTGCCTTTCATTTGTTCTACCCACATATATTACATTTTGGCGAAAAGGATGGGATCCCAAAGTGATTTTTAGGGATCATGGAAGGACACAGTGTTCAACAATCGAGTGGACAAGTTTAAGGTGAATTTGTGACACCTAAACTGAATTTTTGCGAGGTTTTACTTTTAATGCTCATGCAGAATCATCTGTGTTTCGCCTTCATGTGTATGTATACACAACAACAGCGTTGTTGATTCTGACAGTGTTACGTCCGTGTATAATAAGATACAGACTGCGGAGAATGGTACAACAGGTGTTTACTCAACGTGGCTCAGACTGCAACTGATCTGTACAGATTACTACTCAGGGCTATATACAGGTGTGGTCACTGCCGGTACTGCAGTATGCATGAGCTGTAAAAGATAGTTCCCTACTTAAAGGTATATACATTACAATTCCTCCCCTTTTAGATTAACAGTACCATAACACTCATTTAACAATTAAATATCAAACTAATTACAATTAACACTTTTAACATGCAACATTAGCTGAAAATAGTCTATTTATATATTCAGTCTTTGGGGAGGCTTCCTGATCCTTTCTGGATAGCGCCTTTCCCGAGTGTCTTGCTCTTGGTGCGGAGGCAATTCTGGCCCCCTGTCGTCGGTTGGTTCATCAGCTTCCGATGCTACTGTTTCTGGGGTAGATGCGACCTGTACGTCGGGTTCATCACCAGGTACGTATGGGCGAGGCATGGGGTTGACTTGTTCCTGTGACTCTAGGATCTGGCCAGCATGGCGTCTCACGATGCTCTCCCCAATGTCCACTGTGTACATTAGTGGCCCCTGCCGTGTGCATATCGTTCCTGGCTGCCATTTTTCTGTTCGGTAGTCGCGGGCCAAGACTGGTTGCCCTACATTGAAGCTCCTTGTTGGCTTCTCATGGATGTGCTGGAATTGCTTACTCTCAACATCTCTTCGTACGTTTGGTCTGAGCAAATCCAGGCGAGATCTTAACCTTCGGTTAAAGAACATCATGGCTGGGGCCTGGTTGGTGACTGCATGTGTCGCATTCCGGTAGGCGAACAGGAAATTGTCCACCTTGTGCTGCAGCGGAATGTTGTCATTGTACTTAGCCTTTATTGCCTTCTTAAAGGTTTGTACGAACCTCTCAGCCAATCCATTTGTGGCTGGATGATACGGGGCGGATGTGTAATGCCTTACCCCATTCTTTTTCAAGAACCTCCGGAACTCTTCGGACACAAACTGTGGTCCATTGTCGGAGCAAATCTGTTCTGGCAAGCCATTCCTGGCAAAAATGGTCCGTAGGACTGCAATAGTTTTCTCCGTGGTGGTGGAGGACATTTTGATGACCTCAGGCCATTTCGAGTGCGCATCCACGGCTATTAAAAACATTGAGTCCATGAATGGACCAGCAAAATCAATATGCACCCATTGCCATGGAGATGAGGGCCACTCCCATGGGTGTAGAGGGGCCTGTGGTGGTGCATTTTGGACTTTCTGGCATCCTGAGCAACTCTTGGTCAGGTCCTCGATTTGTTTATCGATTCCCGGCCACCACACATAAGCCCTGGCTAGGCTTTTCATTTTTACCCCTCCCAGATGACCCTCATGAAGCTCATTGAGCACTCTATCCCTTAACTTGGGTGGAATTACCACTCGGGATCCACACATCAAGGTCCCCCGGCACACTGACAGCTGTTCTCTCCTTGTCGAGAATGCTGGCAACAGTGAGTCACCATGTGCTGGCCATCCCTTCACCGTCAAATCATATACCATAATAATAATAATAATAATAATAATCAACTTTATTGTCATTGTTAGTGCACAAGTGCAGTACAACGAAATGTAGGCTTGCGGCTCCCGAGAGTGTACATTTAGATTAAGACATTTAAACATTCAACATACATTTGGCTTGTAATACATTAACATAAACATAACCATGATAAAGAGCATTGGCAGATGTGCAGGCTTTAGAGTTTATTTGTGGAGTTCAGTAGGATGACAGCCCTGGGAAAGAAGCTGTTCCTAAATCTGGTAATAAGGGAACATCTATAATTATGGGGGATTTTAACTATCATATTAATTGGACAAATCAAATTGGGCAGGGCTGCCTTGAGGATGAGTTCATTGAGTGGATTAGGGATGGGTTTCTTGAGCAGTATGTAACTGAACCGACCAGGGGGCAAGCAACCTTAGATCTGGTACTGTGTAACGAGACAGGATTAATTAAAAATGTCCTAGTGAAGGATCCCCTTGGAATGAGTGACCATAACATGGTTGAATTCCATATTCAATTAGAGGGTGAGGAGGTTGTATCTCAAAGAAGCATGCTAAGCTTGAATAAAGGAGACTATGAAGGTATGAGAGCGGAATTGAGTAAAGTGGATTGGGAAAATAGATTAAAGGGTAAGACGATACATGATAAGTGGTGTACATTTAAGGAGTTATTTTACAACTCCCAAAAAAAGTATATTCCATTGAGAAGAAAAGGGTGTAAAAGAAAAGACAGCCATCCGTGGCTAAGTAAAGAAATTAAGGATAGTATTCGACTAAAAACAAGGGCATATAAGGTAGCCAAATCTAGTGGGAGGATAGAGGATTGGGAAAACTTTAAAAGACAGCAAAAAATAACAAAAAGATTGATTAAGAAAGGGAAGATAGATTATGAAAGTAAATTAGCAAAAAATATAAAAACAGATAGTAAGAATTTTTATAGTTATATAAAAAGAAAAAGGGTGGCTAAAGTAAATGTTGGTCCCTTAGAGGATGAGACCGGGAAATTAATGGTGGGAAATATGGAGATGGCAAAAACACTGAATGAATATTTTGTATCAGTCTTTACAGTAGAGGACACCAAGAATATCCCAACACTGGACAAGCAGGGGGCTATAGGGGGGGAGGAGATAAACACGATCAAAATCACTAAGGAAGTGGTACTCGGTAAAATAATGGGACTCAAGGCGGATAAATCGCCTGGACCTGATGGCTTACATCCTAGGGTCTTGAGGGAAGTGGCGGTAGGGATTGTGGATGCATTGGTAATAATCTTCCAAAACTCCCTGGACTCAGCAAAGGTCCCGGCAGACTGGAAAACTGCTAATGTAACACCCTTATTTAAAAAGGGCAGTAGACAGAAGGTTGGAAACTATAGACCGGTTAGCCTAACATCTGTGGTAGGTAAAATTTTGGAGTCCATTATTAAGGAGACAGTAACAGGACATTTGGATAATCATAATTTTATAAGACAAAGTCAGCATGGTTTTATGAAGGGGAAGTCATGTTTGACAAATTTGCTGGAGTTCTTTGAGGAAGTAACGTATAGGGTGGATAAAGGTGAACCAGTGGACGTAGTGTATTTAGACTTCCAAAAGGCATTTGACAAGGTGCCACACAAAAGATTATTGCTTAAGATAAAAAATCACGGGATTGGGGGTAATATTCTGGCATGGATAGAGGATTGGCTATCTAACAGAAGGCAGAGAGTTGGGATAAATGGTTCATTCTCAGACTGGCAATCAGTAACTAGTGGTGTTCCGCAGGGGTCAGTGCTGGGTCCCCAACTCTTTACAATCTATATTAACGATTTGGAGGAGGGGACCGAGTGTAACATATCAAAGTTTGCAGATGATACTAATATGTGAGGGAAAGTAGTGAGTGAGGAGGACATAAAAAACCTGCAAGGGGACATAGACAGGCTAAGTAAGTGGGCAGAGATTTGGCAGATGGAATACAATACTGGAAAGTGTGAGGTTATGCACTTTGGCAGGAAAAATCGTAGAGCAAGTTATTATCTTAATGGCAAGAAACTTGAAAGTACTGAAGTACAAAGGGATCTGGGGGTCCTGGTGCACGAAACTCAAAAGGTTAGTATGCAGGTGCAGCAAGTGATTAAGAAGGCCAATGGAATGTTGGCTTTCATTGCTAGGGGGATAGAATATAAAAATAGGGAGGTCAATACCTTCAGTTGTACAAGGTATTGGTGAGACCGCACCTGGAATACTGCATACAGTTTTGGTGTCCATACTTAAGAAAAGACACACTTGCTCTCGAGTCAGTACAAAGAAGGTTCACTCGGTTAATCCCGGGGATGAGGGGATGGACATATGAGGAGAGTTTGAGTAGATTGGGACTCTACTCATTGGAGTTCAGAAGAATGAGAGGCGATCTTATTGAAACATATAAGATTGTGAAGGGGTTGGATCGGGTGGATGCAGGGAGGATGTTCCAGATGATGGGTGAAACTAGAACTAGGGGGCATAGTCTTAGAATAAGGGGCTGCTCTTTCAAAACTGAGATGAGGAGGAACTACTTCACTCAGAGGGTGGTAGGTCCATGGAATATGCTGCCCCAAAAAGCTGTCGCAGCTACATCATTACATAAATTTAAAACAGAAATAGACAGTTTCCTAGAAGAAAAGGGAATTAAGGGTTACGGGGAGCGGGCAGGAATTTGGACATGAGTCTAGGTTCGGATCGGTCATGCCCCTGTGGGTAGTGGAGCAGGCCCAGGGGCCGTGTAGCCTGATCCTGCTCCTGTTTCATGTGTCTAATTCTGTTAGATGCAGGAGATAGTCCTGTGATAGTGGATTGGCGGTTAGGATCAGATCAGCCATGATCTTATTGAATGGCGGAGCAGGCTCGAGGGGCCGATTGGCCTACTCCTGCTCCTATTTCTTATGTTCTTATGGTCGTACGGGTGCGAATGCATCTGTAGCATCTCCCAGATGGCAGGAGGGCGAACAGACTGTGGCTGGGGTGGGTAGGGTCTTTGATGATGGTCCGTGACCTCCGTAAACAGCGTTTCTGGTATATGTGCTCTATGGTCGGTAGCTGGGTGCCGGTAATGCGTTGGGCAGTTTTGACTACCCGCTGCAGGGGTTTCCGGTCATAGTAGCTACAGCTGCCATACCATACTGTGATACAGTTCGTCAGGATGCTCTCTATTGTGCAGCGGTAAAAGTTAGAGAGGATCAGGGGTGACAGGTTACATCCCTTCAGCCTTCTTAGGAAATATAGGCGCTGCTGGGCCTTCTTCACCAGAGAGGAGGTATTGAGGGACCAGGAGAGGTCTTCCGTGATGTGGACTCCGAGGAACTTAAAGCTGTCCACCCTTTCCACCACAGCCCCATTGATGTGGATGGGGGTGTGACTTCCGCCTTTAGACTTCCTGAAGTCCACAATGATTTCTTTGGTTTTCTTGATGTTAAGGGCCAGGGTGTTATCGGCGCACCACTTCACGAGATGCTGGACCTCCTCCCTGTATGCTGACTCATCGTTGTTGGTGATCTGGTGATACCCGAGACAGTGTCGGGTCATTTCGGGTTTCCTTTTCGATACAAGCGTTAGTTACCGGTAGGTATTCAACTATAGTCGAATGGAATATTTCGACAGGATCCACTGCTGGTGCTTCCTCCACAGTAGGCAGTGGCAGGCGTGATAGCCCATCAGCATTTCCATGCTGTTTCGTGCCCTTATATTCAATCTCATAGTGGTGCGCCCCTAGAAAAATTGACCATCTTTGTAGTCGTTGCGCAGTCATCACCGGAACGCCCTTCTTCGGATTAAAAATGGAGACAAGAGGCTGGTGATCAGTCAGCAAGGTGAATTTCTGCCCGTGCAGATAGTGATTGAACTTTTTCACTCCCCACACTAGGCTGAGGGCCTCCCTGTCAATCTGGGCATAGTTACGCTCGGCTGAGGTTAGTGATCGTGACGCAAAGGCTATTGGCCTCTCTGAGCCGTCTGAGAATTTGTGCGACAGCACCGCTCCAATGCCGTAGGGTGACGCATCACATGCCAACCGAATTGGTAATGCTGGGTTGTAATGGGCCAATACCTCTTTCGATGTGATTAGTGTTTTGCTCTTCTGGAAAGCTCGTCTACATTCGTCACTCCACTTCCATGGCACCCCAGTTTACAGTAGGGTGTTCAGTGGGTGTAGTATTGTAGACAAATTTGGCAAGAACTTATGGTAGTAGTTTACCAGCCCGAGGAACGACCTCAGTTGTGACACATTTTCCGGTGCTGGAGCCTTGACTACTGCCTCAATCTTCTCTGGGGACTTATGTAACCCCTCTTTATCGATAATGTGGCCACAATACGAGATCTGTTTTCTAAAAAACTCGCATTTGGGGTGGTTAGCTCGGAGCCCATATTCCTGCAATCTAGTGAGCACCTGCTCCAGGTTGGCAAGGTGATCACTGTCATTTTCACCCTTGACCAGGATGTCGTCCAAATAACACTGGGTCCCTGGGATCCCTTGCAGGACTTGTTCCATTGCCCTCTGCCAAATAGCCGGAGCTGATGCTACCCCGAATACCAGCCGGTTGTATTGGTAGAGACCTTTATGGGTGTTGATTGTGAGGTATTTTTTTGATGCTTCTTCTACCTCCATTTGCAGATACGCCGAGGCCAGATAAATCTTAGTGAAGCGTTTCCCTCCAGATAGCGAGGAGAAAATATCTTCAATCCGCGGAAGTGGATATTGTACGGTGTGAAGGACCGGGTTCACTGTTACCTTAAAGTCCCCACGGATGCAAACCTTCTTTGGTTCCCCAGGCGTGCTGCTCAACGACTTTTTCATCACAGGGACGATGGGTGTAGCCCACTCGCTCCTGTCTACCTTGGACAGTACACCTGAACGTTCCAGACTTTCCAGCTCTGCTTCGACGGCTGGGCGGATCGCATAAGGTACCGGTCTGGCCTTAAAAAATGTTGGGCTTGCGTTTTCTCCAATTTTAATCGTCGCTGTCATGCCTTTTAGTGTTCCAAGTCCTTGCTGGAACACTTCTTTCGCGTCATTTAGGATCTTTGCCAGTCGCCCAGGTGTGACGTCATCATCCTTTTTGTCAGCCACAGTCAGTGCCTGTATGGAATGCCAATCCAGTTGTATTTTCCGGATCCATTCACATCCCAGTAATGGTGGTCCTCCATCTTGCAATACATACAGGTCTAGTTTTGGTGTTTCCTTACCGTTATATATAACGGTCACCCTTATTTTTCCTTTGGGGTAGACTTTTTGCCCCGTGTACGTCTTCAAAATAATTTTTGTGTCTCTCAAGGGTATGTGTGAGAATAGCTGCTCATAGTCCCGTCAGTTTATAACTGTTAGGGCTGATCCTGTGTCCAATTCCATCTTTACCTGGACTCCTGCTAACTTGAGAGTGACCCAAATGGTTTGGTGATCCTCCGTTGTGATCACATTATGTAGTTTCAGACAACTCAGTTCCCTGCTTTCGGAGTCGTTATCACTCTTTTGTTCGTCTGAACTATTCTCCGTTATCTTATGTACCTTATTGTACTTTCCTTTGGTCGGTTTCTTATTGCTGGTTTTCTTTCCCGACCTGCAGACTTGTGCTATGTGTCCTACTTTTCCACACTGTCTGCACACTTTGTCTTTGAACCAGCAATCATTCTGGTCGTGTATTGTTCTGCCGCAGCGATAGCACTTCTCTGTTCCATATGACATTTCGTTTGTGCCATATTCTTGCGGTCTCTGTTGTATCTCTGCAGTGCCCCGTGCTGCTGCTTCATATGATACCGCAATGCTGAAAGCCTTTTCCAGCGTAAGTTCCTTTTCAGATAAAAGCCGTTTCTGGGTTCCTTCACTTTGAAGCCCACACACAAACTTGCCCCTTAAGGTATCTGCCAGTCCCGCTCCAAACTGGCAGTGTTTCGATGGTTTGCGCAGTTCTGTTAAATAATCAGCATTGCTTTCATCCTTATGCTGGTTCCGTTTGTGAAAGTTGAATCTTTCTGCTATCAGCAGCGGTGCGGGGTTTAAATGTTCCTTTAGTATCGTTACTATGTCTTCAAAACTCTTTTCCATTGGCTTCGTTGGGGTTACTTGATTTCGTAATAAACCATACGTCTTTGCACCCATTAAATTTAACAATACCGACGCTTTCTTGTCATCTGACACCTCATTTGCCTTGCAGTACGCCTCTATTCGTTCGACATATGTAGTCCAATCTTCGACTTAATTGTCAAATGTGGTGATACTGCCACTCTTCGGCATTTTGGGTGTGGTTTATAATGGCGTCTCCCAATGGCTTAAAATGGCATCTCCCGCGCTTTCCTTCCTCCCCCGCTGCTGCCGACGCCGCTCCCGGCGGTTCTCGTGGCAATGGCAGCGCCCTGTAGGTTTCGCGCGCTTCTCTCTCCCTGTCTCCGACGCTGCTCGGCCCCTGAACACCGGCTGCGCCCTGTGCACTCTGCCCTCTCTCTCCCTCTCCCCCGTCGATGCTGCTCGGCTCTTTGCTGTGCCGCTCGGTTGGGCTCTAGCCCGCCGCTGTCCGGGAAGGGTCTGCGCACTACCTGTTGTCAGCCTGTTTCGCTGGACCACCTCGACTGGAAAGCCAAGCCTGGCTCTCAACAGCCTCCCCCGCAATTCTCGAGTCTCTGCTGGATGACTGGGCGGTTGCCCGTGGTCAACGCCCGAGTCTCTGGCCTCGACCTCCAATCCACTGATCTCCAGGAACGAATCCCCGGGAGGTGATGCAGAGTTGCAGGTAGGTTTGAACCTGCCTCGTCGCCAATGTTACGTCCATGTATAATAAGATACAGACTGCGGAGAACGGTACAACAGGTGTTTACTCAACGTGGCTCAGACTGCAACTTACCTGTACAGATTACTACTCAGGGCTATATGCAGGTGTGGTCACTGCCAGTACTGCAGTATACATGAGCTGTAAAAGATAGTTCCCCACTTAAAGGTATATACAATACAGACAGTTAGCGTGCTGAGTCACTGTTCCAATGGGATCGGGACAATCATGGCCACACTTACAGGATTCATCAGAAGCCTCGGCATATATGACCGATCTCGCAAACCATTCAGTTCTCACATTGAGCGGATGGAGATGTTTTTTAGGGCCAATAACATTATTGAGACCGAAGGTGCAGCTGAGAATGTTCAAGCTCAAGATAAAGTAATTCATGAACGTAAGAAAGCAATTTTTCTAATGGAGATTGGGCCAGGTGTCTCTGGAACATTGACAAACCTAGTCGTGCCAGGGAAAGCGAAGGATGCATCGTTTGAAGACATTGTCGAGAAACTCGAGGACCATTTTGACCCAAACATATTAGAAATAGCAGAGCGCTATAAGTTTGGTACCAGAACAAAGTGAAACCATCAGTGAGTACATTGTAGCTCTTAAGAACCTGTCTTTGCATTGTAACTTGGGCACATTTTTGGATCGTGCGTTGTGAGATAAGTTTGTGTGTGGACTGGTGGCTGAGCGCACACAGTCCAAGTTACTGAACACTCTGAACCTAACATAAAATAAAAACAGAAAATGCTGGAAATACTCAGCAGGTCAGGCAGCATCTATGGAGCGAGAAACAGAGTTAATGTTTCAAATCGGTGACCCTTCGTCAGTTCTGTCCAACTCGAGTGACTAGTGCAGCTGAGGTCTACAGTCACAAAGCCACCGCCAAACCTAAAGCTGTGAGACTGGGCCAAAAGCATGACGGTGAGAGCAGTTCAGTGAATTGTTATCGCTGCAATGGAAATTGCTCACCACAGTCCTGCCACTACAGAAATGTGAAATGTTTTCACTGCCAGAAGCAAGGCCATATTTCAACAGCTAGCAGAGCTAGATCAAAAGTAGGAAGTAAGAACCATTCTATTGGCAATGCAAAACAGCGACAACAGAAGTGAGGAGTTCACAATATTGAAGTGAACACACCTGATGTTGAAGAACTAAGCATCTACAGTATCTATGCAATTAGCGGCAACGCTAGCAGTCGTGAGAAAGACTTTCGTACAAAACTTTTGATCAATGACCAATATATTGATATGTGTATTGACACGGCAGCGGACTGCTCTATCATGAGTAAGGACACATATGAGAGTAAGTTTAATCAAATACCACTTACAAAGAGTACCGTAGAGTTAAAAATTTATCTGGAGAAATCTTAGAGACGTGGACAAATGCAATATACAGTTCAACACAATGGCCAATCAGTAAAGCTACCTAACAGGCCAACTCTCATGGGCAAAGACTGGTTTAGAAAGTTAAAACTAGACTGGAAAACATTTTCAGCGTAAATGCTTCAAAGAAGCGACTCAACACAATGTTGAAGAAGTACGAAAGCATGTTCACAGACAGTTATGAGGGCATCACTGGGTATTACGTGCATATCTGCCTCAAGTCCAACGCGAAGCCTGTTTATTGTAAGGTAAGGCCGGTCCCCTATGCATTGAAAAGTCAGGTGGAGGAAGAGCTAGAGAAACTGAGAGAGAACGAAGTGCTAGTAAAAACTAACTAAAGTGAATGGGCTACCCCGATCATAGTAGTGCCCGAAGCAGACAAAAGTGTACGCTTGTACGTTAACTACAAAGTTGATATCAACCAAGCAGTTGATGATGAGCAGTACCCGTTACCTACATCACGAGATTTGTATGCAGCACTCTCTGGGTCAAAGGTTTTCTTCAAGCTTGACCTGTCGCATGCTTATGCTCAGCTGAATGTTGACAAAGAGAGTCAACAGTATCTCACCATCAGCACACACAAGGGACTGTACTCATACACCAAACTACTGTATGATGTAAAGTCCTCCCCTAAAATCTTCCAGGCTACGATGGATAAGATTTTGCAAGGAGTTCCAAATTGCTTATGCCATCAAGGTGATGTGCTAATCGCAACAAGCAGCGAGGAAGAAAATCTAGAAGTGTGAGATTTAGTGCTTCAAAGGTTGAATGCCCACAATTTCAAATTGAAAAGGAGCCAATGTGCTTTTGTACAGCCCGATGTTGTGTACCTTGGTCTGAAAGTTGATGCAAATGGCTTGCAACCAGTGAAGGAATATGTTGATGCTGTCATCAATGCTCCAAAGCCACAGAATGTGTCTGATTTAAGATCTTTCCTTGGGATGGTCCAGTACTACACGCATTTCTTACCTGATTTAGCGACCATGTTTACTCCATTGCACGAGCTCCTCAAGAAGGACGTCCAGTGGAAGTGGACAAAAGCGCAACAGGAGGCTTACGATGCTTGCAAGAGAAGTCTCTCTAACGATGCTCTACTTGCGCACTGCGACACAGAGTGTGAGCTTAAGTTAGTGTGTGATGGTTCCAGCTATGGTGTGGGAGCTGTCATAAACCATCTAATGGCCAAGAGAAATCAATCGCTTTCGCATCGCGAACCCTCACAAAGAGCGAAAGAAACTGCATGCAAATTGAAAAGAAAACACTCGCCATAGTGTTTGGAATCAAGAAATTCCAACAGTTCCTGATCGGCAGAAAGTTCACCCTGATAACTGATCACAAACTGCTCCTGGCAATATTGGGGCCCAAATCTACCATCCCTGCAATGGTCGCATCAAGAATGCAACGTTGGGCAGTGTTGTTGTCACAATAGGACTACACGATTGAATATCGCACTTCAAAGCAAAATGTAGTCGCAGATGCCTTGTCCAGGTTGCCACATGAGGACTCGTGTTGGGAGTGAAGATGAGATTTTCATGCTAGGTGCAGTTAACAAAGACTTTACTGTGAATGCAACTGAGATTGCAGATGAGACTCAAAAGTACTCAGTACTGAAAAGAGTGTATGAAAACACCTTGAATGGATGGACTGATCAGTGTCTGGACACAGAGTTGAAACCATTTCATAACCGTCGTACTGAATAGTCTTGTGAGCAAGGTTGTATCAAGTGGGGAAACAGAGTGGTGGTACCTACTTCTTTGAGAGAGAGTATTCTGGCCAAACTTCATACTGAACATCCAGGGATCGTCGGTATGAAATCAATTGCAAGAAGTTTTTTTTACTGACCTGGATTGGACAGTGATCTTGAATCACTTGTCAGCAAAGTGGATTGAAGTGAAACCTATAGGTTCAAACAAGTCTGAGATAGAAACAGGATCATCTTTGAGTTCGGAACCAAAACAAAACAGCCCAAAAATTGGTTCAACACCAAAACCTTCAGTAAGGAGATCAGGAAGGATCCACAAACCTATTATTAAACTGGTACGATAGCAAAATACTGCGGATGCTGGAAATCCAAAATAACAACAGAAAATGCTGGAATAACTCAGCAGGCCAGGCAACATCCGTGGAGAGAAAATAGAGTCAACGTTTCGAGTCAGAGTCTCTCCACGGATGTTGCCTGGCCTGCTGAGTTATTCCAGCATCTTCTGTTGTTATTTCTATTATTAAACTGGATTTGTAGTTCATTTAAAAGAAAAAAAGCCAGGAGTTTTTGTTATGTGGTACATGTAATGCTGGGAAAGGTGGGACCAGAGTTTTGTTGTATTTGAGGGGGGGAATATGTACTTCTTTTTAAGGGGGAGAGCAGTGTAATGTATTATCACATGGTTTGTCACATGGTTTGGTATAAGCATGCTCAGTTCGCTCTGGCCTAACAAAGCAAGCACATGGACTAGCAAGTCATGGTGTCTCTGTCCTTCATTTGTTCTACTCACATATTACAGTGATATATATTCAAGTCAGGATGGTCTGTAACTTGGGAGAGGAATTCGGAGGTGGCAATGTTCCCACAACATTGCTGCTTGTTTATCTAGATATTGTGCAGTAAAAGTGTACTCTCAATTTGTACGGGACAAGAGGCCTGCTGATGGGAGTGACTGGAGATGCTGAACCTGACAGAATATCTAGAGGAAAGCTGAAATGTGTAACAGTCCATTGTGTAATGCAGTAATACCTGTTGAGGGGGGAGGGAAGAGATTACAAGCTCATTTTCCAAAAATAAAATGAAAAAAGTCCAGAAGCACGAGAGACTTTCTGAAATCCAGCAAACCGGATCTGACAACCTCCGGCCTGTGGAGCGCTGAATAAATTCACGGTAATAAACACAGATCCACTGAAGGGAGTCTGGCCCTTCCCTGCAGAGAATATGAAGGCTCTGCAAAACATTTAACATCCAACTGATTCTCCTTTTTAATTCAATTATGCTGCACACAGATTTGATGCTGAATTGGTTCAAGGGACTCGTTCATAGTGCCACAGCTAGTTAATAATTAAATCCTCCAGTTGAATCAGTGCTGTTTCATATCAGATATAATTCATGAATTCATTTGCGATATAATTATTAAACATGGAATGCCATGTTCTAGCAAGCTTTACAGTGCAATTTGTAATCATTTCTTTGCATAAATGACACACAGCGCCACTGTAATAGGAAGTAATGTGGTGACAAAATTAATGCAGTTATCCATTGGTTTAAAAAGTAAATACAAGTAGTCCAAGGTACATGTAATTAAATGAATTAATGATGACACATATCCTTGTCTTAAGTAAAGAGAAATGTTGCACAGAGACACGATCATGATAGGGTCCTGGGATGGTTGATCAAGTGGATCTCCTTCCCAGTAGGGCAGAAGCCCTGATGAACCGGTAAGGTTCACAAAGGAAAATCAAGCAAGTTATGGGCTGACTGGGACAGATGGGTCCAAGAAATCAGCTGACCTATATCAGCATGGGTGATGAAAATAGTTCCCTGGAGCTCTCCTTCCAGGCGGATTATTTAGTGTTCATGCATAGCACAGGCCATTTTGAGGCATGTTATACAAAATAGTTCAGGAGGATGGTAGACAGTGGTGTTCCCCAAGGGTCAGCGCTGGGGCCACTGCTTTTTTTGATATATATAAATGACCTGGATATTGGAATACAGAGTAGAATTTCTAAATTTGCCGATGACACCAAACTTGGGGGTGTGGCAAACAGTGAGGATGATACCAATTGACTGCAACAGGACATAGAAAGGCTAGCATAGAAACATAGAAACCTAGAAGATAGGAGCAGGAGTAGGCCATTCGGCCCCTTGAGCCTGCTCCGCCATTCAATGAGATCATGGCTGATCATCCAAATTCAGTACCCTGTCCCTGCTTTCTCCCCATATCCCTTAATCCCTTTAGCCTTAAGAAATATATCTAACTCCTCCTTGAATATATTTAATGAATTGGCCTCAACTGCCTTGTGTGGTAGAGAATTCCACAGGTTCACCACTCTCTGGGTGAAGAAATTCCTCCTCATCTCAGTCCTAAATGGCTTACCCCTCATCCTTAGACTGTGACCACTGGTTCTGGACTCCCCTGCCATTGGGAACATCCTTCCTGCATCTAGTCTGTCTAGTCCTGTTAGAATTTTATGGCCTAGAAATTCAGTGGGCCTTGCGCCCACTTAGCGCCTAAAGAGGTCTTTTGCGCCGGCGGGGTGGTAGCGCGGAAATTGAGTGCAGCGGTATTGGCGGCGGTAGCCGTTAGCGCTGCGCCGGGACCGATGACATCATCGGTGTGCGCGGTGGCCCGTAACGCCCCGAAACCGCGCCGATCCCCATATTTATTTGCGCCCGCCTCCTCCGAAGCGGGCGCAAACAGCGAACAGAAAACGGGGCCGTCCTGCTGCCATAGTGGGGCGCCTTAAAGCTGAAGGTGCAGCTGGCCGCTTTTTCGGCGGCCGCCTGCCCGCACCTCCTTCCCCGGCCTCCTCCACCCCCCCCCGTGGCATTGCCGGCTGGTTTCCGTGGAGCCCGGCACTTCTCCGTTGTGCCGGGCTCTTTTGCCGGCACTCGCGATCGGGGCTCCGGCCGTTGCAGGCACCTCCCCCTTAAGAGAAGGAGGAGGCCTGCAGTACCGCAGCCTGCCGCACCGCATCGGGTGGCGCTGCGGCAACTAGTGCGCCGATATTCAGTTGCAGCACCCCAAACGGAGGCGGGCACACCCTGGTATAGCGCCCGCTTCCGAATTGGGGCGCAGAAGACGAGTATACGGCGTGCGCTAATGCCTCCCCGCCCAGCGCTAACTTTTGGGCGTGAGCGAGCTGCCCGCGCCCAAGCGAATTTCTAGGCCTATACGTTTTAATGCGATCCCCTCTCATTCTTCCAAACTCTAGCGAATACAAGCCTAATCGACTCAATCTCTCCTCATATGTCATTCCTGCCATCCCAAGTATCAGTCTTGTGAATCTTCTCTGCACTCCCTCCATGGCAAGAACATCCTTCCTCAGATAAGGCGACCAAAACTGCACACAATATTCAAGGTGTGGTCTCACCAAGGCCCTGTACAACTGCAGCAAGACATCCTTGCTCCTGTACTCAAATCCTCTCGCTATGAAGGCCAACATACCATTTGCCTTCTTAACTGCCTGCTGCACCTGCATGCTTACCTTCAGCAACTGGTGCACAAGGACACCCAGGTCTCGTTGCACTTCCCCTTTTCCCAATCTATTGCCATTCAGATAATAATCTGTCTTCCTGTTTTTGCCACCGAAGTGGATAACCTCGCATTTATTCACATTATACTGCATTTGCCATGCATCTGCCAATCACCCAACCAGATTGGGCAGACAAGTGGCAGATGGAATTTAATACAGAGAAGTGTGAGGTGATGCATTTTGGCAGAAGGAACAGGGAGAGGCAATATACACTTAATGGCACAGTTTTAAAGAGTGTGCAGGGACAGAGGGACCTGGGAGTTAATGTGCATAGGTCCCTGAAGGTGGCAGGACATATTGAGAGAGTGGTTAGCAAAGCATATGGGATCTTGGGCTTCATAAATCGAGGCATTGAGTACAAAAGTAGAGATGTAATGCAGAAACTTTATAAAGCGCTGGTTAGGCCACAACTGGAGTATTGCATCCAGTTCTGGTCACCACACTTTAGGAAAGATGTGAAGGCCCTTGAGAGGGTGCAGAGGAGATTTACCAGAATGGTTCCGGGGATGGGGGATCTTAGCTACAAGGACAGGTTGGAGAAGCTGGATTTGTTTTCATTAGAGCAAAGGAGGTTGAGGGGTGATTATGATGGGTTTGGATAGGCTAGACGGGGAAAGGCTGTTCCCAGTAGTTGATGGTACAAGGACTAGGGGACACAGATTTAAGGTTTTGGGAAAGAGATACAGGGGGGATGTGAGGAAAAACGTTTTTACGCAGCGAGTGGTGAGGACCTGGAACTTGCTGCCGTCGGAAGTGGTGGAAGCGGACACACTCAATGTTTTCAAGGGGAGACTGGATAGGCACTTGTGGGAAATAAACTTGCAGGGCTATGGGGATAGAGTGGGGGAATGGGCCTGACTGGATTGCTCTACATGCTCTACATGGACTCGATGGGCCGAATGGTCTCCTTCTGTGCCATATGACTCTATTAAGTTGTTGTCTGAAGGAATTTTAAATGACTTAACTGGAAACTAAATTGTGTTCGAGAGCATCTGGATCTGGATACATAGTTCAACGTAGAGGTCAAGATCAAATATTTGCCGTTTAATAATGAAAGTAAATTAGATTGGTAGTAAAATGGAGAGGTGCAATTAGAATTGAAGCCTTTAAGGCAAGCTTAAAGGGAATGGTGTCCTCCTTTAAGAGAACCTGATGGGTATTTTGGGGGAGAAAAATTAACAGTAAGCCACACTCTGAGAATCTGCAAGCTAATGTTCTGACTCCAGAATTACATTCTGGTATGCAAACAGATTTCATGGGGATTTCATGTCTTGGATTTATTGAAAATGGTAAATATCCTTTTGTGGACGTGCTTACACATTCATGGCCTATTGCTCACCGTGAGTCTTGACTGACACGTTACTCAAAGTGTAATTAGAAATTCCATGAACAAATGAAAGTATTGGCCCGGATTTTACGGGGCCTATGACCGCGCACGGGGTCGTAAGAGCCCCACAAGTTCTGGGTTTCCGTGCGAAAACCTAGAACTTGAGCTCTGTCAAGTTTCAGCTTGACAGATCATCCGCCTGCGCAGGAAATGGACATTCGCTGGTGGAGAGTTGGGCTATTTGCACAACTACTGCCCACGAATACCCACAAAACCCTTACACCTGGTTAAAGCAGGTGGAGGGCCTTCTTTTACCAGCATTAGGGTTTAAATAAATGTTAAAATACATTTTTTAAATAATTTAAACATTCAAAAATCTTTAAAATTAGTTTAGGTTATTTTTGGCCCCTTTAAAAATGTTGCAATTTATTTTTCAAAAAATTACATTTTTGTTTTAAATGTTTAATTCAATTGTATTATTAATTTTAAACATGTGATTTATTTTTATTTAGGCTGCGTGAAAGTGTTTTTTTTTAATGTCATTTCTATTATGCTTATGGGGATTCCGTACGTAAATGGAATCTCCATAAGCATAATGGGAATCCCCCTTTTTGATTGGTTGGGCCGCATGTGCTCCTGGGATATGTGGGCCTTTATGCAGGCCTACGCCTGCAGGCCCAGGACTGCAAGAGTCCGAAGATATGGAGGCACCTGGTAGGTACATACTTTTCTTGCGGATCGGAGGCATTCGCCCGTGTGAAACCTCCGACCGCAATTTCAGGTCCATTATTTTTTTTTTTAAACTGAGGTGTTCATGCCTGTAATCTAGTGCTCAAAGTTCTGATCATCTGGGGCCTTTCACTACTATTTCCACTAGCAGGGGGGTCGGTAACCAGAGGACACAGATTTAAGATAATTGGTAAAAGAACTGGGTGGGGGGGGGGTGGAGATGAGTTTTTTTTACGCAGCGAGTTATGATCTGGAGTGTACTGCCTGAATGGGTGGTGGAAGTAGATTCAATAGTAACTTTCAAATGGGAATTGTTTATACACTTAAAAAGGTAAATAATTGCAGGGCTATGAGGAACGAACAGGGGAGTTGGACTAATTGGATGGTTCTTTCAAAGAGCCAGAACAGGCATGATGGGCCGAATGGCCTCCTTCAATGCTGTATGATTCTTTGACTACTGCATGTAACTTTACTTCCTAGTCTCCCATTATTCTCGATGTATCATATAATGTTCATCCTGTTTCCTGCTAATCTGTTACCAGAAAACCCTTGTGCTTGTAGAACCCCTCGCACAATGCCACAGGCAAATGTTAAATGCTGCTTCTGTGTTCACTATCAATACACGCCAGTCACACCACCTTTAACCAGCTCAGAACTCATCCTTTAAGTGGTCATTAGAAAATCTGGAGGCTCAGTGGCCTAATGTAGCATCTGGTGTTGTACTGAGCCATACATACCAAGAAGGTGCCTGGGGCAGTCTCCAGATAGAGGTGGCCTCGCTTTTCTCGACTGGTGTGTTGATGGAGTGCTGCAGTTGGCTTCAGCGGTGATAATCTGGGGAAAGTTTGTGGGGAAAGCGGGTGAGGGCAGGATTGGGCTCGGCCATGAGAACTCCCTTGATCCGTGCCCCCCTCCTTCCATCCTCATGGGCATATGACCAGCTCACACTTACTGTCTTGGGTGATGTGAAGAATGGCCAAGGAGGGTTAAATGCGGAAATGTCCCAGCATAGAAGGGGAGAAAGGAATATGGAAAATATTAAGGCACAAACATAAGGGAGGAAAAGACTGTTCAGTGTATATTATATATAAAAAAGAAATGTACTGCTAATTCTTTAAGACTGTAATTAAATCTTACCGCCTGACACTGTTGGGAGTTTAATAATTGCATTGTCACTCATTTCCAGTCATCGATTATTCAATATTTGTCTCTATATTTTATAAAAGTTATGGCTTGTATATTGTAGTTAATTTAGGTTCTTTATGTGGTCTTTTCTATTATAGTCCCTGTTCCTAAGCAGCCCATTTATTGATGTTCGCCTGCAGAGAGAGCGCCCATTAATCTAATGCATAGATTACCTAACTTGTTCTTTTCAGGATATTCTCTTTCTGCTCCTGTACTGTACAGAAAACGGAGGAAGCTGTTATGGTTGCAGATCTTGCCAGCGAGAATGCTTCTGATCATTTGAAAGTTGACTGAGAAAAATAAGCTCTTTTTTACCAATAAGCTTTCATTCTGAGCCTGAATATACATCAGACTGAACTCATAAAATAGTGATCATTCCAGATGTAATCTCAAACTTCTGGGTTAAATGATAAGAGGCTGTGTTTGTTCAGAGTGTGTGCTTGCACTGGCTGCTTGTATGTGTGTGTGTGTGTATGTGTGTGTGTGTGTTTTGAAAGGAATGATGCCAGCAGAGGTTCAGATTTTAGTAGATTGTGTAGCCTCGCTCACGGTAAGTCAGATGATACGCTGTTCTATGAAGGCAGGAGTGTTGTGTCTTTTAATGCACACGGTATTATTCTGCTGCTGATGGGAAGCTGTGAAACTTTTAAGGCCACAGAGTATAATTCCTGTTAATTAAACATTGGGTGAGGATCATTCAGAGTCTCATTTCTGTTAAACTGCCGGTCAGAAGCTTGGATTTGGTAAAAACATTTTTTGAAGTGTTGTTGGTGAAGTCAAGAGGCTGTGGACATTTTGGGCTAGAAATTCAGTAGGCTTTGCGCCCAGTTTTCGCCCAAAGAGGGCTTTTGCGCCACTTGCTGAGCTTTCACCGATATTCAGCGCTGCGGTAATGGCGGCGTTAGCCAGTAGCGCTGCGCCGCCACCGATGATGTCATCGGTGTGCGCAGTGCCCCGCTACCGCCCCGCTACCGGCCCGAGCGCCATATTTAGTTGCGGCCGCCTCTTCCGCAGCGGCCGCAAACAGCGATCAGAAAACGGGGCCGTCCTGTAGCCTTAGTGGGGCGCTTTAAGGTGGAGGTGCAGCCGGCCGCTTTTTCGGCGGCCGCCTGCCCGCACCTCCTTCCCCAGCCTCCTCCACCACCCCCCCCGCGGCATTGCCGGCTGCTTTCCGCGAACCCGGCACTTCTCCGTGGTGCCGGGCTCATTTGCCGGCACTATCCAGCGGCGATCTCCCCGTTGCAGGCACCTCCCCCTTAAGAGAAGGAGGAGGCCTGCAGTACCGCAGCCTGCTGCTCCGCAGCGGGTGGCGCAGCGGCGCCTAGAGTGCTGAAATTCAGTTTCAGCGCCCCAAGCGGGGGCGGGCACACCCTGGAATAGCGCCCGGTTCCGACTTGGGGCGCAAAAACTGAATATCTGACGGGCGCAACTGGCTCCGCGCTCAGCGCTAACTTTTGGGCGCACGCCAGCTGGCGGGCCCAAAGTGAATTTCTAGGCCCTTAAGTGCTTTACAAGATTAATTATTATTTATTTTTTGATGTGCAATACTGTTGAGTAATGTGGTAGACATTCCTGTGCAGCAGCCTCCCCAAGTAGCTGTGAAATGAATGATTAGTTTATCTGTTTTAATATTGCTTGGGGGAGCATTGTTGGCCAGGCTACTGGGAGATCTCACTACTCTTCCTGAATAAGGCTACAGGATCTTCAAAGTTTACTGGAGCAACAGGCGAGGACCTTGACTAAACATCTTGTTTGAGAGACAGCAGTCCCAACAGTGCAGCACTCCCTCAGCACTGCACTGGAGTGTGTGCCTCAATGCGCACTTCAGTGTGGGGCTTGGAAACATCACCTTCTGACCCAGGGGCGAATGTGTCGAGCTGACGCAAATCTAATTCCATATAAATTTCCGCTCTTTTCACACAATTCAGCCTCGAGGTGTTGCTGGTGCAGATTGTACTGTCGCAGAATGGCATCAGCATCGAGCAGTAAAGAAAAGTCGCAATGTCAAACGAAAGCCGGAATTTTCCAGGGTGGTAGCAGGCACGATCGGAGGCGGGTCGGGTGGGAAAGTTGTTATTTTTGTGAGCGGGTCAGGAACCCGCTGTCATCCCACTCCCACGCACCATTCCCCCAGGCACGACTGTCAGCGCAGACCCGACCTGACCGGCAGAGGCGGGCAACCCAAAAGTATTAGTAGCTTCTTGTCAGACCTTTAAGAGTGTTTTTAACCTTCCCTTTTAAATTTAAATTTAACTGGATGGCCACAGGAAACATGCTGCTCGGGAACCATGTCTGCTAACCTGAGACGGGAGTTCAGTGGCCATTGCTCCAGCTGATTACTTGACAGCATCAAATGTACTATAAAAGCTCCCTCCTGACAGATGATCTCTTTCCTCAGCAGAATCTGTTCCTCACTGCATTCCCAGCATAGATTCTGCAGGCTGCAATCTTTCCAGCAAAGTCTCCATCCAGTGTCACCTCATTGGAAGAACTCTCTCACCATTGACAGATTGCTTCTGTCATCTCTATTTCACCTGCCATCTATTCCATCAAGCATGGGTGCCATTTTTTACTGTCTCACCTTGATCCTCAGAATCGGACCATGATGAGCCCCAAGACCAGCAGCATCAGGCACACCATCGGTACCAACAACAACACCACCAACCTTCTCTGCAACCACCTGATGCTGCACAGGACAGAGGGCATCAGCACCCGAGCACATTGCTGCCCGGAAGGCCAGGGATGGCCTCATCATGTCCAGATTTACTTAACTTTACGCAGTACACCCCTATGGCTGCTTCATGCTGCACCAGGTTGGCACCACCCCAGAGCAACACCATAAAGCATCCCTACAATGACCAAGCCATTCCTTTCACACTCACCACCATTGCTCACCACCATTATGTCTCACCATTCACTGCAACTTACAAAGGTGTTGAAAATAAAGATTTTTATATTTGGCAGCACATTAATGGAAACTTTACATAAACATTGGATAAAACTCCCAAGTAGCTACCCTTGTGAATCTACTTGTGTGTCATCTTTCTCTTCTGCATGCTTCTACGAGGTGCTAGCCCTGTGGCTTCAGCAGAGGTAGAGGCAGCCTGCTCACTTCCCCGCTGTCAAGGAGCTGGAGAGCACCTTTCTGCAAATCAATGGGGCCATGAGGACCCACGACTACACTGACATCCCTCCTAGAGAAGAGGTCTATGAGCCTCTGCCGTCTATTCTACATAGATAGCCATCTATGCTCCATAGAGACCATGTGCTCCTGCGAGTGGCGCATTAGCTGCTCCATGCAGGTGCCCATCCTTTCCATGGAGGAGCCTACCGTTGTCATCGCCTGCGACACGGTGGTGTTCATGTTGAAGATGGACTCCTCCATTCTCTGAACATTTGTAGACATCGCGCTCGCAAAACCTGTCAAAGCCTCCTGCACTTCTTGCTGAACCTCCAGGATCGCCCTCTTTCTGGGTGGCCCCCGAGGCTCAGTGCCTGCATGCAGCTGAGCAGAGCTGGGAGTGTCCTGCGCCCTCTGGCGAGAGGTCTCCGCTGCTGTCCCGTCTCCACCATCTGCTCTTGCTCACTTGTGAGTTATGAGACACCAGGTGACAACACGACTCTATCTTGCGTGGGACCCACCGAGGTGTGCGTATCTGCGCTGGTGCTGGGTGCGCTTATGTCAGGTGATGGTGCACCCTCAGAAGCTGGAGGCTCCTTTGAGGAGTTGTCTTCCTCTTGCTCTTGGATGGTGGTGGGGGCTCTTGATGGACCTATGGGAGAGTTTCTGGCTCGCTCCCAATAATCCTTTTTTAATCTTTCACAACTGAATGTGAAAGTGACTCTGTTCTGCTGTGTGACTGACTCAAAATTCTTGGTTATGCTTTGTAAGATTTTACAGCTGATCACGCAGCAGGAGCCAGTCCACTGTTAACACTGAGACTGCTCAGTGCTAAATCCATGACTTAATATGCCATTGAACCATATGGATGGACAATTGTGCGAGGTAGAACAGGTCTACAACAAGCGTCACCTCTTCGAGAGGAAAAGGTTGGGGGGTGTTGGTAGGGGATGCTGAGGACAATGGTTTTGTTCTTCCACTGTTTAGCTGGTGGAAATTGTGGCTCATCCAAGACTAAGGGGGAGAAATTGGGCACCTTAGCACCTCCGGGGGGAGCTAATGGGGCACAAAGCACTTACCAACCGGGCGCGGTGAGAAGATCGACTCCCACTATATTCAGTGGGAGATTTGTGGTGGCAGTATGGCATTGCGCCACAATCTCCTTTGCCCAGACATCGTGACCTCATTGCCGTGCGCATCGCCCCGGTAGCACCCCGGACCCGAACTTCGGTTCCGCCCCCTGCAGATGACACCGACAGCTGCAGGAGGTGTTCATTGGGAGGACGGGCGCTTCGGGGTGATAATTAAAGGCAAGGTGGCCGAGGGAAGTAAAACAAATTCTGAAATGCTCTTTCTCTTTTTTTCATTTGTCTTCGCCAGCGATTGAACAGCTCATTACTCTGCTGCAGTGCATCGGGCTGATCGGGCCGGATCATGGCTGCCGTCGGGGACCAGGTTAAGTTTTCCCCTTGCAGAGCCTGCAGCGATAGCCCTTCCCTTTAAGGGAGGGAAGGAGCCTTCCAACGCGGCAGCGCTGCCCGGCCCATCTACCACCCCGCCTGCTGCCTGTTGCGCTCCAGCAAGGAAGTGGACCGCTTGATTTAGCGCTTCACTTCCTTCCTGGAGCGCAAACCCCGAATTTTTTAAAAGTTGAGAAACATTAGCGCCTGTTGCTAATTTTTTCAACTTTTAAAAATTAGCGCGCCAAACAGGGCGACACCGAATTTCTCCCCCAATACATCGGACAAGCACAGAAGCAGTGGAGGGATCAACAGGGGTGGTGGAGAGGTACTGCTGTGTGTTGTCAGCGACATGTGGAAGCTCACCTTATGTCGCCAGATGATTTTACCAATGATAATTTCTGTAGATGAGGAATGCCGAAGGGCTCACCGGCGGACTCGCAAGGTGACGTGCAGAGGTGAGAAGAGTGGCCATTGGTAGAGATGCTCTGGCTACAATTGGATAGGTTAAGAGTGGAACCAAGTGAGGGCAGTCCCACTGAGCTGGACAACAGAGGAGGGTGGTGTGGTTGACCATGTCAAAAACTGTTGCGAGGTCAGGAAGGACGAGGAAGGATAATGCAGCACAGCCAGAGGCATTCGTTAGGGCTGGTTCAGTGCACATTGTGGAACAGGAGGCAGAGAAACTTCACAACTTTCTGATGCCAGAGCTAGTTGACTGGAAGAGATGGTTAAACAAAGCAGTACCCTGCTTCACAGTGACACATTATACAGTAGATTATTTTGAATGTAAATTACTCATTCCTTTCAGAGTACATTAAAAAAAATAAAACAATTCAGTCTTTCTTGGATTAGTTTGAGTAACTAAATCTAGTTGTAAGCTATTAAAGTCTTTTTCCCTCATTGAAGTATACACTTATTGGACAATGAGGTTCAAGAATGGTTTTAAGGGCCCTTGTCCTGTATTGTAACTTATTTCAATGTGGGTTATTCTTCTTGTGTTGATTTGTGAAGTGCTGGACAACTTTATTATATCTGACCCTCATTCGTGGGACTGTTCTTTGCTTTGTTACAGAGACTGCAGAATGAGCTACCTCTGACCCCAGAGCAATTGGAAGCTGTCTTCGACAGCCTGGACCAGGATAACAATGGCTATTTAACACCAGTAGAATTCAACATGGGTCTTGGTATGTACTACAACCCCTATTATAAATTGTGAAGATGGTATGATTGAAACTAGCCATGACTTTTCCTCAAGGTATTTCGAGATGGGAAGACTGGGTTCTAGGCCCCAGAATAAAAAGCATTGGAATATGTTTTAATAAATCCAATCGCTATAAAATATACTATTGACTCATGGCCACACTTTGAAAGAATCAATGGCAATGGGTCATCGATTTAAAATGATCAGTAAGAGAGTGAGGAGAGAGGTTAAGAGGAATTTCTTCACATGGACTTCTTTGCCACAGAGAGTGGTTGAGATAGCCACCACTGGTTATTCTAAGGGAAAACTTGGTAAATATTTGCATTAGAGAAAGATAAAACTATGGAGAGAGACCAGAGAAGTGGGATTAGTTTTAGATTGCTTTAGCAATGAGCCAACACAGTTACCACGGTTTCCTTCTATGCTGTAATTGTCTATGGCTCTATTTCATCCATAATTGTTGAATGGCCTCCTCCAGAGAGAACGACCTCCTCCAGAGAGCTCAGGAGTTCAACATTTTCTTAGTATTTGAAATGCAGGCATACACTGAAAATATAGGATGAATGGGCCTTTTTGTATAATACTGGGGCACATACAGGAGTAGTTACATATGCCAACACTCATAGTGCCATAATAAATTATTGTAATGAAGTTTATTGAATTTAAAAATACAGAATGAGATGAATAGAATAGCCGCCATCTGTACCTTTTGTCTCTTCGAAACAAAAGGCCACTCTCCAGTCAAAGTGAAAACAAAGGTAGTATGGGCAGAACTGCTTAGGTACAAATCAATTCTTCTTATAATTGGAAATATCCTTTTAACTCCCACACAGTTATAATTAAAGGTCCTGTGTAGAAATTGCAGGCCTACTTTGAAAAGGACATGTTGCGTCAGGATGGCCTCACTGTTGCTGGAAACCATTGGCAACACTGGCAGCTCCGAACGAATCCCTATTTTCCTTTTATCTCCCCGATGCCACTCAGAGTGGATTCAACACTAATTAGTCGGGAAATTAGTGTGCGCATTAAACTTTCATTAGCCCTCTGCAGAACTTGGAGTGGGCTGTTGTCGGCTGCAATCATTTCATCTCTTGTCATGGAGAGGAAATAAAACATGAAGTGAAACAAGTAAAGAAGCCTATGATGCATTCAGATCATTAGAGAATGAATTTCCTCCTGTATCTTTTTTGGCAGTACTACATAACTGGTCTCCTACAACACTCTGCTGAAAGCTTGATGGAAAACTTAGTGTAGCTAATTAGTAGAAAAGAGCAGGCTGCTGTCACGACGACAACTACACAATGATTAAATATAACTAGTGTTGTAATTAAAAAATTACTGATGGAATTATTACTTCTGCAGGCTTGCATGGTCTGGCTTTCAGCAATTGAAACCTCACTACATGATATGTTCCTGGCTAAAAGGTGCCCATTTTACAAACTGTGGCTGCCCAAACAGAGGGTACTTTGTTTAATCTGACTCGCGCCAACAATAATCTACCATTTCTGCTGGAGGGCCCTTGGTACTGTAATGGTGACGGTTGAATAATAAAACCATTAGCCTAGATCGCCAACCCTCGTTGCTAGGCATCTACTGATGAAATTTCAAGGCAGCAATTGTGCTCTAATTGTCTTTAAAGAGATTGATGCTCTCATGCAGATTATTTATTTCCACCAATATGATTAATTTTGAAAACTTTAATTTTTGGAAATGTGCTAATACAATTCTAAATGTCTTTTTTAGCATTTTGACAGAAAATCTATTTGGATCAGATAAAAAAAAAGTTAAAACCTTGAAATCCTTCTGGCATGCACCTCTTGCTTTCCCGCCCTCCCGTCAGAACAGCTCCACCTTTGTGCCTTCCTCATTTCACACACCCAATAAATGCAGCCTGCCCAGCCAGTGGGTCAACAAGAAGAGGCAGCCTGCCCAGCCAGTGGGACCGCAGGTGGATGATTCCATCCCGGATATCTTGGCCACAAAGGGGCTGTCTGGGATGTATCCTTCCATCTGATTTCTCCTCTTCAGCTTCCTCCTCTTCTGCATCTTCCTCTTCTGTATCTTCCTCTTCCCTCTGCAAGCGGATGCTGTAAATGTGAAATGACAGCATAAAATGCTGGAAATACTCAGCTGGTCAGGCAGCATGATGACTGGAGACGTGAATTCTGTTTTTCTCTCCACGGATGTTGCGTGACCTGCTGAGTATTCGCAGCATGTTCTGTCTTCTCAAAGGCCTTCATTTACCATCCGAGCACTTGCAAGCATCCAGCAGCACTCCCTACACACATAAAAAACGTTTCACATCTATTGCAGTAAGCCACCACTTCAATAAAATCAAAACAAAACCCAGTTCAAACCCTTAAATTCAAACTTACTTGAATGATGTGTGTGTTCCTTTAAAAGCTGCAGACATCGCCACAGTCAGCCTGTTTGCATGCCAGGTTAACCTGCATGTTTAGGACCCAGCGCTGAATTCAGTGCTAGGGTCGAAGTTGGCGTTGGTGATGTTAAGTCGACGTTGCACGCCGATTGAAGTCACCACTTCGCCATTTTTTTCCCAGGGCGCTGCCAGTTACCGGCAGCGCAAGGGGGGAGAGCAATATGGCCGCCGCCCCAGGACCCGCCACCAGCTGGCGAAAGAGCGGCGGCCACCATTTTATCGCCATTTCATGGCGCTACGGAGTGTCGGTAAGGAGATGAATTTCGAGCTCATTAGCTTTCTATTTTGCATATCCGCTAGTTAGAGAAAACAAAACTAGTAGAGAGTAACGGGGCTGGAACAATTGTGTGGGAATGGGATCAGAGCAACCCAAGTTATTGAATTTTGAAGATCATTGCCTGCTTTTGCTACTTAGCCCCAGTTATGTGCTTCTGAATTTTACTAGAAGTGGCTAAATATAAGCTCTTTTTACAGGTGTACAGAATTCCGCACCCCCCCACCACCACCCAGCCCAATCTTCATGAGAACCTTAGTAATCTTAAAATGTTCCCACCCTTCTCGCCTTGATTTCTCTGTGACAAGTTCATACTTCAACTGATGTGGCAGGCAACTTACTCTGAGGGGTTCCTACCGTGATTTCTCTCTAATTGCCTGCCAGGAGATGCAGGAGAGTGGCCCTAAGGTGACTGCCTTCCCAATTATTTATTTTATTTTCTCCATGATTTCCTGCGGTGAAGCACGTAGACTTCACCGAGAGCCTCCGACAATGGGATGGCTGAGATTGGCAGCTTTGTGTGGAATCTGCCCCCTTCCATTTTAGCTTGTCACCTTGGAGCACTGCCAGACTGCCCTCCTACTTCTACACTCTTAACTTGGGTCTTGCTGCTCATTCTTTCCCTTTAGTACACCAGTTCCAATACATGCAATTCCACTACTTGTTTAAATCTGAGCAGTGGGAGTCCAAGGGACTTGGCTTGTCCAAGTTTAAAGTTTTTTTTGATCCGTTGGCGAGTAGCTTGTAAGATTGTCTCTTGATTTTACAGGACAATTCATAGGCATCGAGGTGTTGCCAGCAATGGAGAGACTAGAAAGCTCCAAGCACGAGGAAACGTTTGAATCCGGCTGGTCTGATGATCTGGATATCGTAGACGATGAGGAAGAGAAGCAATTTTGTTTCATGATGCAGCAGCTCGGTGCTTCACGAATCTTTGAGGAGTAAGATTTTTACAATTCTGGCTCTATTGTTCATTTTCTGTCCTTCATCTAATGACATTTAGAGTCAAACTCTTAATCAGCTCAGGTCTTAATGTTAGAGAGGAAGGGAAAAATATTGGAAATATTACACCTTGATTAGCAGTAGTCGATAGAATGTGTTGAGTCTGTATGTCCCAGTTAGGTTTAGGATCAATCACTGGACACAGACAACAAGAATAACTTTTAACAGGTCTTTACTATTCGAAGGTCAGGGCTGAACTGCCCAGCAAATCCTTGCACAACACTTATATACCGGTGTGGGCACCACCGGTATTACAGTATTACAGTATACAGCAGCCAAGAGAAAGTAGTACATCTCTTAAGGTAGTTCTCTTTAAGGTGGAACAGGTTACTTACACCACAGAATGTACTTGGTACAGATGTTCAAAGAAAATTCAGGAGATTCAGTAAGTTGAAGTCCCATAGCTTCTCTATGGGATAAGGAATGGACCTTTTTGACCTTTCATGTTGTTCATGAAGAATGCCAGGAATTTTACTTTTATAGAAAAAAAAAGTAGTTAGCCTATTGTTCGGATTTCTTTTATACCCGTTGCATTTCTAGTGCCACAGAAATGTTATGCCGAAGAAGAACAAGTGTGCAGTGCAGTGATGTCCTTGTGGTGAAAATGTTTGTTGTCAAAAACCAAACAAGTTACCAAGCAAATTTTCCTGAAAACAGTGTTCCTTTAACTTCTCTGCAGCAAAGTCTGTTCTCTGAGTGTATTTTGACAGATCTTGACCCAACCCAAAGCCTTTCCACCATCTACAAGGCACAAGTCAGGAGTGTGAAGGGATACTCTCCACTTGCCTGGATGAGTGCAGATTCAACAATACTCAAGAAGCTCGACACCATCCAGGACAAAGCAGCCCGCTTGATCGGCACCCCATTTACCACCTTAAACATTCACTCCCTCCACCACCGGCGTACCGTGGCTGCAGTGTGTACCATCTACAAGATGCACTGCAGCAACTCGCCAAGGCTTCTTCGGCAGCATCTCCAAAACCCGCGACCTCTACCACCTAGAAGGACAAGAGCAGCAGGCGCATGGGAACACCACCACCTCCAAGTTCTCCTCCAAGTCATGCACCATCCTGACTTAGAAGTATATCGCCGATCCTTCATCGTCGCTGGGTCAAAATCCTGGAACTCCCTACCTAACAGCACTGTGGGAGTACCTTCATCACACGGACTGCAACGGTTCAAGAAGGCGGCTCACCACCACCTTCTCAAGGGCAATTAGGGATGGGCAATAAATGCTGGCCTTGCCAGCGACGTCCACATCTCATAAACAATTTTTTTTCAAAATGTCGACTAGGCACAGTGTAGAAGGAAGCTCAGAGGGCCTGTCTCACCCAGTACACTTGTAGCTCCTTTAGAAGCAGAGAGTGGAACAAGTGACTGCAGCAATGTGGAAAATGACTTTATATTGGGCAGGGTCAAGACTCTTATTGGGTTTTGATTGGGTTAAGTAATGTACATTTCCCTCTTTTCTTCCCCCACCCCGTTCTTCAGACAGAGAGGGTAGGGCTGCTTTTAGTGGCAGCATTGTAAGTGTTACATTTCACCATACCAGATTAGGTAGAGGGAGAATCAAACAGGCTTCCTATTCTTCATTGCTATCCAGTGATCCTTGGTATGCCTTGTGTGTGGGTGTCGGGTGAGGACCAAATTGGGTTCGGTTGTGATTACTCTCACTGTCAAACAATCGTGCTGGCATTCCTTGTCTCTGACTTCATGTACAAAGAGATACCAGAGGGCACCAAGTTCCGGTGGAATCGTACCCCAAAAAGGAGATGATGCCTCCAGATGAGGAAGGGGGAACTGCAGGATCAAGCCTCACCAAGTAATAGTTTTGTTAGAAAGGTTGATGTACAGGAATGTGTAAGAGAGAGACGGAGGGCTTTTTGTGCGGACTGGAGGAGAGAAAGAATACAATCTGAAATCTAACCTGATTGGAAAGCCTTGAGTAAATTCCTATATTGAACTGCTGCAAAATCAGGTCTGGGACTGTCAATGTAGACATGAATAAGCAGAATATACTGTGTGGTACAATAGAACTGTGGCTATCATTGAAGATAGATTCAACTTTGGCCATTGTTGTCTGCATCTTCCAATCACAAGGCACTAGCACAAAACCAATCGAGCAGTACTTTATTCAATAGGCACTGACCCCTGAGAGAGCTTATATGTTGGTGATGTGATAAAAGCAGAAATGGAGACACAGGCAGTCAGTCAGGCCTAGCAAAGGATACAGTCAGTCAGGATTTGAAAATTGAATGCTGCAAGGGCACATTTTGGTCAGGCTCAGGAGAAAAATGAGATTGGTTAGTTAGGAATTATCTTGTTTAAGACAAGTAAGGTGACTAATTGATGTGGGGAAGCATATCATCTATTCATAATTTTGTATTGTTATGCAAGGAAAAGTTGTACTGATTGAAGTAAACAAGTCTGATCAGCTGTTGCTTTCTATGTTCACATGCTGTGATTCGTGTCTGATCTTGTCCTACCAAATATTTGCTCAGTCTGCCTTCAAAAAAGATTGAAAAAGCACACATACAAAAGGCAGAAATATCCAGTTCAGATCATAACAACAACAACAACAACTTGTATTTATATAGCGCCTTTAACATAGTAAAATGTCCCAAGGTGCTTCACAGGAGCGTTATAAAACAAAATTTGACACCAAGTCACAAAAGTAGAAATTAAGGCAGATGACCAAAAGCTTGGTCAAAGAAGTAGGTTTTAAGGAGCGTCTTAAAGGAGGAAAGAGAGGTGGAGAGGTTTAGGGAGGGAATTCCAGAGCTTAGGGCCTAGGCAGTTGAAGGCACGGCCACCAATGGTTGAGTGATTAAAATCAGGGATGCTCAAGATCTGGCCAGAATTAGAGGTGCGCAGATATCTCGGGGCAGGGGTGGGAGACGGTTGAGCGGCTGGAGGAGATGACAGAGATAGGGAGGGGTGAGGCCATGGAGGAATTTGAAAACAAGGATGAGAATTTTGAAATCGAGGCGTTGCTTAACCGGGAGCCAATGTCGGTCAGTGAGCACAGGGGTGATGGGTGAACAGGACTTGCTGCGAGTTAGGACACGGGCAGCTGAGTTTCGATAACCTCGAGTTTACGTAGGGTAGAATGTGGGAGGCCAGCCAGGAGTGCGTTGGAATAGTCAAGTCTAGAGGTAACAAAGGCATGGATGAGGGTTTCAGCAGCGGATGAGCTGAGGCAAGGGCGGAGATGGGTGATGTTACGAAGGTGGAAATAGACGGTCTTAGTTATGGTGCGGATATGTGGTCTGAAGCTCATTTCAGGGTCAAGTATGACACCAAGGTTGCTAACAGTCTGGTTCAGCCTCAGACAAATGCTAGGGAGAGGGATGGAGTCGGTCGGTGGCTAGGAAACGGAGTTTGTGGCGGGGACCGAAGACAATGGCTTCGGTTTTCTCTATATTTAATTGAAGAAAATTTCTGCTTATCCAGTACTGGATGTCGGACAAGCAGTCTGACAATTTAGAGACAGTGGAGGGGTCGAGAGAAGAGGTAGTGAGGTAAAGCTGGGTGTCGTCAGCGTACACGTGGAAACTGATGCTGTGTTTTTGGACGATGTCACCGACGGGCAGCATGTTATTAAGAAATAGGAGGAGGCCAAGGATAGATCCTTGGGGAACACCAGAGGTAATGGTGCAGGAGCAGGAAGAGAAGCCATTGCAGGTGATTCTCTGCCTACGATTAGATAGATAGGAATGGAACCAGGTGAGTGCAGTCCCACCCAGCTGGATGACGTTGGAGAGGCATTGGAGGAGGATGGAGTGGTCAACCGTGTCAAAAGCTGCAGACAGGTCGAGAAGGACAAGGAGGGATAGTTTACCTTTGTCACAGTCACAAAGGATGTCATTTGTGACTTTGATGAAGGCTGTTTTGGTACTGTGGCGGGGTGGAAACCTGATTGGAGGGATTCAAACATGGCGTTCCGGGAAAGATGGGCATGGATTTGGGAGCCGACAACATGTTCAAGGACTTTGGAGAGGAAAGGAAGGTTGGAGATGGGGGGGGTCAAGGGTTGTTTTTTTGAGGAGAGGGGGACAGTACCTGAGGAGAGAGAACCGTTAAGAATGTTAGCTAACATGGGAGCCAGAAAAGTAAGTTGGATGGTCAGCAGTTTAGTGGGAATAGGGTCGAGGGAGCAGGAAGTGGGCCTCATGGACAAGCTGAGCGTGGAGAGGTCATGAGGAGAGATCGGAGAGAAACTGGAGAAAGATGCGAGTTCAGGGCTAGGGCAAGATGTTATTGTTACGCCACTGGGTTACCCTACCATATAGTTTGATATTGGGCAGTACAGCACACCCTTGAACATAAGCTGGTCAAACCACTTACTCGATTGACCATCACTACTGTACCTGATAGAATATCTATGACAAAGCCTAAAACTTATAACACTGACATTAATTCTTTCATTTTACTACTCTAATGCTATAATATAAATGAATAATCTGGTGTCCACATTAGATATGTGCTGTTTCTTTAAAATCTTTCTTTTCTCCCCTTTCAGTCAAAGTGAGGTGAGGGAGTTATGGGCCAGGCTAAGGAGGGACAAGCCTGAGTTGCTGGCTAACTTTGAACAGTTTTTATCTAAAATTTCAACACATATCCAGGAGGTGCAACATGATAAGGACACCATGGAACAGGCATTGAAACGGTAATCAATTGTGATTTTTAGTAAGTGTGTACTGTTGTGCCTTATATTCAAAAGTTGTGGAAATGCAATCTCTTAGTTTTATTCTCTCCTCTCTGACTTGATTCCTGACCATTATCCAGCAATCCCCATTGGAAAGTATGTATTTACAGATGCCAGGTGAAGACAGGACTGGGTTAATGCCTTCTACCCTCATAGTGAATAGTTGGCCAACACTCACTGTCTGGGCTCGCATATGAATTATGGGCACTTGGGTTATTAAATTCATGAGAGGAGGAGAGAAAATAGCAAGAAGGGAAATATTGTGCATAGGTGTCAGAAACTCAAGGCATTTTAGGCTTTCTGCTAACTTTTTGTATACTTGACTCTTTTTTGCTTTTGCTTTATATTGAATTAAATTTATGTTTTCTTTGTTCATCACCAATTGTTTCAGTGGCAAAAATCGGAGAGTGTTATTCCAAGATAAATCATTTTGTTCAGTACTCATCTGTTGCAGCAAGCAGTTTATAAGTGTAGAGCAGTGTAACGTCCGTGTGTAATTGAGACACGGACTGCAGGAGTTGGTTATAACAGGTGTTTACTGAATGGAGACAAACCTGGAACTACTATACAAAGTTACTACACAGGCTTATATACCGGGGTGGTCACTACTGGTACTGCAGTATACAGGGGCTGCAGAATATAGTTCCTTCTTCAAAGTACATACACTACAAGCAGAGTTTTTGATTTTCTTGTCTGGAGCACGTTTCTTTGCCTTAAATACAGGAAGGAGTGTGACCATGACCGAGAGGTACGTTACTTGTATGAGGAAATGGAGCAACAGATTAAGAGAGAGAAAGAAAAGCTGTTGAGTCAGGTAACTCTTTGATTTTATTTATGGGACACAGTAATTGCTTCAAGCAGCCTCCATTTCTGCTAAACAGTTTTTAATAAAGTTAATTTCCTCAAAATTCTGGGTATGAATTTATGTTTTAGTTCATTCATTATCAGGAAACCTATCCGATATATGTTCAGTTTGCCATGTAGGATACCTATTTCCTTCAAAACTCATACCTACCTGTTACTCTTGTATGTGGTGCTGTGATGGGTATTCCCAATGTTACAAGTGTCATGCTGTGTGACTCAAAATACCTGCTATTTTATAGTGAGAATATAGCACCCTATGATTACTTAATCTGGTTACTAGGTTCCCACAAATCACTCAAAATACTTCCTATTTTTTTGTCTGTTATTTTTTCAGTAACTGAAATTTCTAAAGTCCAAAATAAGGGTTTAAACAAATCACAAAATTATGTCTTTCACAATAACATGATTAAATTTACCGGCTGAATTGTCTTTTTGCCTTTTAATGCCTTCATTAAAGTTTTTACTTGAAGGCTTCAGTCTCTCCAAAAAACCTGAGCTTGGACTTGATATTTTGCCCAGAGCTGTGACTTTGTGAACTAAATTTGGATTGTGCAGTCTGAGCGTGTGCAGTGTATTTAATTTCCTGGGTTGCATCAGTAATATCCAGTCAACTGTACTGATGGAATATTTTTCTTTAGTTTCTAACACTTTGTTCTCAGTAGCTTTTCTTCAAATAATTTTGAAAAATGAAAGGACACGTTTCAAATGCTTTGAGATAAAATTTAAAGTGAACATTTTGTTTAAATGAGAGAGGTTGTGTGAGAGCAAATAGGAAAAGAATGACAGTGTTCTGATTACACATCCATTATAGCTTTTGTTTTATGTTCTATAAACTGTAGAAAGTGTATTATGCTGAAGCAGTCAGAGAAAGGAATGTACGAGAGGAAAGGGGAGAGAGAGAGACTTTATATTGATCAACTTAAAAAACACCTGTTGAAATTTGAAGCCAACTAATTGGCTGGCCATGGGATGTTTTACTACGTTAAAGGCGCTGTATAAATGCAAGTTGTTGTTGCCTCCCCTTGTTTTCTTCACGGGTGTAAGGAATTAGCTTTCCCTTTATATAGTTGATGAAGGACAGAGTTCCTAATTGTTAACACTTCTATGAGAGAAGGGGAGAGTCAGATGGAGAGGAAAGCTGATGGACAGGATTTTTCTCATTCTAATTTTTTTTCAAAACACGTCTTTGAATTTTGAAAGTAAACAAAGCCTTTTTGAGGGGGAACAGATATAAAGGAGGAAAGAGTCAAAAGGTTTGTTGCTTCAAGTCTCACTTCAGAGACTTGAGCACAAAAATCTAGGCTGACACTGCAGTGCAGTACTGAGTGGATGCTGCACTCTCAAAGGTGCTGTCTTTTGGATGAGATGTTAAACCGAGGCCCCGTCGGGCCTTTCATGTGGACATAAATGATCCCATGGCACTATTCCAAAAAGAGCAGGGGAGTTCTCTCTAGTGTCCTGGCCAATATTTATCCCTCAACCAACATCACTAAAGCAGATAATCTGGTCATTTCTCTCATTGCCACATGTGAGAGCTTGCTGTGCACAAATTGGCTGCGGCATTTCCTACATTACAACAGTGACTACACTTCAAAAGTACTTCATTGGCTGTGAAGCGCTTTGGGATGTCCTGAGGTTGTGAAAGACGCTATATAAATGCAAGTTCCTCCTTTTCTTTGAAATGACTTGATATCTGTTCTAATGATGTTAGCTGAAGGATAAATGTTGATCAGGACACTGGGGAAAACTCGTCTTCAAATAGTGCCATGGAATATTTAACATCCACTGAGAGAGCAGCCAGAACCTTGGTTTAATGTTGCCTCTGAAAGACGTTACTTCATACGATGCAGCGCTATCTCAGCACTGCACTCAAGTATCAGTCTAGATTAGGTGCTCAAGTCTCTGGAGTGGAGATTAAACCCACAGCCTTCTGATTCAAAGGCAGGAATGCTACCACTGAGCCAAGGCTGACACCTTTTGCTGGAGAATAAGAGAAAGAGAGGGAATGGCTATCTTGAAACCTAGCTGGCCAGGAACTGAGGCCAAATGAAACATAATGCAGTAGGTCTACCAAAGGCAGAGGTGAAGGGGAGGCAAGGTGTATTATAACCTGCTCAGTTTTATCGTATGATGCTAAAGAGAGGCTCAGGCCTACACTGCAGTATTTTAATTGGCTTGCTCTTGCCATCTATTTCTACAGGATGTGTGGAAGCACAGCGACCGAAACCATCAGCTGCAGCAAGAACTGAAAAGTAAAGAGCAGGACATAGAAAATATCATTCTACGGCAGAAGAAGGTATGATGTGGCTTATGCGAAGGTTCACAAGGCCTTTCAACTTATTAGTTAGCCTGATTGTCACTTTGGAATTTTTTGACCATTTTTCCACAGGAAAAAATTTGTGGGGAAAAAAAGGGTTCCATTTACGATGTTGTATTTTAAAACAAAGTGTATTCAGTGTGTTTTTCAAAAAAAAATGTACCTAGATGAAATGTGGTTATAATGTTAATGGGCTAAATGTTGAAATTGTTCCCCAAAGACTGTAAACATTAATGACCCAGAAATTCAGGTCTCCACGGGTGAGTACGCACGGGGTACTCACCCGTAGGCCCGATGTAAGTGCCGGTTTCCTGCATGCACTGCGCATGCGCGGGAATCTGGCACTTCCGGTCCACTGAACAAAGAGGTTCAGAGGTCGAACGCGTGCGCGGGGGAGGCTGCACGTGCGCATCAAACTTAGTTTTTTTTTACAGGTTTCTCTGGGAACGTAAGCCTACAGAATTTAGAAATGAAAAAAGCAGGCGTAAGGCCTGCTTTTCACAAGGTAAGTGGTGAATTAATTAAAATTAACAATTTTTTTCCACAGGTTTATTAATTTGGGTCTCCACGGGTGAGTACGCACGGGGTACTCACGCGTGGGCCCAATGAAAGTGCTGGTTTCCTGCATGCACTGTGCATGCGTGGGAAACCGGCATTTCCGTTCCTCTGAACGAAGGGGTTCAGAGGTCGAACGCATGCGCGGGGGAGTCTGCGCGTGCGCTTTGAACTTACGTTTTTTTTACAGGTTTCTCCGGGAGGGTAAGTCTTTAGAATTTAGAAATGTAAAAAGCAGGTGTAACGTCTGCTTTTTACAAGGTAAGTGGTCAATTAATTAAAATTAAAACACTTTTTCCACAGGTTTATTATTTTTAAATACTTTAAAGCAAGGTAAGTTTATTTTTAGCCCCGTTAGACTACAAAATTATTTTTTTCAAAAATTTAAATTATTGTTTAAAATAGTTATTTAATGTAATTTATAGTTTATTTAAAAAGTGTGATTTAAAAAAAAAATTTATTAGAAGGTTTACTGCTATTTTGGGGCCGTAGTATTTATAAGTCTTGACAGGTCTTCCTGTCAAGACTTATGAATGGGCTTTTCCCTCCTCTGATTGGCTGCCCATGGCCCACGTGATCCCAGGGGACACATCGCACTAACTGCACCCCTGGGACACACAAGCACTGCGCGCCGGCAGCTGGACCAGGCCCCGGATCGGAATTCCACGGGGCCCTACAGCTCAACTGCCGGCGCGCAAGGTAAGTGCAGGTCGGGGGCTTGCACCCGCGGGAAGCCCCCGACCCGAATTTCTGGGCCATTATTTTTAAATACTTTAAAGCAAGGTAAGTTTATTTTTAGCCCCGTTAGAATATAACATTATTTTTTTCAAAAATTTAAATTATTGTTTAAAATAGTTATTTCATGTAATTTATAGTTGATTTAAAAAGTGTGATTTTTTCAAAATTTATTTGAAGGTTTAGTGCTATTTTGGGGCCGTAGTTTTTATAAGTCTTGACAACACTTCCTGTCAGACTTATGAATGGAGCATTCCCTGCTCCAATTGGCTGGGGCTTTTATGACCGCTTCAATTTTTCAGGTGACTTATGCAACCCTTCTTTGTTAATTATATGGCCACAATATGATATTTGTTTCTGGAAAAATTCGCACTTGGGGCGATTTGCTCGTAGGCCCCGTTCTCTCAGTCTAGTGAGCACCTGCTCCAAATTGGCAAGGTGCTCGTTGTCGTTTTATCCTGTTACAAGGATGTCGTCTAGGTAGCATTGAGTCCCCGGAATCCCTTGGAGGACTTGTTTCATAGCTCTTTGCCAGATAGCTGGAGCTGATGCTACTCCGAAAACCAGTCGATTGTACTGGTACAGGCCTTTGTGTGTGTTTATCGTGAGATACTTTTTAGAGGCCTCCTCAACCTCCATCTGTAGATATGCCTGTGCCAAGTCAATTTTGGTGAAACGTTTCCCTCCGGATAGTGAGGCGAAAATATCTTCTATCCTCGGAAGAGGATACTGTACCATGTGAAGGACCGGGTTTACAGTCACGTTGAAGTCCCCACAGATGCGAATTTTTCTCTGTTCTTCAGATTTATCATTATTCAACGTTTTCTTCATGACCGGGACGATGGGTGTTGCCCACTCGCTCCAATCTATCTTGGATAACACGCCTGCCTTTTCCAAATTCTCCAGCTCTGCCTCGACTGCTGGACGAATTGCGTATGGCACCGGCCTTGCCTTAAAAAACTTGGGAATTGCCGCATCTTCCACTTTTATTGAGGCGGTGACGCCTTTCAAGGTTCCTAGTTCCTGTTGAAACACTTCTTTGGCATTGGCCAAGATGTCTTTTAATCGTTGAGGTATGATGTCATCATCATTTTTTTTCTTACTGGTCACCGTCAGTGCCTGAATGGAGTGCCAGTCTAAACGTATCTTCCTGATCCATTCACGTCCCAACAGCGGTGGACCACCATCTTGCAGAACGTATAAATACAACTTCTGTATTTCCTTGCCGTTGTATACAACAGGCACTCTTATTTTCCCTCTGGGGTATACTTTCTGCCCCGTATATGTCTTCAAGATAATGGATGTGTCTTTTAAAGGTATATGCGGAAATAGCCGCTTGTAATCCCGTCGACTTATGACGGTCAGAGCTGATCCTGTATCTAGCTCCATTTTAACTGGGGACCCCGCTATCGTGAGGGTAACCCAAATGGTCTGGTAATCTTCTTTGGCAATTACATTATGTAATTTGAGACAGCTTAGTCTCTTGTTTCCGGAGTCGCTATCGCTCTTCTGGTCTTCGGAGCTACTGTCCGTCATCATTTGTACCTTTCTGTACTTTTCCTTATTGATTTTTTTTCTGTCAGTGGATTTTTTGTTTCCAGATCGGCATACACGTGCAATGTGTCCCATCTTTCCGCATTGCCTGCATGCTTTGTCCTTGAACCAGCAGTCCCTCTGGCCATGAGTGGATCTGCCGCAGCGATAACATCTCTCGAAACCCCGTGTCATTTCATGGGTGCCGAAGTCCTGTGGCTTTTGCTGTATCTCTGCAGCTCCTCTTGCTGCTGCTTCGTATGATACAGCCATACTGAAAGCCTTGTCCAGTGTCAAATCTTTCTCAGAAAGTAGCCTTTTCTGTGTTCCTTCACTTAGGAGACCGCAGACGAATTTGTCTCGTAGAGAATCTGCCAGTCCTGCCCCGAATTGGCAGTGCTTTGACAGCTTTCTTAATTCAGTGAGGTAATCAGCGTTACTTTCATTCTTGTGCTGATTCCTCCTGGAGAATTTGAATCGTTCCGCTATCAGCAGCGGTGTTGGGTTTAAGTGCTCCTGTAGGGTATCAACAATCTCCTTAAAATTCTTGTCCATCGGTTTGGCTGGAGTGATTAAGTTTCGTAACAGCCCGTATGTCCTTGCGCCCATCAGATTTAGAAGTACCAATGCCTTTTTATCATCCTCTACTTCATTCGCTGTGCAATATACCTCCACTCTTTCCACATATGTGGTCCGATCCTCTATATTACTATCGAAAGCAGTAATATTGCCAGTCTTAGGCATCCTGAAAATCAAAAATGGCGCCTCCCGCGCTTTCCTTTCTTCCCTGCCGAGAAAAAATGGCGCCTCCTGCGCTTTCCCGCCACTGCCACTGCTGACAACGCTGTTCTCCGTGGTTTTTATTTACACAGATATTTTTAATAGCTGGAGACTCGTTCCCGCTGGACTCTCTGGGAATTTTCCCTCCCTCTGCTTGATCCGAACGCCGACCTGCTTTGCAGCGCCGGCCGTCTCCCGAGTGCTCCACCCTCCATCTCTGTTTGCCTCTGCCTTCCGACTCGCTGCTCGGCCCCGCTGCAGAGCCACCCGATCGAGCCCCAGCCTGCCGCCCAGGAAGGATTAGTGCAGTACCTGCCACCAGCCCGGCTAGCTGGTGAAACCACAGTTTTTTTTTCTTCGACCTTTGTCTGAGGAATCGATCTCCTTGAGGTGCTGCTGAATTGCAGGTAAGTCCGTTTCCAATTCGTCGCCACTGTTGTATCCGTGTATTAATGGAGACATGGAATGCAGGAGTTGGTTTAACAGGTGTTTACTGAACAAAGTCTGGAGGTGAACTAAAAGATACAAGACACTATACAGGCTTATATACCCAAGTGGTCACTACCGGTATTACAGTACACAGGGGCTCTTAAAGCTACATAGACTACAGGTAGCCCCTGACCTGAATTTCTGGGCCAACGAGTAATTTGTTAATGTATTTCAGTAAGCACCTGACACCCATTTTGTTGAAGTCTCTGGTCCCATGTGCTTGGTAGATGTAGAAGGGTTTCGACCCGAAATGTTGAATCTATTTCTCTCTCCACGGATGTTGCCTGGCCTGCTGAGTTTTTCTAGCATTTTCTGTTGTTATTTCGGATTTCCAGCATTTGCAGTATTTTGCTATCGTATTTTTGCTTGGTAGATGTGATGTGGCAGGCTTTTCATCCTGGCTGTAAACTCTGGGAGATACAAGAAGCGACAGAGACACAGGCAGACAGTCAAACAGCTGTGATGGCAAGCTTTTGTAAGGCGCAGGAGCGTTACTTTGTTTAAGTCAAGCAAGATCACCCAGTTGGTGGGTGTGTGTGTATGTCGTGCCTTCATTTTTTGTTGGCCCAGAAATTCGGGTCTCCATGGGTGAGTACGCGCTCGGTACTCACGCGTGGGCCCGATGGAAGTGCCGGTTTCCCGCATCGGCACTTCCGTTCCTCTGAACGAAGAGGTTCAGAGGTCGAACGTGTGCGCGGGGGAGTCTGCGCGTGTGCTTTGAACTTACGTTTTTTTTACAGGTTTCTCCGGGAGGGTAAGTCTTTAGAATTTAGAAATGTGAAAAGCAAGCGTAAGGCCTGCTTTTTACAAGGTAAGTGGTCAATTAATTAAAATTAAAACATTTTTTCCACAGGTTTATTATTTTGAAATACTTTAAAGCAAGGTAAGTTTATTTTTAGCCCAGTTAGAATATAAAATTATTTTTTTCAAAAGTTTATATTGTTTAAAATAGTTATTTAATGTAATTTATAGTTTATTTAAAAAGTGTGATTTAAAAAAAAAAATTATTTGAAGGTTTACTGCTATTTTGGGGCCGTAGTATTTATAAGTCTTGACAGGTCTTCCTGTCAATACTTATGAATGGAGCATTCCCTGCTCCGATTGGCTGCCCATGGCCCACGCGATCCCAGGGGACGCATTGAACTAACTGCGCCCCTGGGACACGCAAGCACTGCGCGCCGGCAGCTGGACCAGGCCCCGGATCGGAATTCCACGGGGTCCTCCAGCTCAGCTGCCGGCGCGCAAGGTAAGTGCAGATCGGGGGCTTGCACCCACGGGAAGCCCCCGACCCGAATTTCTGGGCCAATTACACATGGACAAGGTGTGCTGATTTGAATTAAGTGAGTCCAAATCATTACTTTTAAACACCCTAATCAACGAAACATTAATGTAAAACACCCTAACCAGCAGAATAGCGCATGTTAGCCCTGTGTCCAAAACTTACTGTGCATAGATTTAATGAGAAATTGTGAAGGTGGCTTCTCCAAGCCTCCCAGGGTTTCCAATGTTACATTCTTTCATTCTTTTCTTCCTTCTTTAAGTAAATCATGGCATCTGTCATGTACCGTTTTGGTTCATGATTCTCTTCCTGCCGAATGCAATCTTTACCTCATGTTTTACAACTACCCATTTGTTTCAAATAGTTTACCAAACAGCTGACAGAGACCTCATTCATACCCTTTTCACACCAGAGTGTTACTTCTTATTTATTGCCCCCTGAACCATCCCCTGAAGTAAACAAACCTCTGATGTATGCACTCACGGCAGCCCCCCTGCTGTGATAAAAGCCTGCGTTTCAAAAGCTTCTCCTATCGGCAATTTTGAGAAGGGCTTTTGAGAATATGATTGAAACAAATCCTTTCCATATTACTGTTCTGCTCTATTAAAAACAAAAGCAATGTAAAAACACATCGATAATCTTACAGAGACCTGCCCTGTCACTTCAGCAGCAAGCATGTCGCTGCTAGCGTCTTTGATAGTGTTGTTGTAGATTGTCATCCTCAGTCACAGTTACCCATATGGAGACACCAGTAATGTAGTAATTCAATACAGAATGGATACTGTTATACTTGGATGGTCTTGAATGTTTTCACAAGCAAACTATAGATGGGCATTCAGGACTGTGGAGATGGTGATGCATACAAACAAATAAAATTCTGGTGATTTTTTGTGTATGGAGCACTGGTGTTTGCTAATACAATGGCCCAGAAATTCGGGTCTCCACGGGTGAGTACGCACGGGGTACTCACCCATAGGCCCAATGGAAGTGCCGGTTTCGTGCATGCACTGTGCATGCGCGGGAAACCGGCACTTCGGTTCCCCTGAAAGAAGGGGTTCAGAGGTGGAACGCATGCACCAGAGAGGCAGCGCGTGCGCATTGAACTTACATTTTTTTCCCAGGTTTTTCCGGGAGGGCAAGTCTCCAAGAGTTACACATATAAAAAGCAGGCGCAAGGCCTGCTTTTAACAAGGTAAGTGGTGAATTAATTGAAATTAAAACATTTTTTCCACAGGTTTATTATTTTTAAATACTTTAAAGAAAGGTAAGTTTATTTTTAGCCCCATTAGAAAATGTAATTAATTTTTTCAAAAATTTAAATTATTGTTTAAAATAGTTATTTAATTTAATTTATAGTTATTTTAAAAATGTGATTAAAAAAAATGTATTTGAAGTTTTAGTGATGTTTTGGGGCTTATAGTATTTATAGGTTTGACAGCTCTTCCTGTCAAACTTATGAATGAAGCATTCCCTGCTACCATTGGCTCTCCATGGCCCACGTGATCCCAGGGGATGCATCGAACTAACTGCGCCCCTGGGATACGCAAGCACTGCGCGCTGGCAGTTGGAGGAGGCCCAGGATCGGAATTGTAATGTATATACCTTTAAGGGAGGAACTACTTTTTACAGCTCATGTATACTGTAGTACCGGCAGTGACCACACCTGTATATAGCACTGAGTAGTAATCTGTACAGGCAGTTGCAGTGTGAGCCACGTTGAGTAAACACCTGTTGTACCGTTCTCCGCAGTCTGTGTCTTATTATACACGGACGCAACATTGGCGACGAGGCAGGTTCGAACCTACCTGCAACTCTGCATCACCTCCTGGGGATTCGTTCCTGGAGATCAGTGGATTGGAGGTCAAGGCCAGAGACTCGGGCGTCGACCACGGGCAACCGCCCAGTCATCCAGCAGAGACTCGAGAATTGCGGGGAAGGCTGTCGAGAGTCAGGCTTGGCTTTCCAGTCGAGGTGGTTCAGCAAAACGGGCTGGCAACAGGTAGTGTGCAGACCCTTCCCGGACAGCAGCGGGCTAGAGCCCGACTGAGCGGCACAGCAAAGGGCCGAGCAGCGTCGACGGGGGACAGAGAGAGAGGGCAGAGCGCACAGGGCGCAGCCGGTGTTCAGGGGCCGAGCAGCGTCGGAGAGAGGGAGAGAGAGACGCGCAGAAACCCACGCGGCGCCGCCATTGCCACGAGGACCGCCGAGAGTGGTGTTGGCAGCAGCGCAGGAGAAGCGCGCGAAACCTACAGGGCGCTGCCATTGCCACGAGAACCGGCAGCAGCGGGGGAGGAAGCAAAGCGCGGGAGACGCCATTTTAAGCCATTGGGAGACGCCATTTTAAACCACACCCAAAATGCCGATGAGTGGCAGTATCACCGCATTTGACAATGAAGTCGAAGATTGGACTACATATATCGAACGAATAGAGGTGTACTGCAAGGCAAATGAGGTGTCAGATGACAAGAAAGCGTCGGTATTGTTAAATTTAATGGGTGCAAAGACGTATGGTTTATTACGAAATCTAGTAACCCCAACGAAGCCAATGGAAAAGAGTTTTGAAGACATAGTAACGATACTAAAGGAACATTTAAACCCCACACCGCTGCTGATAGCAGAAAGATTCAAGTTTCACAAACAGAACCAGCATAAGGATGAAAGCAATGCTGATTATTTAACAGAACGTTGCAAGCTATCGAAACACTGCCAGTTTGGAGCGGGACTGGCAGATACCTTAAGGGACAAGTTTGTGTGTGGGCTTCAAAGTGAAGGAACCCAGAAACGGCTTTTACTGAAAAGGACCTTACGCTGGAAAAGGCTTTCAGCATTGCGGTATCATATGAAGTAGCAGCAAGGGGCGCTGCAGGGATACAACAGAGACCGCAAGAATATGGCACAAACGAAATGTCACATGGAAACGAAATGTCATATGGAACAGAGAAGTGCTATCGCTGCGGCAGAACAACACACGACCAGAATGATTGCTGGTTCAAAGACAAAGTGTGCAGACAGTGTGGAAAAGTAGGACACATAGCACGAGTCTGCAGGTCGGGAAAGAAAACCAGCAATAAGAAACCTACCAAAGGAAAGTACAAGAAGGTACATAAGATGACGGAGAATAGTTCAGACGAACAAAAGAGTGATAACGACTCCGAAAGCAGGGAACTGAGTTGTCTGAAACTACATAATGTGATCACAACGGAGGATCACCGAACCATTTGGGTCACTCTCAAGTTACCAGGAGTCCAGGTAAAGATGGAATTGGACACAGGATCAGCCCTAACAGTCATAAACCGACGGGACTACGAGCGGCTATTCTCACACATACCCTTGAGAGACACAAAAATTATTTTGAAGATGTACACGGGGCAAAAAGTCTACCCCAAAGGAAAAATAAGGGTGACCGTTATATATAACGGTAAGGAAACACCAAAACTAGACCTGTATGTATTGCAAGATGGAGGACCACCATTACTGGGACGTGAATGGATCCGGAAAATACAACTGGATTGGCATTCCATACAGGCACTGACTGTGGCTGACAAAAAGGATGACGACGTCACACCTTGGCGACTGTCAAAGATCCTATCTGACGTGAAAGAAGTGTTCCAGCAAGGACTCGGAACACTAAAAGGCATGACAGCGACGATTAAAATTGAAGAAAATGCAAGCCCAAAATTTTTTAAGCCCAGACCGGTACCTTATCCGATCTGCTCAGCCGTTGAAGCAGAGCTGGAGAGTCTGGAACGTTCAGGTGTACTGTCCAAGGTAGACTGGAGCGAGTGGGCTACACCCATCGTCCCTGTGATGAAAAAGTCGTTGAGCAGCACGCCCGGGGAACCAAGGAAGGTTCGCATCCGTGGGGACTTTAAGGTAACAGTGAACCTGGTCCTTCACACTGCACAATATCCACTTCCGCGGATTGAAGATATTTTCGCCTTGCTATCTGGAGGGAAATGCTTCACTATGATTGATCTGGCCCAGGCGTATCTGCAAATGGAGGTAGAAGAAGCATCAAAAAAATACCTCACAATCAACACCCATAAAGGTCTCTACCAATACAACCGGCTGGTATTCGGGGTAGCATCAGCTCCGGCTATTTGGCAGAGGGCAATGGAACAAGTCCTGCAAGGGAACCCAGGGACCCAGTGTTATTTGGACGACATCCTGGTCACGGGCGAAAATGACAGTGATCACCTTGCCAACCTGGCGCAGGTGCTCACTAGATTGCAGGAATATGGGCTCTGAGCTAACCGCCCCAAATGCGAGTTTTTTAGAAAACAGATCTCGTATTGTGGCCACGTTATCGATAAAGAGGGGTTACATAAGTCCCCAGAGACAATTGAGGCAGTAGTCAAGGCTCCAGCACCGGAAAATGTGTCACAACTGAGGTCGTTCCTCGGGCTGGTAAACTACTACCATAAGTTCTTGACAAATTTGTCTACAATACTACACCCACTGAACACCCTACTGCAACTGGGGTGCCATGGAAGTGGAGTGACGAATGTAGATGAGCTTTCCAGAAGAGCAAAACACTAATCACATCGAAAGAGGTATTGGCCCATTACAACCTGGCATTACCAATTCGGTTGGCATGTGATGCGTCACCCTATGGCATTGGAGCGGTGCTGTCGCACAAATTCTCGGACGGCTCAGAGAGGCCAATAGCCTTTGTGTCACGATCACTAACCTCAGCCGAGCGTAAATATGCCCAGATTGACAGGGAGGCCCTCAGCCTAGTGTGGGGAGTGAAAAAGTTCAATCACTATCTGCACGGGCAGAAATGCACCTTGCTGACTGATCACCAGCCTCTTGTCTCCATTTTTAATCCGAAGAAGGGCGTTCCGGTGATGACTGCGCAATGACTACAAAGATGGTCACTTTTTCTAGGGGCGCACCACTATGAGATTGAATATAAAGGCACGAAACAGCATGGAAATGCTGATGGGCTATCACGCCTGCCACTGCCTACTGCGGAGGAAGCACCAGCAGTGGATCCTGTCGAAATATTCCATTCGACTATAGTTGAATACCTACCGGTAACTAACGCTTGTATCGAAAAGGAAACCCGAAATGACCCGACACTGTCTCGGGTATATGATTTGACGGTGAAGGGATGGCCAGCACATGGCGACTCACTGTTGCCAGCATTCTCGACAAGGAGAGAACAGCTGTCAGTGTGCCGGGGGACCTTGATGTGTGGATCCCGAGTGGTAATTCCACCCAAGTTAAGGGATAGAGTGCTCAATGAGCTTCATGAGGGTCATCTGGGAGGGGTAAAAATGAAAAGCCTAGCCAGGGCTTATGTGTGGTGGCCAGGAATCGATAAACAAATCGAGGACCTGACCAAGAGCTGCTCAGGATGCCAGAAAGTCCAAAATGCACCATCACAGGCCCCTCTACACCCATGGGAGTGGCCCTCATCTCCATGGCAACGGGTGTATATTGATTTTACTGGTCCATTCATGGACTCAATGTTTTTAATAGCCGTGGATGCGCACTCGAAATGGCCTGAGGTCATCAAAATGTCCTCCACCACGGAGAAAACTATTGCCGTCCTACGGACCATTTTTGCCAGGAATGGCTTGCCAGAACAGATTTGCTCTGACAACGGACCACAGTTTGTGTCCGAAGAGTTCCGGAGGTTCTTGAAAAAGAATGGGATAAGGCATTACACATCCGCCCCGTATCATCCAGCCACAAATGGATTGGCTGAGAGGTTCGTACAAACCTTTAAGAAGGCAATAAAGGCTATGTACAATGACAACATTCCGCTGCAGCACAAGGTGGACAATTTCCTGTTCGCCTACCGGAATGCGACACATGCAGTCACCAACCAGGCCCCAGCCATGATGTTCTTTAACCGAAGGTTAAGATCTCACCTGGATTTGCTCAGACCAAACGTACGAAGAGATGTTGAGAGTAAGCAATTCCAGCACATCCATGAGAAGCCAACAAGGAGCAATGTAGGGCAACCAGTCTTGGCCCGCGACTACCGAACAGAAAAATGGCAGCCAGGAACGATATGCACACGGCAGGGCCCACTAATGTACACAGTGGACGTTGGGGAGAGCATCGTGAGACGCCATGCTGACCAGATCCTAGAGTCACAGGAACAAGTCAACCCCATGCCTCGCCCATACGTACCTGGTGATGAACCCGATGTACAGGTCGCATCTACCCCAGAAACAGTAGCATCGGAAGCTGATGAACCAACCGACGACAGGGGGCCAGAATCGCCTCCGCAAAAGAGCAAGACACTCGGGAAAGGCGCTATCCAGAAAGGATCAGGAAGCCTCCCCAAAGACTGAATATATAAATAGACTATTTTCAGCTAATGTTGCATGTTAAAAGTGTTAATTGTAATTAGTTTGATATTTAATTGTTAAATGAGTGTTATGGTACTGTTAATCTGAAAGGGGAGGAATTGTAATGTATATACCTTTAAGGGAGGAACTACTTTTTACAGCTCATGTATACTGTAGTACTGGCAGTGACCACACCTGTATATAGCACTGAGTAGTAATCTGTACAGGCAGTTGCAGTGTGAGTCACGTTGAGTAAACACCTGTTGTACCGTTCTCCGCAGTCTGTGTCTTATTATACACGGACGCAACAGGAATCCCATGCGGGCTCACAGCTCAACGGCCGGCGCGCTAGGAAAGTGCAAGTCGGAGGCTTGCACCCGCGGGAAGCCCCTAACCCGAATTTCTGGGCCAATAGTGAATAAATTGTACTGCTGACAACAAATTGGACTTTTATAAAAGAAGTCTAAACAATTGTTAGTAACTGGTACTACTTTTCCTCCCTAATTAATTGGGATCTGTGGAAATGATCACTTGATCTAAAAATTACTCAAGCTCCCGATGGTTCAGTTGGAAAATATTAGTATCCAACTGGATTCTATAGAATCCAAAAGTCTTGAATTCGCTTCCTAAGTCTCTCCACCTCTCTACCTCTCCTCCTTTAAGACGCTCCTTAAAACCTACCTCTTTAAACAAGCTTTTGGTCACCAGTCCTAATAGCTCCTTATATGGCTCGGTGCCAAATTGTGTTTGCTAATCACTCTTGTGAAGTGTCTTGGGACGTTTTACTATGTTAAAGGTGCTATGTAAATGCAAGTTGTTGATGTTGGATGAACTGATCTCCGCCAAAGTATTACAGGAGCCTCTGTGCTCCCAGGCAAGAGAGGAAAAATTCAGTCAGGGTTCCTGCTCTTATCACAGTCCAGTGAGTACTTTTAAGATGAAGTAGGATTGGCCTTATTTGTCATGCCACCTCAAGGTGAAATAGGTTGGCAACACCCAGGCCCAGAAATTCGGGTCGGAGGCTTCCCGTGGGTGCAAGCCTCCGACCTGCACTTAGCTAGCGCGCCGGCCGTTGTGCTGTGGGCCCGCATGGGATTCCGACCCTGGGCCTGTGCCAACTGCCCGCGCGCAGTGCTTGCGTATCCCAGGGGCGCAGTTAGTTCGATGTGTCCTCTGGGATCACGTGGGCCATGGAGAGCCAATGGTAGCAGGGAATCTGTATTCATAGATTTGACAGGAAGACCTGTCAAATCTATGAATACAATTCAGCCCCAAAACATAACTAAAACTTCAAATAAATTTAAAAAAAATCATATTTTTAAAATAACTATAAATTACATAAAATAACTATTTTAAACAATAATTTAAATTTTTGAAAAAATTAATTACATTTTCTAACGGGGCTAAAAATAAACTTACCTTTAAAGTATTTAAAAATAATAAAGCTGTGGAAAAAATGTTTTAATTTTACTTAATTCACCACTAACCTTGTTAAAAGCAGGCCTTGCAACTGCATTTTAAAAGCGTAGCTCCTGGAGACTTACCCTCCCTGAGAAACGTGTAAAAAAAACGCAAGTTCCAGGTGTACGCGCTGCCTCTCCGGCGTACGTGTTCGACCTGTGAACCCCTTCCTTTAAGGGAACGGAAGTTCCGGTTTCCCGCACATGCGCAGTGCATGCACGAAACCGGCACTTTCGTTGGGCCTACGCGTGAGTACCCAGCGCGTACTCACCCGTGGGGACCCGAATTTCTGGCCCCCAATGTTTAAGCTCACACTTGGAAGAATGGCCACTTGTGCAAGGTACCAGAGGGCAACTGACGCCTATGCAATCAAACACCAGGAAAAATCCAACACATTCCAGATAGGAAGACATAAAGTTTGAGGGGAGAACAAGAATAATGTCCCTAATAGCTGATGTATACTGTGTGGGATCAAGAAGGCCCTTAATTACCTGTCTAGACAATTGAGAGTGCAGACACTAACAGTATGACGATACTGTGAAAGAACCAGCAGTGGTACTGCAGCCTCTCTGACTGAAGAAGCAATCTGGTAAAATCTTCAAATTAATGAAATGGCCTCATTTTTAAGGCCGAGAGTGACGGGGGGGGGGGGGGAGGTGGTGGGAATCTCCATAGAAACAAATGCCGAGGAATCAAAAACTGAAGCTGCACTTGGCAAATATTTGCTCTGCAATGAATGGTGTCTAACTACTTTTTAATTAAAGTCTGTGATGGTGTTTACTTGGGAATGTGTTATTGTATTTGTAATGGTTTGAGGGATAATAAAGCTGGAATGTTGAATGGTCTGAAACTTGTGAGACAATTGAGATAAAACCTGGTGTATATGTGCATTCATATTCCATGTGGATATTTCCTTTCCTTGTGTTATTTCAAAGACTATTAGTCAAATATTGGCACGAGTGGCAAGTTACTGACCTGATTGCTAGTTACAGAAGACTAAGTGGGGGCTAAATTGGACAGCTCTCAAACGGCCACGGGGATTGCGATGTGCGATTACCCACACCCATTCAATATAAAGCAGGCAGAACGGCAACTTCGTGCTGCCTGCTCATTATAATGATTGCTGCATGCGGCCAGTGCTAACCATACTGTTCATTGGCTGCACATACAGGCAGGGGGCACAATATCGTTACTCGTGAGCACGACTTAAAGCTAGCCTGCACTGCTTAAAGCCAGCCTGCACCTTTTAAGGGAAGGTGCACTGTGGCTGCTGGAGATGCTGAGATCACTCACAGTGCTGTGCAACAAACAGCAATGGCTGAACATGGGAGAGAGCGTGCACCAAAGTTTTCTGATGCTGGACTAGAAGTCTTGGTGGAGGAGGTGGAAAGGAGAAGAGATGTCCTGTATCTGCAGCGGGGGTGGGGGGCAGGAGGCCCTTCAGACACTTGATGAGAAGGCAGTCGGAACAGATAGCCGCGGCCAGGAGTCAAGCCCCGAGGACCTGGATGCAGTGTCGCAAGAAGTTTAATGACCACACATGAGTGGTCAAGGTGAGTGAATGCATCTTCAAATGCCATATCCCACCATCTGCACCACAAGCCTCACACACTGCTCAATGCACCACACCCCCATCACTCACCTACCAACAATCTCTATCAGTCAGGACTCATACCTAACTAACACTCATACCTAACATTCATATGCTTTACCTCACCCTCAGGCAGTTAGCACAGTTGCAAGCCTCACACCCATGCCTCACAGATTGTACACACTGCCAGCTATTCAACCATGACAGCCACATCACCCAAACAGATTGCACCACACTCACTGACATGTTTCCCTCTCTCTTGCAGGACAAGGTGGTGCACAACCAGAGGGAGCAGGAACTAACCAGAGGGGGAGAAGTATGCCCACATGATCTAACCCCCGTGGAGGAGATGGTGTTGGCCATCATGGGAAGGGCCATTGCTGAGGCCGTGGCCTCTGGTGAGGCTGAATCCATTGAAGATGATGGTATCCTCATACCTAATCCTCCTTCCCACATCACACTTCTCCCTTATCCCATGATCTCTTCTGACTGAGAAGTTGCAGATGGTGTAACCATGCACTTCTTACTTTCCCCTCTCCTCTCACCACAACTTTGTCCTTGTCCCAATCTCCTTTCAGATACTCAAGAAGTGCAACCTGTCCAGGCAGTGGAGGAAGACCAAGAAGACAGTGATGATGAAGACACACCGTCACTTGATTTCACACTCGCAGCCACCAGCTCAGATATTGACACTGCGCGTATCTTAGAGGATTGAATAGAAGCAGGATTTCCATGTGATGAGATCCCCACGTGATGAGCTACCAGGCACAAGTGCGCTGCAGCCAGGGCAGGAGGGAAGGAGAGCGCAGGTGCCAGAGGGCGAGGTCACACACAAGTTCTGCTGCACAGGACTCAGACGAGGGCTTCTATGGGCCAGGCTACAGAAGAAGGCTGATGGGTGAACACAACAAAATGCTTGGTGCATTGGGAAGCCTGCCAGAAAGCCTGCGTACAATGTCAAGGAGCATGGAGGAGTCCAGCACCAACTTGGCACAGGGCTTTGCACAGAGTTTGGAGCCCATCCTTTCCAGTACGGAACTGGTGGCCAACTCCATAAACACACTTGTGGACCCAACCATGATGCAGTATCTGATGGCCAATGTTGCAGCTTCCATTGCAGCACAAACCGCTTCCACCAAAAGTCTGAGTGCTGCAGTGGAAGCTTCGGCTGCTGCCATGCAATCTCAGACTGATGTCATGCAAGACCAGACTGCTGCCACCATAGCTGTGGATACCATTGTTCAAAGTGGCTTCCAGGGTGTCACAGCAGTCCAGCAATCTGTCCTCCATCAGAGTACTAGGATTACTGAGGCGCTGCCCCAGGGGAGTGGCAGTGACTCCATGGAGCACGAACCTGCTGTCCTCTCTCAGGATGACAGCATTCGTAATGCCACCCCGGGCACTCTGCTGTTTCCTGTCAGCCAGCCAGCCCAGACTGCCATCGCCCATGCCGAGATGGTGCTGTCTGAAACTGGGATTTCTAGACCCAGAGCTGCTCGAGGTCATCCTCCAAGGCCATCTGCAGTCTCCTCCACTGAAAGTCAACAGCCTTAGGAACATAGGAACAGGAGTAGGCCATTCAGCCCCTCGAGCCCGTTCCACCATTCAATGAGATCACGGCTGATCTGCGACCTAACTCCATATACCTGCCTTTGGCCCATATCCCTTAATACCTTTGGTTAACAAAAATCTATCCATCTCAGATTTAAAATTAATAATTGATCTAGCATCAATTACTGTTTGCATCAGCTATGCTTCAGCTACTGGGGTGGCACTTCATAGGAGCACTAGGACAGGCAAAGGCACACGGAAGACAGGAACTAAGGGAATGTACAAGGGTGATTAGTTTAAATTGGTATGCAATATAGCATGATTTAATTTATAAATTTGGTTTGAAATGTGCATTCTGTGTTGGCTTTTATTCACAGAATCACAGAATCCCCACAGTGCAGATAGAGGCCATTTCGGCCCATCGAGCCTGCACCGACACATATCCCACCCTATCCCCGTAACCCCATGTATTTAATCCCCTAACACTAAGGGTCAATTTATCATAGCCAAATCAACCTAACCCGCACATCTTTGGACTGTGGGAGGAAACCGGAGCACCCGGAGGAAACCCACGCAGACACAGGGAGAATGTGCAAACTCCACACAGACAGTCGCCCGAGACCAGATTTGAACCCGGGTCCCTGGCGCTGTGAGGCAACAGTGCTAACCACTATGCCACCGTATCCAAGAATACAATGGTCACTGACAGAAGGAAGGTAAGGAGTGTGGGACTGATGGGGAATTGGGGTTGAAGTTACTGGTATCGCATTTGAATTAGTTCTTCACTAACAGCCAGGGCAGAGGGGGGCTGTCTAGGTTGCAACCTCCCTTCCTCTTCCTCCATCTCCTCTTCTGTAAAGTCTGTGGGTTGTATAGCGAAGTAATACACAGACTACAAGAGTAACTTTAACAGGACTTTACTATTCGAAGGTCAGGGCGAATCTGCCCAATAAATTCTGCCACAGCACTTATATACCGGAGTGGTCACCGTCGGTATTACAGTATACAGCAGCCAGGATAAAGTAGTGCCACACCTAAAATAGTTCTCTTAAAGGTGGACGGTTACATACAATAGTTCTCTTAAAGGTAGAACAGTTACATACACTACAATCCTCCCTTTTTAGCTTACAACATACTTATTCCCCATTAACATAACATCATAACATATCCAACTTCATGTTACAACAGTTCACAGAGGTAGTCTCTGCGGAAACAGTTCACAGATTCAGTCTCTGCGGGAAACAGTTCACAGATTCAGTCTCTGATCTTCTTGACTCGGTCCGGACCACGCCTCCGTGGTGTAGTCGGGTCACCTTGCTAGAGGGACTCATCCCATAGTCCTTCCCTAGACTTAACAGCTTTACTTCCATCACTTCTGAACCAGCATTGCTGACTTTTTAAAACAAACAAAAAACTGGATTGCCTTGGGAAATTTTCCTACCTTCCAACTGATTTGGCTCCGTTCGGGGGACCACGTGTGTGATCGGGTAGAGGTAATAATGGTTCAGATGGTTATCATCTTCTGCTTCGTCTTTTCCTTTTCTGCTTCTTGGAGACTCTCGGAGCTCCATTGTCAGCTGCCAGCTGTAACGCCACCATCTCCCTATGTTCCTTAGACTTTAAGTGATTCATCCTGATTTCGGCACTTTGGGAGTTCTCGGCACAAGCTGGGCAGACCAGGTCCTCGTAATATTCAGTGTCACTCAACAGATCATGGTAATATTCGGTGTCGTCCTGAGCTAGGCCAGCGAGAGGGTCTTCTATTTCCTCCTTACCCAGCTGGACGTTAGCCGACTTTTGTTCCAAATCCCGACATCTGTCCTGAAGAGACTTCATCATGCGTTCAGATTCATCCCGCTTTTTCTGGGCTTCCTGCAAGTCTTTTACTAATGACCTCATTTGTGATTTCAATACTTCAACTTCATTCGGAGATTGATTGATCGGACTATTCAATCCCTCTACTGAAGTAGCTGTTTCAGTATTCTGTTGTTCTACATTGCCGTGCGTCAGCGTACTTTTGGCATCCAAGGGCTGTTCTGCTGCAGACTTCTCAGTCTGGGTTGCCACCTCAGCTCTTCCAATGACTTTTGAGAGCTCCCTTCCCTTTGAAGATTGAGGCTCGTATTTAAGTTTTTTCCCATTTTAGAGTTTTATCCCTCAGCATATGAATGAGTTGGCTGACTGTTAACTCTTCTGCCATCATCCCTTTTACATTAACTGCAGGGCTGTTTAGAACCTTGCACTGGGGCCCCTTTGCTGCTTCTACTTCGCTATCATCCGCAGCCTCCACCATTCGAATTTCCACAAATGAATCGTCCGGTGATGTTGCACCCGACTTCAGTAGGAGCTCGGAATTCATGGCGACCAAATCAGCCTTTTCTGCCTGCAACCTGCTAACAAGCGCCTTCAGTTGCTGAACATCTTGCTCCACCAGATTAGAGCACGCACCTTCAGAGACCGAATCAGCTTTGATTCGTTTGGCCTCCTCGCGCAGACGGTTTGTGTGCTCCTGCTCCATTTTCTCCCCCAGCTGCTTCTGTTGTCTTTCCAGATTCTCCCACTCTGTGTCCAAGAACTTTTTCATTGCTGTTGTCTCTTGCTCAAGACGGCAACTCAATTGTTCTAATTGCTGTTGTAATTTGAAATAAAGTTGAGTTTGAGCTCGGTGTTCCTCAGTAATGTATATGCCTGTAAACTGGACAGACTCAGCATTCTCTGTCAAACTATGTTGTTGTTGTTCAGTGGAATTCTGTTCTGAAACTTTGTTCTCCTCTGGAGCATAAGCCTTTATGCACGCCTTCGTTTTTCCAACCTCAGTCAGCAAGTTCATTTTAGACTTGTCTTTCATACTTGGGCTGGTCTCATCGTCATCCGTTTCAGAGTCTGAGCTGATTGTCTGCACCGAGTCCTCACTCGTTATTGCTTTTAGGTAGTGCCATTCCATGTCTATTTTCTTGATCCACTCCCGTCCTAGAAGTGGTGGTCCTCCCTCAGGTAGTACATATAAGTCCATTCCTGGGTGTTCTTTGCCCCTGTCTCTCACCTTGACTCTTATCTTCCCCATGGGGTATACTTTATGCCCCATGTATGTCTGCAATACGAACTTGGTATCTCTCAAGGGTATATGTGAGAATAGCCGGTTGTAATCCCTTCGATTTATGACTGATAGGGCTGATCCAGTGTCACTCCATTTTCACTTGGACTCCGGCTATTTTTAGCATGACCCAGATAGTTTGTAGGTCAGCTTTCTTACTCACATTGTGAATTCTCAGACTACCCAGTTCCTGGCCGTTTGGGTCTGAATCCGAATTCTGTTCGTCTGAACTCTTCTCAGCCACCTTGTGTACTTTGTTGTACTTTCCCTGTGATGGCTTTTTTTGGTTGTTGGTCTTCTTTCCTGACCGGCATACTTTAGCTATGTGACCCAGTTTGCCACATTTTCTACATTCCTGGTTTTTAAACCAGCATTGGTTCTGGTCGTGTGTTGTCTTCCCACAACGATAACATTTCGTTGTACCCGAAGTAATTTGATCCACACTGAGTACCGCTGCCTTTAGCTGCATTTCCGCAGTTCCTTTCGCTGCGGCTTCGTGCGATGCTGCAATAAGGACAGCCCTCTCAAGTGTAAGGTCGTTCTCTTCGAGTAGTCGCTTTTGCGTTCCTTCCTTCGACAGCCCGCACACGAACTTGTCTCGCAATGCCTCTGTCAGATTTCCTCCAAACTGGCAGTATTTCGCTAGTCTACGCAGTTCGACCAAGTATTCCGCGTTGCTTTCCTCTTTCCATTGCGTTCTCGCATAAAATTTGAATCGTTCCGCCAACATCAGCGGTGTGGGGTTCAAGTGATCCTTCAGAACAGCAACAATATTATCGAAAGTCTGATCCGCCGGTTTAGCTGGTGATAGAAGATGCTTCAATAACCCGTATGTCTTCGCGCCCATCGAGTTTAGCAAGGATATAGCTTTATCATCATCTTCTATTTTATTGGCCTCACAATATATCTCGATACGTTCTACGTACGTGGCCCAATCTTCCACCTCGGCATCGAAGTTGTTGATGTTACCATGCTTAGGCACCTTCACTATCTCTCACTATCTTTCTGCGAAACAACAGGATTTCTCTTTAACTTTTTAACTTTTTCTTTTTTTTTTCCAAAAATGGCGGTTTCCCGCGCTTGTCTTCTTCCCCGCCTACTGGCAAAATGGCGGTTTCCTGCGCTTGTCTTCTTCCCCCCTACTGGCAAAATGGCGGTTTCCCGCTCCTGGCTTCTTCCTCTGGTAGGAGGGGTAAGCTTTGCCCTCGGACGACGACCGCTGGTTTACGGGGTTTGTAGCCTGTGCGCCGGCTTCAGTTTATTCTGAAGCGCGCGCTAGAAAAGCCGATCGCGTTCCTTGTTCCCCCCCCCCTTCTTTTCGGCAGGGGCAACCGGCGCTGGGGACAACCAGTTGGCGTCGGACAGATCCAGCTCCTGGTCCTTCACGGCAGCTGCTGCAAGCCGCTGGCCGGAACCTCGCTCGGTCTCTCTCTCGGGCTCAGTCTCTCCCGCCCGTGCGGCTCTCGCTCGCTCTCTCTCGGGCTCTGTCTCTCCCGCTTGCGCGGCTCTCGCTCGCTCTCTCTCGGGCTCTGTCTCTCCCGCTCGCTCGGCTCTCGCTCGCTCTCTCTCGGGCTCTGTCTCTCCCGCTCGCGCGGCTCTCCCTCAGCGGCTTTAAACGCCTCTCCCAGACCTCCCGCAGTCCGGTCCTTTCCTCCCCGGCTGCGGCTGATTCTTCACGGGTTATTTAGTTATTTATTTATTTATTGCCTCCGCGCCTTATGATCCCGGTCGCAGCGCCTCGCGGCCTCGGTAGGTGCCCGGCCTTTTTCGCTCCAATCGCGCCTCCCAGCCCTCTCGCAGTCCGGTGCTTTCCTCCCCGGCTGCGGCTGAGTTCTCCGTGGCTTATTTATTTTTATATCTTCCCGCGCCTTATGATCCCGGTCACAGCGCCTCGTGGTCGCGGTAGTTGTCCGGCCTTTTTCGCCGTCACGGTCTAGCCGTCTCACAACGCTCCCCAGCCCGCTTGTACCGCGGCTTCCGTGCTCCACGCTGCCCCGTCTCAGCGCCTCTGGGCCCGACTTCTGTCCGGCTCCTTTCCCCCTCAACCGTGGTCGAGTTCACTGCCCTTATCCTCCGTTTATTTATTTTTTTATTTTCCCTTTACTCACAGTCACCGTGGCCGACTTGCTTCTCGTGTTGATCGGCTCACTCACCACCGTGGCAGAAGGGACAATCCGTGCCTGTTGCTGATGGAAGACTTCGTGTTTGAAATCTTCCTCCTTTCTTGGTCTGCAGACTCGAGTTTTCTCTCAGCAAAACGACAAGGGCGGTTGCCTCTTCTCGACGCTTCGTTAACTGCTTCGGACGTATTGCTGCACGCAGGGTAAGATCGAACTCGTTGCCACTGTAAAGTCTGTGGGTTGTATAGCGAAGTAATACACAGACTACAAGAGTAACTTTAACAGGACTTTACTATTCGAAGGTCAGGGCGAATCTGCCCAATAAATTCTGCCACAGCACTTATATACCGGTGTGGTCACCGTCGGTATTACAGTATACAGCAGCCAGGATAAAGTAGTGCCACACCTAAAATAGTTCTCTTAAAGGTGGACGGTTACATACAATAGTTCTCTTAAAGGTAGAACAGTTACATACACTACATCTTCCTTATCTCCTTTTCCTCCTCCTCTCTCTTCCAGCAGCTTGTCTTGCTCTGTGTGGCCTCTGTTCATTCGCCCAGTCATGCTCGATTGCAAGATGAAGTCTTACTAGTGCACCCATGTCTGGCAGCAATTGGTTTGTGCAGAAGCTTTGAAGTCAGCATTCAGCATCTGCCACACCACTCCCTGTAGACTTTTGAAACTTGAAACAGCTATGGAAAGCACCAAAAACATGTAGAATTGTAGCAACAGCCAGAAGAAATAAACCTGTAAGTAGTTGATGATCCCTTTAAATAGCGCTGGTGGGTGGTCC
>NC_141001.1:34258145-34336387 GCF_052327205.1 Somniosus microcephalus | reverse complement strand
CTCAGTGAGTGTGTGTCCCTGTGTGTCACGGATTGTGATTTCACTGTCAGTGTCTCTCAGTGAGTGTGTGTCACTGTGTGTCATGGGGAGTGATTTCACTGTCAGTGTCTCTCAGTGATTGTGTCCCTGTGAGTCACGGGCTGTGATTTCACTGTCAGTGTCTATCAGTGAGTGTGTGTCCCTGTGTGTCAAGGGGTGTGATTTCACTGTCAGTGTCTTCGTGAGTGTGTATCCCTGTGTGTAACGGGGTGTGATTTCACTGTCAGTGTCTCTCAGTGAGTGTGTGTCCCTGTGTGTCACAGGGTGTGCTTTCACTGTCAGTGACTCTCAGTGAGTGTGTGTCCCTGTGTGTCACAGGGTTTGATTTCACTGTCAGTCTCTCAGTGAGTGTGTGCCCCTGTGTGTCACGGGGTGTGATTTTACTGTTATTGTCTCAGTGAGTGTGTGTCCCTGTGTGTCACTGGGTGTGATTTCACTGTCAGTGTCTCACAGTGAGTGTGTGTCCCTGTGTGTCACGGGGTGTGATTTCACTGTCAGTGTCTCTCAGTGAGTGTGTGTCCCTGTGTGTCACGGGGTGTGATTTCACTGTCAGTGTCTCACAGTGAGTGTGTGTCCCTGTGTGTCACGGGGTGTGATTTCACTGTCAGTGTCTCTCAGTGAGTGTGTGTCCCTGTGTGTCACGGGCTGTGATTTGACTGTCAGTGTCAGTGTGTGTGTGTCCCTGTGTGTCACGGTGTGTGATTTCACTGTCAGTGTCTCAGTGAGTGTGTGTCCCTGTGTGTCACGGGTTGTGTTTCACTGTCAGTGTCTCTCAGCGAGTGTGTGTCCCTGTGTGTCACGGGCTGTGATTTGACTGTCAGTGTCAGTGTGTGTGTGTCCCTGTGTGTCACGGTGTGTGATTTCACTGTCAGTGTCTCAGTGAGTGTGTGTCCCTGTGTGTCACGGGTTTTGTTTTAATGTCAGCCTCTCATTGAGTGTGTGTCCCTGTGTGTCACGGGGTGTGAGTGCACACTCAGTGTCTCAGTGAGTGTGTGTCCCTGTGTGTCATGGTGTGATTTCACTGTCAGTGTCTCAGTGAGTGTGTGTCCCTGTGTGTCACGGGGTGTGATTTCACTGTCAGTGTCTCTCAGTGAGTGTGTGTCCCTGTGTGTCACGGGATGTGATTTCACTGTCAGTGTCTCTCAGTGAGTGTGTGTCCCTGTGTGTCACGGGATGTGATTTCACTGTCAGTGTCTCAGTGAGTGTGTGTCCCTGTGTGCCACGGGCTGTGATTTTACTGTCAGTGTCGCTCAGTGAGTGTGTGTACCTGTGTGTCACGGGGTGTGATTTCACTGTCAGTGTCTCTCAGTGAGTGTGTGTCCCTGTCTGTCACGGGGTGTGATTTCACTGTCAGTGTCTCTCAGTGAGTGTGTCCCTGTGTGTCACGGGGTGTGATTTCACTGTCAGTGTCTCTCAGTGAGTGTGTGTCCTTGTATGTCACGGGGTGTCATTTCACTGTCAGTGTCTCAGTGAGTGTGTGTCCCTGTGTGTCACGGGTTGTGTTTCACTGTCAGCGTCTCTCAGTGAGTGTGTGACTCTGTGTGTCACGGGCTGTGATTTCACTGTCAGTGTCAGTTTGTGTGTGTCCCTGTGTGTCACGGGGTGTGCTTTCACTGTCAGTGTCTCAGTGAGTGTGTGTCCCTGTGTGTCACGGGGTGTGATTTCACTCTCAGTCTCTCAGTGAGTGTGTGTCCCTTTGTGTCACGGTGTGATTTCACTGTCAGTGTCTCAGTGAATGTGTGTCCCTGTGTGTCACGGGGTGTGATTTCACTGTCAGTGTCTCTCAGTGAGTGTGTGTCCCTGTGCGTCACGGCGTGTGATTTCACTGTCAGTGTCTCTCAGTGAGTGTGTGTCCCTGTGTGTCACGGGCTGTGATTTCACTGTCAGTGTCTCTCAGTGAGTGTGTGTCCCTGTGTGTCACGGGATGTGATTTCACTGTCAGTGTCTCAGTGAGTGTGTGTCCCTGTGTGTCACTGGGTGTGATTTCACTGTCAGTGTCTCTCAGTGAGTGTGTGTCCCTGTGTGTCATGGTGTGTGATTTCACTGTCAGTCTCTCAGTGAGTGTGTGTTCCTGTGAGTCACGGGGTGTGATTTCACTGTCAGTGTCTCTCAGTGAGTGTGTGTTCCTGTGTGTCACGGGATGTGATTTCACTGTCAGTGTCTCAGTGAGTGTGTGTCCCTCTGTGTCACGGGCTGTGATTTCACTGTCAGTCTCTCAGTGAGTATGTGTCACTGTTTGTCTCGGGGTTTGATTTCACTGTCAGTCTCTCAGTGAGGCTGTGTCCCTGTGTATCACCGGCTGTGATTTCACTGCCAGTGTCTCAGTGAGTGTTTGTCCCTGTGAGTAACGGGGTGTGATTTCACTTTCAGTCTCTCAGTGACTGTGTGACCCTGGTTGTCACGGGTTGTGATTTCACGTTCAGTGTCTCACAGTGAGTGTGTGTCCCTGTGTGTCACGGGTTGTGATTTCACTGTCAGTGTCTCTCAGTGAGTGTGTGTTCCTGTGTGTCACGGGGTGTGATTTCAATGTCAATCTCTCAGTGAGTGTGTGTCCCTGTGTGTCACGGGGTGTGATTTCCCTGTCAGTGTCTCAGTGAGTGTGTGTCCCTATGTGTCACGGGGTGTGATTTCACTGTCAGTGTTTCTCAGTGAGTGTGTGTCCCTGTGTGTCACGGGCTGTGATTTCATTGTCAGTGTACCTCAGTGAGTATGTGTCCCTGTGTGTCACGGGGAGTGATTTCACTGTCAGTCTCTCAGTGAGTGTGTGTCCCTGTGTGTCACAGGGTGTGAATTCACTCTGTGTCTCTCAGTGAGTGTGTGTCGCTGTGTGTTACAGGGTGTGATTTCACTGTCAGTCTCTCAGTGAGTTGTTGTCCCTGTGTGTCACAGGGTGTGCTTTCACTGTCAGTCTCTCAGTGAGTGTGTGTCCCTGTGTGTCACGGGGTGTGATTTCACTGTCAGTGTCTCTCAGTGATTGTGTGTCCCTGTGTGTCACGGTGTGATTTCACGGTCAGTCGCAGTGTGTGTGTGTGTGTCTGTGTCACGGGGTGTGATTTCACTGTCAGTGTCTCTCAGTGAGTGTGTGTCCCTGTGTGTCACGGGGTGTGATTTCACTCTCAGTGTCTCTCAGTGAGTGTGTGTCCCTATGTGTCACGGGGAGTGATTTCACTGTCAGTGCCTCTCAGTGAATGTGTGTCCCTGTGTGTCACGGTGTGTGATTTCACTGTCAGTCTCTCAGTGAGTGTGTGTCCCTGTGTGTCACGGGCTGTGATTTCACTGTCAGTGTCTCAGTGAGTGTGTGTCCCTGTGTGTCATGGGCTCTGATTTCACTGTCAGTCTCTCAGTGAGTTTGTGTCCCTGTGTGTCACGGGCTTTGATTTCACTGTCAGTCTCTCAGTGAGTGTGTGTCCCTGTGTGTCACGGGCTGTGATTTCACTGTCAGTGTCTCAGTGAGTGTGTGTCCCTGTATGTCACGGGCTGTGATTTCACTGTCAGTCTCTAAGTGAGTGTGCGTCCCTGTGTGTCATGGGGTATGATTACACTGTCAGTGTCTCAGTGGGTGTGTGTCCCTGTGTGTCATGGGGTGTGATTTCACTGTAAGTGTCTCTCAGTGAGTGTGTGCCCCTGTCTGTCACGGGCTGTGATTTCACTGTCAGTCTCTCAGTGAGTGTGTGTCCCTGTGTGTCACGGATTGTGATTTCACTGTCAGTGTCTCTCAGTGAGTGTGTGTCACTGTGTGTCATGGGGAGTGATTTCACTGTCAGTGTCTCTCAGTGATTGTGTCCCTGTGAGTCACGGGCTGTGATTTCACTGTCAGTGTCTATCAGTGAGTGTGTGTCCCTGTGTGTCAAGGGGTGTGATTTCACTGTCAGTGTCTTCGTGAGTGTGTATCCCTGTGTGTAACGGGGTGTGATTTCACTGTCAGTGTCTCTCAGTGAGTGTGTGTCCCTGTGTGTCACAGGGTGTGCTTTCACTGTCAGTGACTCTCAGTGAGTGTGTGTCCCTGTGTGTCACAGGGTTTGATTTCACTGTCAGTCTCTCAGTGAGTGTGTGCCCCTGTGTGTCACGGGGTGTGATTTTACTGTTATTGTCTCAGTGAGTGTGTGTCCCTGTGTGTCACTGGGTGTGATTTCACTGTCAGTGTCTCACAGTGAGTGTGTGTCCCTGTGTGTCACGGGGTGTGATTTCACTGTCAGTGTCTCTCAGTGAGTGTGTGTCCCTGTGTGTCACGGGGTGTGATTTCACTGTCAGTGTCTCACAGTGAGTGTGTGTCCCTGTGTGTCACGGGGTGTGATTTCACTGTCAGTGTCTCTCAGTGAGTGTGTGTCCCTGTGTGTCACGGGCTGTGATTTGACTGTCAGTGTCAGTGTGTGTGTGTCCCTGTGTGTCACGGTGTGTGATTTCACTGTCAGTGTCTCAGTGAGTGTGTGTCCCTGTGTGTCACGGGTTGTGTTTCACTGTCAGTGTCTCTCAGCGAGTGTGTGTCCCTGTGTGTCACGGGCTGTGATTTGACTGTCAGTGTCAGTGTGTGTGTGTCCCTGTGTGTCACGGTGTGTGATTTCACTGTCAGTGTCTCAGTGAGTGTGTGTCCCTGTGTGTCACGGGTTTTGTTTTAATGTCAGCCTCTCATTGAGTGTGTGTCCCTGTGTGTCACGGGGTGTGAGTGCACACTCAGTGTCTCAGTGAGTGTGTGTCCCTGTGTGTCATGGTGTGATTTCACTGTCAGTGTCTCAGTGAGTGTGTGTCCCTGTGTGTCACGGGGTGTGATTTCACTGTCAGTGTCTCTCAGTGAGTGTGTGTCCCTGTGTGTCACGGGATGTGATTTCACTGTCAGTGTCTCTCAGTGAGTGTGTGTCCCTGTGTGTCACGGGATGTGATTTCACTGTCAGTGTCTCAGTGAGTGTGTGTCCCTGTGTGCCACGGGCTGTGATTTTACTGTCAGTGTCGCTCAGTGAGTGTGTGTACCTGTGTGTCACGGGGTGTGATTTCACTGTCAGTGTCTCTCAGTGAGTGTGTGTCCCTGTCTGTCACGGGGTGTGATTTCACTGTCAGTGTCTCTCAGTGAGTGTGTCCCTGTGTGTCACGGGGTGTGATTTCACTGTCAGTGTCTCTCAGTGAGTGTGTGTCCTTGTATGTCACGGGGTGTCATTTCACTGTCAGTGTCTCAGTGAGTGTGTGTCCCTGTGTGTCACGGGTTGTGTTTCACTGTCAGCGTCTCTCAGTGAGTGTGTGACTCTGTGTGTCACGGGCTGTGATTTCACTGTCAGTGTCAGTTTGTGTGTGTCCCTGTGTGTCACGGGGTGTGCTTTCACTGTCAGTGTCTCAGTGAGTGTGTGTCCCTGTGTGTCACGGGGTGTGATTTCACTCTCAGTCTCTCAGTGAGTGTGTGTCCCTTTGTGTCACGGTGTGATTTCACTGTCAGTGTCTCAGTGAATGTGTGTCCCTGTGTGTCACGGGGTGTGATTTCACTGTCAGTGTCTCTCAGTGAGTGTGTGTCCCTGTGCGTCACGGCGTGTGATTTCACTGTCAGTGTCTCTCAGTGAGTGTGTGTCCCTGTGTGTCACGGGCTGTGATTTCACTGTCAGTGTCTCTCAGTGAGTGTGTGTCCCTGTGTGTCACGGGATGTGATTTCACTGTCAGTGTCTCAGTGAGTGTGTGTCCCTGTGTGTCACTGGGTGTGATTTCACTGTCAGTGTCTCTCAGTGAGTGTGTGTCCCTGTGTGTCATGGTGTGTGATTTCACTGTCAGTCTCTCAGTGAGTGTGTGTTCCTGTGAGTCACGGGGTGTGATTTCACTGTCAGTGTCTCTCAGTGAGTGTGTGTTCCTGTGTGTCACGGGATGTGATTTCACTGTCAGTGTCTCAGTGAGTGTGTGTCCCTCTGTGTCACGGGCTGTGATTTCACTGTCAGTCTCTCAGTGAGTATGTGTCACTGTTTGTCTCGGGGTTTGATTTCACTGTCAGTCTCTCAGTGAGGCTGTGTCCCTGTGTATCACCGGCTGTGATTTCACTGCCAGTGTCTCAGTGAGTGTTTGTCCCTGTGAGTAACGGGGTGTGATTTCACTTTCAGTCTCTCAGTGACTGTGTGACCCTGGTTGTCACGGGTTGTGATTTCACGTTCAGTGTCTCACAGTGAGTGTGTGTCCCTGTGTGTCACGGGTTGTGATTTCACTGTCAGTGTCTCTCAGTGAGTGTGTGTTCCTGTGTGTCACGGGGTGTGATTTCAATGTCAATCTCTCAGTGAGTGTGTGTCCCTGTGTGTCACGGGGTGTGATTTCCCTGTCAGTGTCTCAGTGAGTGTGTGTCCCTATGTGTCACGGGGTGTGATTTCACTGTCAGTGTTTCTCAGTGAGTGTGTGTCCCTGTGTGTCACGGGCTGTGATTTCATTGTCAGTGTACCTCAGTGAGTATGTGTCCCTGTGTGTCACGGGGAGTGATTTCACTGTCAGTCTCTCAGTGAGTGTGTGTCCCTGTGTGTCACAGGGTGTGAATTCACTCTGTGTCTCTCAGTGAGTGTGTGTCGCTGTGTGTTACAGGGTGTGATTTCACTGTCAGTCTCTCAGTGAGTTGTTGTCCCTGTGTGTCACAGGGTGTGCTTTCACTGTCAGTCTCTCAGTGAGTGTGTGTCCCTGTGTGTCACGGGGTGTGATTTCACTGTCAGTGTCTCTCAGTGATTGTGTGTCCCTGTGTGTCACGGTGTGATTTCACGGTCAGTCGCAGTGTGTGTGTGTGTCCCTGTGTCACGGGGTGTGATTTCACTGTCAGTGTCTCTCAGTGAGTGTGTGTCCCTGTGTGTCACGGGGTGTGATTTCACTCTCAGTGTCTCTCAGTGAGTGTGTGTCCCTATGTGTCACGGGGAGTGATTTCACTGTCAGTGCCTCTCAGTGAATGTGTGTCCCTGTGTGTCACGGTGTGTGATTTCACTGTCAGTCTCTCAGTGAGTGTGTGTCCCTGTGTGTCACGGGCTGTGATTTCACTGTCAGTGTCTCAGTGAGTGTGTGTCCCTGTGTGTCATGGGCTCTGATTTCACTGTCAGTCTCTCAGTGAGTTTGTGTCCCTGTGTGTCACGGGCTTTGATTTCACTGTCAGTCTCTCAGTGAGTGTGTGTCCCTGTGTGTCACGGGCTGTGATTTCACTGTCAGTGTCTCAGTGAGTGTGTGTCCCTGTATGTCACGGGCTGTGATTTCACTGTCAGTCTCTAAGTGAGTGTGCGTCCCTGTGTGTCATGGGGTATGATTACACTGTCAGTGTCTCAGTGGGTGTGTGTCCCTGTGTGTCATGGGGTGTGATTTCACTGTAAGTGTCTCTCAGTGAGTGTGTGCCCCTGTCTGTCACGGGCTGTGATTTCACTGTCAGTCTCTCAGTGAGTGTGTGTCCCTGTGTGTCACGGATTGTGATTTCACTGTCAGTGTCTCTCAGTGAGTGTGTGTCACTGTGTGTCATGGGGAGTGATTTCACTGTCAGTGTCTCTCAGTGATTGTGTCCCTGTGAGTCACGGGCTGTGATTTCACTGTCAGTGTCTATCAGTGAGTGTGTGTCCCTGTGTGTCAAGGGGTGTGATTTCACTGTCAGTGTCTTCGTGAGTGTGTATCCCTGTGTGTAACGGGGTGTGATTTCACTGTCAGTGTCTCTCAGTGAGTGTGTGTCCCTGTGTGTCACAGGGTGTGCTTTCACTGTCAGTGACTCTCAGTGAGTGTGTGTCCCTGTGTGTCACAGGGTTTGATTTCACTGTCAGTCTCTCAGTGAGTGTGTGCCCCTGTGTGTCACGGGGTGTGATTTTACTGTTATTGTCTCAGTGAGTGTGTGTCCCTGTGTGTCACTGGGTGTGATTTCACTGTCAGTGTCTCACAGTGAGTGTGTGTCCCTGTGTGTCACGGGGTGTGATTTCACTGTCAGTGTCTCTCAGTGAGTGTGTGTCCCTGTGTGTCACGGGGTGTGATTTCACTGTCAGTGTCTCACAGTGAGTGTGTGTCCCTGTGTGTCACGGGGTGTGATTTCACTGTCAGTGTCTCTCAGTGAGTGTGTGTCCCTGTGTGTCACGGGCTGTGATTTGACTGTCAGTGTCAGTGTGTGTGTGTCCCTGTGTGTCACGGTGTGTGATTTCACTGTCAGTGTCTCAGTGAGTGTGTGTCCCTGTGTGTCACGGGTTGTGTTTCACTGTCAGTGTCTCTCAGCGAGTGTGTGTCCCTGTGTGTCACGGGCTGTGATTTGACTGTCAGTGTCAGTGTGTGTGTGTCCCTGTGTGTCACGGTGTGTGATTTCACTGTCAGTGTCTCAGTGAGTGTGTGTCCCTGTGTGTCACGGGTTTTGTTTTAATGTCAGCCTCTCATTGAGTGTGTGTCCCTGTGTGTCACGGGGTGTGAGTGCACACTCAGTGTCTCAGTGAGTGTGTGTCCCTGTGTGTCATGGTGTGATTTCACTGTCAGTGTCTCAGTGAGTGTGTGTCCCTGTGTGTCACGGGGTGTGATTTCACTGTCAGTGTCTCTCAGTGAGTGTGTGTCCCTGTGTGTCACGGGATGTGATTTCACTGTCAGTGTCTCTCAGTGAGTGTGTGTCCCTGTGTGTCACGGGATGTGATTTCACTGTCAGTGTCTCAGTGAGTGTGTGTCCCTGTGTGCCACGGGCTGTGATTTTACTGTCAGTGTCGCTCAGTGAGTGTGTGTACCTGTGTGTCACGGGGTGTGATTTCACTGTCAGTGTCTCTCAGTGAGTGTGTGTCCCTGTCTGTCACGGGGTGTGATTTCACTGTCAGTGTCTCTCAGTGAGTGTGTCCCTGTGTGTCACGGGGTGTGATTTCACTGTCAGTGTCTCTCAGTGAGTGTGTGTCCTTGTATGTCACGGGGTGTCATTTCACTGTCAGTGTCTCAGTGAGTGTGTGTCCCTGTGTGTCACGGGTTGTGTTTCACTGTCAGCGTCTCTCAGTGAGTGTGTGACTCTGTGTGTCACGGGCTGTGATTTCACTGTCCGTGTCAGTTTGTGTGTGTCCCTGTGTGTCACGGGGTGTGCTTTCACTGTCAGTGTCTCAGTGAGTGTGTGTCCCTGTGTGTCACGGGGTGTGATTTCACTCTCAGTCTCTCAGTGAGTGTGTGTCCCTTTGTGTCACGGTGTGATTTCACTGTCAGTGTCTCAGTGAATGTGTGTCCCTGTGTGTCACGGGGTGTGATTTCACTGTCAGTGTCTCTCAGTGAGTGTGTGTCCCTGTGCGTCACGGCGTGTGATTTCACTGTCAGTGTCTCTCAGTGAGTGTGTGTCCCTGTGTGTCACGGGCTGTGATTTCACTGTCAGTGTCTCTCAGTGAGTGTGTGTCCCTGTGTGTCACGGGATGTGATTTCACTGTCAGTGTCTCAGTGAGTGTGTGTCCCTGTGTGTCACTGGGTGTGATTTCACTGTCAGTGTCTCTCAGTGAGTGTGTGTCCCTGTGTGTCATGGTGTGTGATTTCACTGTCAGTCTCTCAGTGAGTGTGTGTTCCTGTGAGTCACGGGGTGTGATTTCACTGTCAGTGTCTCTCAGTGAGTGTGTGTTCCTGTGTGTCACGGGATGTGATTTCACTGTCAGTGTCTCAGTGAGTGTGTGTCCCTCTGTGTCACGGGCTGTGATTTCACTGTCAGTCTCTCAGTGAGTATGTGTCACTGTTTGTCTCGGGGTTTGATTTCACTGTCAGTCTCTCAGTGAGGCTGTGTCCCTGTGTATCACCGGCTGTGATTTCACTGCCAGTGTCTCAGTGAGTGTTTGTCCCTGTGAGTAACGGGGTGTGATTTCACTTTCAGTCTCTCAGTGACTGTGTGACCCTGGTTGTCACGGGTTGTGATTTCACGTTCAGTGTCTCACAGTGAGTGTGTGTCCCTGTGTGTCACGGGTTGTGATTTCACTGTCAGTGTCTCTCAGTGAGTGTGTGTTCCTGTGTGTCACGGGGTGTGATTTCAATGTCAATCTCTCAGTGAGTGTGTGTCCCTGTGTGTCACGGGGTGTGATTTCCCTGTCAGTGTCTCAGTGAGTGTGTGTCCCTATGTGTCACGGGGTGTGATTTCACTGTCAGTGTTTCTCAGTGAGTGTGTGTCCCTGTGTGTCACGGGCTGTGATTTCATTGTCAGTGTACCTCAGTGAGTATGTGTCCCTGTGTGTCACGGGGAGTGATTTCACTGTCAGTCTCTCAGTGAGTGTGTGTCCCTGTGTGTCACAGGGTGTGAATTCACTCTGTGTCTCTCAGTGAGTGTGTGTCGCTGTGTGTTACAGGGTGTGATTTCACTGTCAGTCTCTCAGTGAGTTGTTGTCCCTGTGTGTCACAGGGTGTGCTTTCACTGTCAGTCTCTCAGTGAGTGTGTGTCCCTGTGTGTCACGGGGTGTGATTTCACTGTCAGTGTCTCTCAGTGATTGTGTGTCCCTGTGTGTCACGGTGTGATTTCACGGTCAGTCGCAGTGTGTGTGTGTGTCCCTGTGTCACGGGGTGTGATTTCACTGTCAGTGTCTCTCAGTGAGTGTGTGTCCCTGTGTGTCACGGGGTGTGATTTCACTCTCAGTGTCTCTCAGTGAGTGTGTGTCCCTATGTGTCACGGGGAGTGATTTCACTGTCAGTGCCTCTCAGTGAATGTGTGTCCCTGTGTGTCACGGTGTGTGATTTCACTGTCAGTCTCTCAGTGAGTGTGTGTCCCTGTGTGTCACGGGCTGTGATTTCACTGTCAGTGTCTCAGTGAGTGTGTGTCCCTGTGTGTCATGGGCTCTGATTTCACTGTCAGTCTCTCAGTGAGTTTGTGTCCCTGTGTGTCACGGGCTTTGATTTCACTGTCAGTCTCTCAGTGAGTGTGTGTCCCTGTGTGTCACGGGCTGTGATTTCACTGTCAGTGTCTCAGTGAGTGTGTGTCCCTGTATGTCACGGGCTGTGATTTCACTGTCAGTCTCTAAGTGAGTGTGCGTCCCTGTGTGTCATGGGGTATGATTACACTGTCAGTGTCTCAGTGGGTGTGTGTCCCTGTGTGTCATGGGGTGTGATTTCACTGTAAGTGTCTCTCAGTGAGTGTGTGCCCCTGTCTGTCACGGGCTGTGATTTCACTGTCAGTCTCTCAGTGAGTGTGTGTCCCTGTGTGTCACGGATTGTGATTTCACTGTCAGTGTCTCTCAGTGAGTGTGTGTCACTGTGTGTCATGGGGAGTGATTTCACTGTCAGTGTCTCTCAGTGATTGTGTCCCTGTGAGTCACGGGCTGTGATTTCACTGTCAGTGTCTATCAGTGAGTGTGTGTCCCTGTGTGTCAAGGGGTGTGATTTCACTGTCAGTGTCTTCGTGAGTGTGTATCCCTGTGTGTAACGGGGTGTGATTTCACTGTCAGTGTCTCTCAGTGAGTGTGTGTCCCTGTGTGTCACAGGGTGTGCTTTCACTGTCAGTGACTCTCAGTGAGTGTGTGTCCCTGTGTGTCACAGGGTTTGATTTCACTGTCAGTCTCTCAGTGAGTGTGTGCCCCTGTGTGTCACGGGGTGTGATTTTACTGTTATTGTCTCAGTGAGTGTGTGTCCCTGTGTGTCACTGGGTGTGATTTCACTGTCAGTGTCTCACAGTGAGTGTGTGTCCCTGTGTGTCACGGGGGTGTGATTTCACTGTCAGTGTCTCTCAGTGAGTGTGTGTCCCTGTGTGTCACGGGGTGTGATTTCACTGTCAGTGTCTCACAGTGAGTGTGTGTCCCTGTGTGTCACGGGGTGTGATTTCACTGTCAGTGTCTCTCAGTGAGTGTGTGTCCCTGTGTGTCACGGGCTGTGATTTGACTGTCAGTGTCAGTGTGTGTGTGTCCCTGTGTGTCACGGTGTGTGATTTCACTGTCAGTGTCTCAGTGAGTGTGTGTCCCTGTGTGTCACGGGTTGTGTTTCACTGTCAGTGTCTCTCAGCGAGTGTGTGTCCCTGTGTGTCACGGGCTGTGATTTGACTGTCAGTGTCAGTGTGTGTGTGTCCCTGTGTGTCACGGTGTGTGATTTCACTGTCAGTGTCTCAGTGAGTGTGTGTCCCTGTGTGTCACGGGTTTTGTTTTAATGTCAGCCTCTCATTGAGTGTGTGTCCCTGTGTGTCACGGGGTGTGAGTGCACACTCAGTGTCTCAGTGAGTGTGTGTCCCTGTGTGTCATGGTGTGATTTCACTGTCAGTGTCTCAGTGAGTGTGTGTCCCTGTGTGTCACGGGGTGTGATTTCACTGTCAGTGTCTCTCAGTGAGTGTGTGTCCCTGTGTGTCACGGGATGTGATTTCACTGTCAGTGTCTCTCAGTGAGTGTGTGTCCCTGTGTGTCACGGGATGTGATTTCACTGTCAGTGTCTCAGTGAGTGTGTGTCCCTGTGTGCCACGGGCTGTGATTTTACTGTCAGTGTCGCTCAGTGAGTGTGTGTACCTGTGTGTCACGGGGTGTGATTTCACTGTCAGTGTCTCTCAGTGAGTGTGTGTCCCTGTCTGTCACGGGGTGTGATTTCACTGTCAGTGTCTCAGTGAGTGTGTGTCCCTGTGTGTCACGGGGTGTGATTTCAATGTCAATCTCTCAGTGAGTGTGTGTCCCTGTGTGTCACGGGGTGTGATTTCCCTGTCAGTGTCTCAGTGAGTGTGTGTCCCTATGTGTCACGGGGTGTGATTTCACTGTCAGTGTTTCTCAGTGAGTGTGTGTCCCTGTGTGTCACGGGCTGTGATTTCATTGTCAGTGTACCTCAGTGAGTATGTGTCCCTGTGTGTCACGGGGAGTGATTTCACTGTCAGTCTCTCAGTGAGTGTGTGTCCCTGTGTGTCACAGGGTGTGAATTCACTCTGTGTCTCTCAGTGAGTGTGTGTCGCTGTGTGTTACAGGGTGTGATTTCACTGTCAGTCTCTCAGTGAGTTGTTGTCCCTGTGTGTCACAGGGTGTGCTTTCACTGTCAGTCTCTCAGTGAGTGTGTGTCCCTGTGTGTCACGGGGTGTGATTTCACTGTCAGTGTCTCTCAGTGATTGTGTGTCCCTGTGTGTCACGGTGTGATTTCACGGTCAGTCGCAGTGTGTGTGTGTGTCCCTGTGTCACGGGGTGTGATTTCACTGTCAGTGTCTCTCAGTGAGTGTGTGTCCCTGTGTGTCACGGGGTGTGATTTCACTCTCAGTGTCTCTCAGTGAGTGTGTGTCCCTATGTGTCACGGGGAGTGATTTCACTGTCAGTGCCTCTCAGTGAATGTGTGTCCCTGTGTGTCACGGTGTGTGATTTCACTGTCAGTCTCTCAGTGAGTGTGTGTCCCTGTGTGTCACGGGCTGTGATTTCACTGTCAGTGTCTCAGTGAGTGTGTGTCCCTGTGTGTCATGGGCTCTGATTTCACTGTCAGTCTCTCAGTGAGTTTGTGTCCCTGTGTGTCACGGGCTTTGATTTCACTGTCAGTCTCTCAGTGAGTGTGTGTCCCTGTGTGTCACGGGCTGTGATTTCACTGTCAGTGTCTCAGTGAGTGTGTGTCCCTGTATGTCACGGGCTGTGATTTCACTGTCAGTCTCTAAGTGAGTGTGCGTCCCTGTGTGTCATGGGGTATGATTACACTGTCAGTGTCTCAGTGGGTGTGTGTCCCTGTGTGTCATGGGGTGTGATTTCACTGTAAGTGTCTCTCAGTGAGTGTGTGCCCCTGTCTGTCACGGGCTGTGATTTCACTGTCAGTCTCTCAGTGAGTGTGTGTCCCTGTGTGTCACGGATTGTGATTTCACTGTCAGTGTCTCTCAGTGAGTGTGTGTCACTGTGTGTCATGGGGAGTGATTTCACTGTCAGTGTCTCTCAGTGATTGTGTCCCTGTGAGTCACGGGCTGTGATTTCACTGTCAGTGTCTATCAGTGAGTGTGTGTCCCTGTGTGTCAAGGGGTGTGATTTCACTGTCAGTGTCTTCGTGAGTGTGTATCCCTGTGTGTAACGGGGTGTGATTTCACTGTCAGTGTCTCTCAGTGAGTGTGTGTCCCTGTGTGTCACAGGGTGTGCTTTCACTGTCAGTGACTCTCAGTGAGTGTGTGTCCCTGTGTGTCACAGGGTTTGATTTCACTGTCAGTCTCTCAGTGAGTGTGTGCCCCTGTGTGTCACGGGGTGTGATTTTACTGTTATTGTCTCAGTGAGTGTGTGTCCCTGTGTGTCACTGGGTGTGATTTCACTGTCAGTGTCTCACAGTGAGTGTGTGTCCCTGTGTGTCACGGGGTGTGATTTCACTGTCAGTGTCTCTCAGTGAGTGTGTGTCCCTGTGTGTCACGGGGTGTGATTTCACTGTCAGTGTCTCACAGTGAGTGTGTGTCCCTGTGTGTCACGGGGTGTGATTTCACTGTCAGTGTCTCTCAGTGAGTGTGTGTCCCTGTGTGTCACGGGCTGTGATTTGACTGTCAGTGTCAGTGTGTGTGTGTCCCTGTGTGTCACGGTGTGTGATTTCACTGTCAGTGTCTCAGTGAGTGTGTGTCCCTGTGTGTCACGGGTTGTGTTTCACTGTCAGTGTCTCTCAGCGAGTGTGTGTCCCTGTGTGTCACGGGCTGTGATTTGACTGTCAGTGTCAGTGTGTGTGTGTCCCTGTGTGTCACGGTGTGTGATTTCACTGTCAGTGTCTCAGTGAGTGTGTGTCCCTGTGTGTCACGGGTTTTGTTTTAATGTCAGCCTCTCATTGAGTGTGTGTCCCTGTGTGTCACGGGGTGTGAGTGCACACTCAGTGTCTCAGTGAGTGTGTGTCCCTGTGTGTCATGGTGTGATTTCACTGTCAGTGTCTCAGTGAGTGTGTGTCCCTGTGTGTCACGGGGTGTGATTTCACTGTCAGTGTCTCTCAGTGAGTGTGTGTCCCTGTGTGTCACGGGATGTGATTTCACTGTCAGTGTCTCTCAGTGAGTGTGTGTCCCTGTGTGTCACGGGATGTGATTTCACTGTCAGTGTCTCAGTGAGTGTGTGTCCCTGTGTGCCACGGGCTGTGATTTTACTGTCAGTGTCGCTCAGTGAGTGTGTGTACCTGTGTGTCACGGGGTGTGATTTCACTGTCAGTGTCTCTCAGTGAGTGTGTGTCCCTGTCTGTCACGGGGTGTGATTTCACTGTCAGTGTCTCTCAGTGAGTGTGTCCCTGTGTGTCACGGGGTGTGATTTCACTGTCAGTGTCTCTCAGTGAGTGTGTGTCCTTGTATGTCACGGGGTGTCATTTCACTGTCAGTGTCTCAGTGAGTGTGTGTCCCTGTGTGTCACGGGTTGTGTTTCACTGTCAGCGTCTCTCAGTGAGTGTGTGACTCTGTGTGTCACGGGCTGTGATTTCACTGTCAGTGTCAGTTTGTGTGTGTCCCTGTGTGTCACGGGGTGTGCTTTCACTGTCAGTGTCTCAGTGAGTGTGTGTCCCTGTGTGTCACGGGGTGTGATTTCACTCTCAGTCTCTCAGTGAGTGTGTGTCCCTTTGTGTCACGGTGTGATTTCACTGTCAGTGTCTCAGTGAATGTGTGTCCCTGTGTGTCACGGGGTGTGATTTCACTGTCAGTGTCTCTCAGTGAGTGTGTGTCCCTGTGCGTCACGGCGTGTGATTTCACTGTCAGTGTCTCTCAGTGAGTGTGTGTCCCTGTGTGTCACGGGCTGTGATTTCACTGTCAGTGTCTCTCAGTGAGTGTGTGTCCCTGTGTGTCACGGGATGTGATTTCACTGTCAGTGTCTCAGTGAGTGTGTGTCCCTGTGTGTCACTGGGTGTGATTTCACTGTCAGTGTCTCTCAGTGAGTGTGTGTCCCTGTGTGTCATGGTGTGTGATTTCACTGTCAGTCTCTCAGTGAGTGTGTGTTCCTGTGAGTCACGGGGTGTGATTTCACTGTCAGTGTCTCTCAGTGAGTGTGTGTTCCTGTGTGTCACGGGATGTGATTTCACTGTCAGTGTCTCAGTGAGTGTGTGTCCCTCTGTGTCACGGGCTGTGATTTCACTGTCAGTCTCTCAGTGAGTATGTGTCACTGTTTGTCTCGGGGTTTGATTTCACTGTCAGTCTCTCAGTGAGGCTGTGTCCCTGTGTATCACCGGCTGTGATTTCACTGCCAGTGTCTCAGTGAGTGTTTGTCCCTGTGAGTAACGGGGTGTGATTTCACTTTCAGTCTCTCAGTGACTGTGTGACCCTGGTTGTCACGGGTTGTGATTTCACGTTCAGTGTCTCACAGTGAGTGTGTGTCCCTGTGTGTCACGGGTTGTGATTTCACTGTCAGTGTCTCTCAGTGAGTGTGTGTTCCTGTGTGTCACGGGGTGTGATTTCAATGTCAATCTCTCAGTGAGTGTGTGTCCCTGTGTGTCACGGGGTGTGATTTCCCTGTCAGTGTCTCAGTGAGTGTGTGTCCCTATGTGTCACGGGGTGTGATTTCACTGTCAGTGTTTCTCAGTGAGTGTGTGTCCCTGTGTGTCACGGGCTGTGATTTCATTGTCAGTGTACCTCAGTGAGTATGTGTCCCTGTGTGTCACGGGGAGTGATTTCACTGTCAGTCTCTCAGTGAGTGTGTGTCCCTGTGTGTCACAGGGTGTGAATTCACTCTGTGTCTCTCAGTGAGTGTGTGTCGCTGTGTGTTACAGGGTGTGATTTCACTGTCAGTCTCTCAGTGAGTTGTTGTCCCTGTGTGTCACAGGGTGTGCTTTCACTGTCAGTCTCTCAGTGAGTGTGTGTCCCTGTGTGTCACGGGGTGTGATTTCACTGTCAGTGTCTCTCAGTGATTGTGTGTCCCTGTGTGTCACGGTGTGATTTCACGGTCAGTCGCAGTGTGTGTGTGTGTCCCTGTGTCACGGGGTGTGATTTCACTGTCAGTGTCTCTCAGTGAGTGTGTGTCCCTGTGTGTCACGGGGTGTGATTTCACTCTCAGTGTCTCTCAGTGAGTGTGTGTCCCTATGTGTCACGGGGAGTGATTTCACTGTCAGTGCCTCTCAGTGAATGTGTGTCCCTGTGTGTCACGGTGTGTGATTTCACTGTCAGTCTCTCAGTGAGTGTGTGTCCCTGTGTGTCACGGGCTGTGATTTCACTGTCAGTGTCTCAGTGAGTGTGTGTCCCTGTGTGTCATGGGCTCTGATTTCACTGTCAGTCTCTCAGTGAGTTTGTGTCCCTGTGTGTCACGGGCTTTGATTTCACTGTCAGTCTCTCAGTGAGTGTGTGTCCCTGTGTGTCACGGGCTGTGATTTCACTGTCAGTGTCTCAGTGAGTGTGTGTCCCTGTATGTCACGGGCTGTGATTTCACTGTCAGTCTCTAAGTGAGTGTGCGTCCCTGTGTGTCATGGGGTATGATTACACTGTCAGTGTCTCAGTGGGTGTGTGTCCCTGTGTGTCATGGGGTGTGATTTCACTGTAAGTGTCTCTCAGTGAGTGTGTGCCCCTGTCTGTCACGGGCTGTGATTTCACTGTCAGTCTCTCAGTGAGTGTGTGTCCCTGTGTGTCACGGATTGTGATTTCACTGTCAGTGTCTCTCAGTGAGTGTGTGTCACTGTGTGTCATGGGGAGTGATTTCACTGTCAGTGTCTCTCAGTGATTGTGTCCCTGTGAGTCACGGGCTGTGATTTCACTGTCAGTGTCTATCAGTGAGTGTGTGTCCCTGTGTGTCAAGGGGTGTGATTTCACTGTCAGTGTCTTCGTGAGTGTGTATCCCTGTGTGTAACGGGGTGTGATTTCACTGTCAGTGTCTCTCAGTGAGTGTGTGTCCCTGTGTGTCACAGGGTGTGCTTTCACTGTCAGTGACTCTCAGTGAGTGTGTGTCCCTGTGTGTCACAGGGTTTGATTTCACTGTCAGTCTCTCAGTGAGTGTGTGCCCCTGTGTGTCACGGGGTGTGATTTTACTGTTATTGTCTCAGTGAGTGTGTGTCCCTGTGTGTCACTGGGTGTGATTTCACTGTCAGTGTCTCACAGTGAGTGTGTGTCCCTGTGTGTCACGGGGTGTGATTTCACTGTCAGTGTCTCTCAGTGAGTGTGTGTCCCTGTGTGTCACGGGGTGTGATTTCACTGTCAGTGTCTCACAGTGAGTGTGTGTCCCTGTGTGTCACGGGGTGTGATTTCACTGTCAGTGTCTCTCAGTGAGTGTGTGTCCCTGTGTGTCACGGGCTGTGATTTGACTGTCAGTGTCAGTGTGTGTGTGTCCCTGTGTGTCACGGTGTGTGATTTCACTGTCAGTGTCTCAGTGAGTGTGTGTCCCTGTGTGTCACGGGTTGTGTTTCACTGTCAGTGTCTCTCAGCGAGTGTGTGTCCCTGTGTGTCACGGGCTGTGATTTGACTGTCAGTGTCAGTGTGTGTGTGTCCCTGTGTGTCACGGTGTGTGATTTCACTGTCAGTGTCTCAGTGAGTGTGTGTCCCTGTGTGTCACGGGTTTTGTTTTAATGTCAGCCTCTCATTGAGTGTGTGTCCCTGTGTGTCACGGGGTGTGAGTGCACACTCAGTGTCTCAGTGAGTGTGTGTCCCTGTGTGTCATGGTGTGATTTCACTGTCAGTGTCTCAGTGAGTGTGTGTCCCTGTGTGTCACGGGGTGTGATTTCACTGTCAGTGTCTCTCAGTGAGTGTGTGTCCCTGTGTGTCACGGGATGTGATTTCACTGTCAGTGTCTCTCAGTGAGTGTGTGTCCCTGTGTGTCACGGGATGTGATTTCACTGTCAGTGTCTCAGTGAGTGTGTGTCCCTGTGTGCCACGGGCTGTGATTTTACTGTCAGTGTCGCTCAGTGAGTGTGTGTACCTGTGTGTCACGGGGTGTGATTTCACTGTCAGTGTCTCTCAGTGAGTGTGTGTCCCTGTCTGTCACGGGGTGTGATTTCACTGTCAGTGTCTCTCAGTGAGTGTGTCCCTGTGTGTCACGGGGTGTGATTTCACTGTCAGTGTCTCTCAGTGAGTGTGTGTCCTTGTATGTCACGGGGTGTCATTTCACTGTCAGTGTCTCAGTGAGTGTGTGTCCCTGTGTGTCACGGGTTGTGTTTCACTGTCAGCGTCTCTCAGTGAGTGTGTGACTCTGTGTGTCACGGGCTGTGATTTCACTGTCAGTGTCAGTTTGTGTGTGTCCCTGTGTGTCACGGGGTGTGCTTTCACTGTCAGTGTCTCAGTGAGTGTGTGTCCCTGTGTGTCACGGGGTGTGATTTCACTCTCAGTCTCTCAGTGAGTGTGTGTCCCTTTGTGTCACGGTGTGATTTCACTGTCAGTGTCTCAGTGAATGTGTGTCCCTGTGTGTCACGGGGTGTGATTTCACTGTCAGTGTCTCTCAGTGAGTGTGTGTCCCTGTGCGTCACGGCGTGTGATTTCACTGTCAGTGTCTCTCAGTGAGTGTGTGTCCCTGTGTGTCACGGGCTGTGATTTCACTGTCAGTGTCTCTCAGTGAGTGTGTGTCCCTGTGTGTCACGGGATGTGATTTCACTGTCAGTGTCTCAGTGAGTGTGTGTCCCTGTGTGTCACTGGGTGTGATTTCACTGTCAGTGTCTCTCAGTGAGTGTGTGTCCCTGTGTGTCATGGTGTGTGATTTCACTGTCAGTCTCTCAGTGAATGTGTGTTCCTGTGAGTCACGGGGTGTGATTTCACTGTCAGTGTCTCTCAGTGAGTGTGTGTTCCTGTGTGTCACGGGATGTGATTTCACTGTCAGTGTCTCAGTGAGTGTGTGTCCCTCTGTGTCACGGGCTGTGATTTCACTGTCAGTCTCTCAGTGAGTATGTGTCACTGTTTGTCTCGGGGTTTGATTTCACTGTCAGTCTCTCAGTGAGGCTGTGTCCCTGTGTATCACCGGCTGTGATTTCACTGCCAGTGTCTCAGTGAGTGTTTGTCCCTGTGAGTAACGGGGTGTGATTTCACTTTCAGTCTCTCAGTGACTGTGTGACCCTGGTTGTCACGGGTTGTGATTTCACGTTCAGTGTCTCACAGTGAGTGTGTGTCCCTGTGTGTCACGGGTTGTGATTTCACTGTCAGTGTCTCTCAGTGAGTGTGTGTTCCTGTGTGTCACGGGGTGTGATTTCAATGTCAATCTCTCAGTGAGTGTGTGTCCCTGTGTGTCACGGGGTGTGATTTCCCTGTCAGTGTCTCAGTGAGTGTGTGTCCCTATGTGTCACGGGGTGTGATTTCACTGTCAGTGTTTCTCAGTGAGTGTGTGTCCCTGTGTGTCACGGGCTGTGATTTCATTGTCAGTGTACCTCAGTGAGTATGTGTCCCTGTGTGTCACGGGGAGTGATTTCACTGTCAGTCTCTCAGTGAGTGTGTGTCCCTGTGTGTCACAGGGTGTGAATTCACTCTGTGTCTCTCAGTGAGTGTGTGTCGCTGTGTGTTACAGGGTGTGATTTCACTGTCAGTCTCTCAGTGAGTTGTTGTCCCTGTGTGTCACAGGGTGTGCTTTCACTGTCAGTCTCTCAGTGAGTGTGTGTCCCTGTGTGTCACGGGGTGTGATTTCACTGTCAGTGTCTCTCAGTGATTGTGTGTCCCTGTGTGTCACGGTGTGATTTCACGGTCAGTCGCAGTGTGTGTGTGTGTCCCTGTGTCACGGGGTGTGATTTCACTGTCAGTGTCTCTCAGTGAGTGTGTGTCCCTGTGTGTCACGGGGTGTGATTTCACTCTCAGTGTCTCTCAGTGAGTGTGTGTCCCTATGTGTCACGGGGAGTGATTTCACTGTCAGTGCCTCTCAGTGAATGTGTGTCCCTGTGTGTCACGGTGTGTGATTTCACTGTCAGTCTCTCAGTGAGTGTGTGTCCCTGTGTGTCACGGGCTGTGATTTCACTGTCAGTGTCTCAGTGAGTGTGTGTCCCTGTGTGTCATGGGCTCTGATTTCACTGTCAGTCTCTCAGTGAGTTTGTGTCCCTGTGTGTCACGGGCTTTGATTTCACTGTCAGTCTCTCAGTGAGTGTGTGTCCCTGTGTGTCACGGGCTGTGATTTCACTGTCAGTGTCTCAGTGAGTGTGTGTCCCTGTATGTCACGGGCTGTGATTTCACTGTCAGTCTCTAAGTGAGTGTGCGTCCCTGTGTGTCATGGGGTATGATTACACTGTCAGTGTCTCAGTGGGTGTGTGTCCCTGTGTGTCATGGGGTGTGATTTCACTGTAAGTGTCTCTCAGTGAGTGTGTGCCCCTGTCTGTCACGGGCTGTGATTTCACTGTCAGTCTCTCAGTGAGTGTGTGTCCCTGTGTGTCACGGGTTGTGATTTCACTGTCAGTGTCTCTCAGTGAGTGTGTGTCACTGTGTGTCATGGGGAGTGATTTCACTGTCAGTGTCTCTCAGTGATTGTGTCCCTGTGAGTCACGGGCTGTGATTTCACTGTCAGTGTCTATCAGTGAGTGTGTGTCCCTGTGTGTCAAGGGGTGTGATTTCACTGTCAGTGTCTTCGTGAGTGTGTATCCCTGTGTGTAACGGGGTGTGATTTCACTGTCAGTGTCTCTCAGTGAGTGTGTGTCCCTGTGTGTCACAGGGTGTGCTTTCACTGTCAGTGACTCTCAGTGAGTGTGTGTCCCTGTGTGTCACAGGGTTTGATTTCACTGTCAGTCTCTCAGTGAGTGTGTGCCCCTGTGTGTCACGGGGTGTGATTTTACTGTTATTGTCTCAGTGAGTGTGTGTCCCTGTGTGTCACTGGGTGTGATTTCACTGTCAGTGTCTCACAGTGAGTGTGTGTCCCTGTGTGTCACGGGGTGTGATTTCACTGTCAGTGTCTCTCAGTGAGTGTGTGTCCCTGTGTGTCACGGGGTGTGATTTCACTGTCAGTGTCTCACAGTGAGTGTGTGTCCCTGTGTGTCACGGGGTGTGATTTCACTGTCAGTGTCTCTCAGTGAGTGTGTGTCCCTGTGTGTCACGGGCTGTGATTTGACTGTCAGTGTCAGTGTGTGTGTGTCCCTGTGTGTCACGGTGTGTGATTTCACTGTCAGTGTCTCAGTGAGTGTGTGTCCCTGTGTGTCACGGGTTGTGTTTCACTGTCAGTGTCTCTCAGCGAGTGTGTGTCCCTGTGTGTCACGGGCTGTGATTTGACTGTCAGTGTCAGTGTGTGTGTGTCCCTGTGTGTCACGGTGTGTGATTTCACTGTCAGTGTCTCAGTGAGTGTGTGTCACGGGTTTTGTTTTAATGTCAGCCTCTCATTGAGTGTGTGTCCCTGTGTGTCACGGGGTGTGAGTGCACACTCAGTGTCTCAGTGAGTGTGTGTCCCTGTGTGTCATGGTGTGATTTCACTGTCAGTGTCTCAGTGAGTGTGTGTCCCTGTGTGTCACGGGGTGTGATTTCACTGTCAGTGTCTCTCAGTGAGTGTGTGTCCCTGTGTGTCACGGGATGTGATTTCACTGTCAGTGTCTCAGTGAGTGTGTGTCCCTGTGTGCCACGGGCTGTGATTTTACTGTCAGTGTCGCTCAGTGAGTGTGTGTACCTGTGTGTCACGGGGTGTGATTTCACTGTCAGTGTCTCTCAGTGAGTGTGTGTCCCTGTCTGTCACGGGGTGTGATTTCACTGTCAGTGTCTCTCAGTGAGTGTGTCCCTGTGTGTCACGGGGTGTGATTTCACTGTCAGTGTCTCTCAGTGAGTGTGTGTCCTTGTATGTCACGGGGTGTCATTTCACTGTCAGTGTCTCAGTGAGTGTGTGTCCCTGTGTGTCACGGGTTGTGTTTCACTGTCAGCGTCTCTCAGTGAGTGTGTGACTCTGTGTGTCACGGGCTGTGATTTCACTGTCAGTGTCAGTTTGTGTGTGTCCCTGTGTGTCACGGGGTGTGCTTTCACTGTCAGTGTCTCAGTGAGTGTGTGTCCCTGTGTGTCACGGGGTGTGATTTCACTCTCAGTCTCTCAGTGAGTGTGTGTCCCTTTGTGTCACGGTGTGATTTCACTGTCAGTGTCTCAGTGAATGTGTGTCCCTGTGTGTCACGGGGTGTGATTTCACTGTCAGTGTCTCTCAGTGAGTGTGTGTCCCTGTGCGTCACGGCGTGTGATTTCACTGTCAGTGTCTCTCAGTGAGTGTGTGTCCCTGTGTGTCACGGGCTGTGATTTCACTGTCAGTGTCTCTCAGTGAGTGTGTGTCCCTGTGTGTCACGGGATGTGATTTCACTGTCAGTGTCTCAGTGAGTGTGTGTCCCTGTGTGTCTCGGGCTGTGATTTCACTGTCAGTGTCTCAGTGAGTGTGTGTCCCTATATGTCATGAGGTTTGATTTCTCTGTCAGTGTCTCTCAGTGTGTGTGTGTCCCTGTGTGTCACGGGTTGTGATTTCACTGTCAGTGTCTCTCAGTGAGTGTGTGTCACTGTGTGTCATAGGGAGTGCTTTCACTGTCAGTGTCTCTCAGTGAGTGTGTGTTCCTGTGAGTCACGGGGTGTGATTTCACTGTCAGTTTCTCTCAGTGAGTGTGCGTCCCTGTGTGTCATGGTGTGTGATTTCACTGTCAGTCTCTCAGTGAGTGTGTGTTCCTGTGAGTCACGGGGTGTGATTTCACTTTCAGTGTCTCTCAGTGAGTGTGTGTTCCTGTGTGTCACGGGGTGTGATTTCACTGTCAGTGTCTCAGTGAGTGTGTGTCCCTCTGTGTCACGGGCTGTGATTTCAGTGTCAGTCTCTCAGTGAGTATGTGTCACTGTTTGTCTCGGGGTTTGATTTCACTGTCAGTCTCTCAGTGAGGCTGTGTCCCTGTGTATCACCGGCTGTGATTTCACTGCCAGTGTCTCAGTGAGTGTTTGTCCCTGTGAGTAACGGGGTGTGATTTCACTTTCAGTCTCTCAGTGACTGTGTGACCCTGGTTGTCACGGGTTGTGATTTCATGGTCAGTGACTCACAGTGAGTGTGTGTCCCTGTGTGTCACGGGTTGTGATTTCACTGTCAGTGTCTCTCAGTGAGCGTGTGTTCCTGTGTGTCACGGGGTGTGATTTCAATGTCAATCTCTCAGTGAGTGTGTGTCCCTGTGTGTCACAGGGTGTGATTTCCCTGTCAGTGTCTCAGTGAGTGTGTGTCCCTATGTGTCACGGGGTGTGATTTCACTGTCAGTGTCTCTCAGTGAGTGTGTGTCCCTGTGTGTCACGGTCTGTGATTTCATTGTCAGTGTACCTCAGTGAGTATGTGTCCCTGTGTGTCACGGGGAGTGATTTCACTGTCAGTCTCTCAGTGAGTGTGTGTCCCTGTGTGTCACAGGGTGTGAATTCACTCTGTGTCTCTCAGTGAGTGTGTGTCCCTGTGTGTCACGGGGTGTGATTTCACTGTCAGTGTCTCTCAGTGATTGTGTGTCCCTGTGTGTCACGGTGTGATTTCACGGTCAGTCGCTGTGTGTGTGTGTGTCCCTGTGTCACGGGGTGTGATTTCACTGTCAGTGTCTCTCAGTGAGTGTGTGTCCCTGTGTGTCACGGGGTGTGATTTCACTCTCAGTGTTTCTCAGTGAGTGTGTGTCCCGATGTGTCACGGGGAGTGATTTCACTGTCAGTGCCTCTCAGTGAATGTGTGTCCCTGTGTGTCACGGTGTGTGATTTCACTGTCAGTCTCTCAGTGAGTGTGTGTCCCTGTGTGTCACGGGCTGTGATTTCACTGTCAGTGTCTCAGTGAGTGTGTGTCATGGGCTCTGATTTCACTGTCAGTCTCTCAGTGAGTTTGTGTCCCTGTGTGTCACCGGCTTTGATTTCACTGTCAGTCTCTCAGTGAGTGTGTGTCCCTGTGTGTCACGGGCTGTGATTTCACTGTCAGTGTCTCAGTGAGTGAGTGTCCCTGCGTGTCACGGGCTGTGATTTCACTGTCAGTCTCTAAGTGATTGTGCGTCCCTGTGTGTCATGGGGTATGATTACACTGTCAGTGTCTCAATGGGTGTGTGTCCCTGTGTGTCATGGGGTGTGATTTCACTGTAAGTGTCTCTCAGTGAGTGTGTGCCCCTGTCTGTCACGGGCTGTGATTTCACTGTCAGTCTCTCAGTGAGTGTGTGTCCCTGTGTGTCACGGATTGTGATTTCATTGTCAGTGTCTCTCAGTGAGTGTGTGTCACTGTGTGTCATGGGGAGTGATTTCACTGTCAGTGTCTCTCAGTGAGTGTGTCCCTGTGAGTCACGGGCTGTGATTTCACTGTCAGTGTCTCTCAGTGTGTGTGTGTCCCTGTGTGTCACGGGTTGTGATTTCACTGTCAGTATCTCTCAGTGAGTGTGTGTCCCTGTGTGTCACGGGCTGTGATTTCACTGTCAGTCTCTCAGTGAGTGTGTGTCCCTGTGTGTCACGGGCTGTGATTTCACTGTCAGTCTCTCAGTGAGTCTGTGTCCATGTGTGTCATGGGCTGTGATTTCACTGTCATTGTCTCAGTGAGTGTGTGTCCCTGTGTGTCTCGGGGTGTGATTTCCCTGTCAGTGTCTCAGTGAGTGTGTGTCCTTGTGTGTCACAGGGTGTGATTTCACTGTCAGTGTCTCTCAGTGAGTGTGTGTCCCTGTGTGTCACAGCGTGTGATTTCACTGTCAGTGTCTCTCAGTGAGTGTGTGTCCCTGTGTGTCACGGGCTGTGATTTCACTGTCAGTGTCTCTCAGTGAGTGTGTGTCCCTGTGTGTCACGGGGTGTGATTTCACTGTCAGTGACTCACAGTGAGTGTGTGTCCCTGTGTGTCACGGGGTGTGATTTCACTGTCAGTGTCTCTCAGTGAGTGTGAGTCCCTGTGTGTCACGGGGTGTGATTTCACTGTCAGTCTCTCAGAGAGTGTGTGTCCCTTTGTGTCACGGTGTGTGATTTCACTGTCAGTCTCTCAGTGAGTTTGTGACCCTGTGTGTCACAGGCTGTGATTTCACTGTCAGTCTCTCAGTGAGTGTTTGTCCCTGTGTGTCACGGGGTGTGATTTCACTGTCAGTCTCTCAGTGAGTGTGTGTCCCTGTGTGTCATCGGGTGTGATTTCACTGTCAGTGTCTCAGTGAGTGTGTGTCCCTGTATGTCATGGGGTTTGATTTCACTGTCAGTGTCTCTCAGTGTGTGTGTGTCCCTGTGTGTCACGGGTTGTGATTTCACTTTCAGTATCTCTCAGTGAGTGTGTGTCCCTGTGTGTCACGGGCTGTGATTTCACTGTCAGTCTCTCAGTGAGTGTGTGTCCCTGTGTGTCACGGGCTGTGATTTCACTGTCAGTCTCTCAGTGAGCCTGTGTCCATGTGTGTCATGGGCTGTGATTTCACTGTCAGTGTCTCAGTGAGTGTGTATCCCTGTGTGTCACGGGGTGTGATTTCACTGTCAGTCTCTCAGTGAGTGTGTGTCCCTGTGTGTCATGGGGTGTGATTTCACTGTCAGCGTCTCAGTGAGTGTGTGTCCCTGTGTGCCATGGGGTTTGATTTCACTGTCAGTGTCTCTCAGTGAGTGTGTGTCCCTGTGTGTCACGGGTTGTGATTTCACTGTCAGTGTCTCTCAGTGAGTGTGTGTCCCTGTGTGTCACGGGCTGTGAGTTCACTGTCAGTGTCTATCAGAGAGTGTGTGTCCGTGTGTGTCACGGTGTGTGATTTCACTGTCAGTGTCTTTTAGTGAGTGTGTATCCCTGTGTGTCCCGGGGTGTGATGTCACTGTCAGTTTCTCTCAGTGAGTGTGTGTCCCTGTGTGTCACGGGCTGTGATTTCACTGTCATTGTCTCAGTGAGTGTGTGTCCCTGTGTGTCTCGGGGTGTGATTTCACTGTCAGTGTCTCAGTGAGTGTGAGTCCCTGTGTGTCACGGGGAGTGATTTCACTGTCAGTGTCTCAGTGATTGTGAGTCCCTGTGTGTCACGGGGAGTGATTTCACTGTCAGTGTCTCTCAGTGAGTGTGAGTCCCTGTGTGTCACAGGGTGTGATTTCACTGTCAGTGTCTCTCAGTGAGTGTGTTTGTGTCCCTGTGTGTCACGGGCTGTGATTTCACTGTCAGTCTCTCAGTGTCTGTGTGTCCCTGTGTTTCACCGGCTGTGATTTCTCTGTCAGTGTCTCTCAGTGAGTGTGTGTCCCTGTGTGTCACGGGGAGTGATTTCACTGTCAGTCTCTCAGTGAGTGTGTGTCCCTGTGTGTCACGGGGTGTGATTTCACTGTCAGTGTCTCTCAATGAGTGTGTGTGTGTCCCTGTGTGTCACGGGGTGTGATTTCACTGTCAGTGTCTCTCAGTGAGTGAGTGTGTGCCCCTGTGTGTCACGGGGTGTGATTTCACTGTCAGTGTCTCTCAGTGAGTGTGTGTGTGTCCCTGTGTGTCACGGGGTGTGATTTCACTGTCAGTGTCTCTCAGTGAGTGTGTGTGTGTCCCTGTGTGTCACGGGGAGTGATTTCACTGTCAGTGTCTCAGTGAGTGTGTGTCCCTGTGTGTCACGGGGTGTGATTTCACTGTCAGTGTCTCTCAGTGAGTGTGTGTGTGTCCCTGTGTGTCACGGGGAGTGATTTCACTGTCAGTGTCTCTCAGTGAGTATGTGTGTGTCCCTGTGTGTCACGGGGAGTGATTTCACTGTCAGTGTCTCAGTGAGTGTGTGTCCCTGTGTGTCACTGGGTGTGATTTCACTGTCAGTGTCTCTCAGTGGGTATGTGTCCCTGTGTGTCACTGGGTGTGATTTCACTGTCAGTGTCTCTCAGTGAGTTTGTGTTCCTGTGTGTCACGGGGTTTGATTTCACTGTCAGTCTCTTAGTGAGTGTGTGTCCCTGTGTTTCACGGGCTGTGATTTCTCTGTCAGTGTCGCTCTCTTTTTATGGCTTTGTAAGCCGCTCTGTCTATCTGTGCCTTACTTGTCTGTTTTAATCTATTTTCTGCTGGTGTCTCTCATCCTCCCCTATCTGTTTCGATGTCATTGGGTGGAAGCTCGTATCTCTGTCAGTGCTACGCAGGGCGGTCCTTACGCAATTGGATTGGCCTGAATGGTTGAGAGTGAGGCAGCAGTTGCTCATTGACTTCAGCGTGTTCAGCACACATTGCCGGGGCACAGTGCAGCCCTCTCTGGGAAGTGCTGGAGTAGTTACTGTTTCAGCGAATTCTTATCGATCGCAGCGATACCAGCAGTCACTCGCGAGGTTTATCTGCAGCAAGACACCGCTCCAGGACCTGACTGATCAGACAACTCCCAGGAGCTCTGCTCCAGGACCGGGCTGAGCAGCGTCGGGAACAAGCCCGAGCTTGCAAACAGGACTGGGCTTGAGCTGTGCGGCACCGCCCGGCGGATCTGCACCAGGACTCGCTGGAGCTTTGCGGCACAATCCGGAGACACCGGGACCGCAGAGAAAGGAGCCGAGGCAAGTGCCGCTGAGTTTAACAGGGAAGCTCTCGCTCCTGCTCGCACTTCCCAAGTAAGTGTACTGAGAGAATAGCGACGGCAAACTGCTCGGTGCTAACGATGTCCAAACGATGCATTTCCAGCAATCCTGTACCAGTGTAACCCTGGCCACAAGGATATGTCCGTAGCCCAGGGTGAGAGGAGTTCGCCATCGAAGGTAGCTTCTCGTTTTGGGAAGAGTACTAGTTGGACTTGTATTATTTCTCGGATGTGCCTGGCCGTCCGTTGCTTTGGGGACATCTTTTGCTTGATATTGGGGTGTTGTACTGATGGAGAGATTTGGTCGGGCTGTATTACTTGCTGATTAGGTGGTGTGTTCAGTGGGCTGTGCAGTGTTTCAAGCCGCGCTATGTGGATGCTGAGGGTGCTAGACTTCAGGTTGGATGCAGGGTGTTATCTATAATAGGGATGCTGTGTTTTGGTGCACTTGCTCCATTTAATTTTCGAGTAGCCCGTTCAATAATGGTGTATTTGGAGCTGTGTTCTTATAGGATGTGTGTTTTACACGGGGTCGTTCTTTGCGCGAGGTTCGGGATACAGGAAGCGGTGTGTTATATTGGAGAGGGTGTTCCATTTGACCGGTTTCCATTGTACGGGGATTTGGTGAGTTGTGTTTGGCACGGAGTGTGGTATTTTGGGTGTATCTGATGTTTGGGTTGTGTTGGATGAGGGTGTTGTTTATTTGGTGCTGGGCTCTATTTGATGCTGTGCTTGGTGCGATTGTGCTTTGAGTGGTTGTCCTGCAGTTATTATAGGTTTCCTGTACTTGGTGTGATTGTGTTTAGTGGGGATGTCACCCAGTATGGGCTGTCTGGACTTGGTGTGATTGTGTTTAAAAAGGGTTGTACGGGTTTACTGTATTTGGTGTAACTGTATTTCGCGTCCTCACCCTATTCTTGATGCGACTGTCCTGGATTTGATGGACCCGGCGGGGTTTGGGTTGATTTTATCTAAGCGGGTTTCTTGCTCGTGTTTATCAACGTTTCCTTTAAAACAAACCTTGCAGTTTAACTAAACAACGCCAAGTAGTAATGATTGGCTTCCCCGAGATTATTAGTTCGATCGTCTGGCGGGAGCGATTACTTTTCTTGGAGGCGTTAATTTACGCACGCGGGTTTATTTAACCCACTCGAACATTATTCAACAATAAGAATTCCCCCTCGTTGAATAAACCACCAATTTGATGAATGAATTGGGTAATTCCGGTCTAATCGCTTCACACCGTGTTAAAACAAGAGAACAGGAAACCAAAGGAAGGGATTTGCATATTTAACGCTTATTGAGAACTGGTTCCTGGTGCTTGCCAATATAATAGTCGGTGACACACAAAATGTCAAGTGTTAACAACTGTCTATAGATAGTATTTTAAACCAAAGATGACCGGGCGCTTTTCATAATGGGAAAGAATTGTAAAAGCATGTTGCTGCTGTCTTAGTTACCATTTATTATTTTATGTGAAGAAATCAGCAGCCGAGGAATGTCAAAGCCGTTAAGTCAGATTTGTATTCCTCGCACAATTCTGTTGAGAAGGAGGTGTGAAAGATCACACTTGGAGTACTGTGAACAGTTCTGGTCTCCATATTATAAAAAGGATATAGAGGCACTGGAGAAGGTGCAAGAAGATTTACTAGAATGATACCAGCACTGTTTTACCTATCAAGAAAGATTGAACAGGCTGGGGCTCTTCGCTCTAGAAAAAGGAAGACTGAGGGGTAACCTGATAGAGGACTTTAAAATTATGAAAGGGTTTGATAGGGTAGACATAGAGAAGATGTTTCCACTGTGGGGAGACCAGAACTAGGGTCATAAATATAAGATAGTCACTAATAAGTCCAATAGGGAATTTAGGAGAAACTTATTTAGCCAGAGAGTGGTTAGAAGGTGCAATTCCTTGTATTTTCCTCATGGCATATACTGTTAGAAAAGGTGAAGGATCAACTGGTGTCTTCTTCTTAGGCAGTCCCTCGGAACCGAGGATGACTTGCTTCCACATTAAAAATGAGTTTGCAGTTGATTGATTAGTCCAATGCGGGACCTACAGTCTCTGTCACAGGTGGAGCAGACGGTGGTTGAAGGGGCGGGTGGGTGGGGTACTTGGGTTGACATGCGCTGCCTGTGCTTGGCTTCCGCTTGCTCCCGGTGAAGGTACTCGAGGTGTTCGGCGCTTTCCCGGATGCTTCTCCTCCACTTTGTGCGGTCTTGGGTCAGGGATTCCCAGGTGTTGGTGGGGATGTTACACTTTTTCAAGGAGGCTTTTTGAGGGTGTCCTTGAAGCGTTTCCTCTACCCACCTGGGGCTCTCTTGCTGTGTCGGAGCTCCAAGTAGAGTGCTTGTTTTGGGAGTCTCATATCAATGCGGACAATGTGACCTATCCATCAGAGCTGATCGAGCATGGTCAAAGCTTCAATGCTGGGGATGTTGGCCTGAGCGAGAACACTGACGTTGGTGCGCCTATCCTGCCAATGGATTTGCAGAATCTTGCGGAGTCAGCATTGGTGGTAACTCTCCAGTGCTTTGAGGTGCCTGCTGTACATGGTCCATGTCTCTGAGGCATACAGCAGGGCGGGTATCACTGTTGCGCTGTAGACCATGAGCTTCGTGCCGGGTTTGAGGCCCTGGTCTTCAAACACTTTCTTCCTCAGGCGACCGAAGGCTGCACTGGCACACTGAAGGCGGTGTTGGGCAACTGGTGTGGCAACTAGCAAGATGCATTTAAGGGAAAGCTAGATAAACACATGATGGAGAAAAGAATAGGATATGTTAATGGGATTAGATGAAGTAGGGTAGGAGGAGGCTTGTGTGGAGTATAGACACCAGTATGGACCTATTGGACCAAATGGCCTGTTTTTGTGCTGTAAATTCTATGTGAAGGATGCTGTGTATGATCTTCCTCAGGGGTCAAGCTCTTAGATAGCAGCAGATGGTCATGGTACATGTTTGGAGCTTGTCCGATCAGAGGGCTCGCTCTATGCTCTGGTGGGCAGAGCAGATGCTGCAGATCAAAATCTTGCCAGATCCAAGGAAAGCATTCGAGTGAAGTAAAGCATGTGAGCATTCAGTCTTAATACAGGGGCTCCTCACCCAGGCAGAACACAAAGTCCTTTAATCCCCACCCCAGTACATTCTTTGCTTATTTCTACTTTGAATGCACTGTGGGTCAGAACCCTTTACACCAGAGATCCAGCACAGAATCATGAAATGCGCTTCTAAAGTTTTAACAGTTAAGTTCAGTTACACTGAATCATAAAATGGTCCAAAATAGATTTTTCTGTAAAAAGCATAAAATATAGAAATATTGGTGTAAGTCTATTTATTCTTCAAAAAGCTATATACTGGTTCCAGTATTATTTCTAGTAGGATATTCCATGTCTTAATAACCCTCTGAATAATAATATAGTCTCTTAACCACTCTGTTTGTGTTTTTGGTGATGATCTTAAACTTATGCCCTATAATTACTGACTCACCAGCTACAGATTTACCGTAACAAAATCCCTCAACATTTTGAATGCTTTTATTGGATCCTCCTCTTAATCTTTTGTTCTGGGGGGAAAAAAATCTCAGTTTCTCTAGTTTTTCTCTCCTAACCAAAGGCCCTCGTGCCTGGTACGACTTCAGTAATTCTCTTCTGCCCCCTCGCCATGGCATTGACATCCAAAACTGGGTACTATTAGAATGGCAGCCTAACCAGTGATTTATATAGGTTTAACATTACTGCTTTGCCTTTGCACTCTATACCTTAATTATAAAACCTAGAATCTCATATGCTATTTGTTCATAGCTTTATCAACTTGTCTTCCTACTTTTAAGGATTTGTACATCTGAACCTGTAAGTCTCTCAGCATTTTAACTCTTTTTAAAAAATGTTTACCCTTTTAATGTATATATCCTCCTTGTTCTTCCCCTCAAAATGTATCCACTCAGATTTCCCCTCATTAAATTTCACCTGACGTCTATCTGCCCAATTTACTAACTTATCTATGTCCTCCTGAAATCGCTTGCAGGCTTCTTCACAGTTAACCAATGCTGTGACATCTGCAAATTTAAATTTTCTGCCTCTTGTATTCAAGTCCAGATTATTTATCTAATATTGAGAAGAGCAATGGTCCCAATGCTAACCTTGAGGGACTCCAGTCCCCAAAACATTCACTAACCTCTGCTCTCTCCTTTTTGTCCTTTAATCAACTTTTAATCATGCTGCCACATTCTCATCAACAAGGCTCCTGCACAGCACTTCATCAAACATCTTTTGGAAATCCATATACACAACATCTGCTGCATTTCTTTTATCAATACATTCGGTTATTTCCTCCAATAACTTGAAATTGCAAAAGCACAACCAATATGCACATACTAGTGGGCACACTTATTTTTGTATAGTTGCACACTGATGCATACAAATATTTGTGAATACTCATTAAGATCCATACTAATAACTAGTGTACATACCAACACTTATGGTACACAATAATGTGGCTTTTCTGCATAACTGAAGAGTGGATGATTTGAACTTTTGAGGGTCTATTACAAGAATCAAACACTTAACACACTGAAGCTTCATTTGTTTAGTACTTGATATACAAAATTGGTCCTTGTATATTTAAGTAACTTGATTTGAGCAGTAAAGCCTTATTTGACACTTCTTATTTTAGTAAAGGAAAAGTCTTGATTGAAATAAATGAATATTGAGTGTACAGTAATGTTATTACATGACGGTACTTAATTAAGTTCATGAGTTTATGCAAGTCGATGGCTGTGTAATATGTGGTGGAATCAAGCAATGATGTTTTAATTCTCTGCAAAAGTTTACCATATATATGCTTTAGTATGTTGAGAATATACATTGGTCTTGGAAAAAAGTGGTAAATATCTTGTGTGCTTCATATTGAACTTCAGCTGCATTAAACCACATATGTCACTGGGAACAAGGTCTGGATTTCACAGTGGGAGCAATAACTTAGTGTGTTAATATGTATGAACAGGAGTCAGGTTGGATTCAAATTATTTCTACTTTGATGAAAGCACCAACTCTTTCTATCTAATTGGATAGATGTTAAGAAGCAGTTAACAAGCTTTTTGTTACTTTAATGCTTTTTAAAATTTACATGTCAACACCTTTTTATGAAGAGGCGATTACCATAGACAAGCATCATGCAATTTGTAGAAAACCTATGAATAATGTTAGCATACTTCACCTTTTGTAACAGTATATACCATGAGGAAAATATAATCCTGGCCAACTGCATCCAAACTTTCATTCCTGAATACAAATGTGCAGTGCTTGAGTCAAAAGACATAGGGCAGTGTTTGCTGATAAACCAGTAAATCCATGAAAACATATCACTGCATACACAAGTGTGGACTGGTGTTTGCACTAACCCATACTAACAGTCATATCGGTGTAGAAATATGCTGAGACCCAGAGTGCAAGACACCAGTCTCCTCGTGTATAGTGCTTGTTGAAAGCATTAATTTTATTGTTGAGGATGTTCACTGGTTTTATTTCATTAAAATATGTGCACTAGCGGTTTTAAAGAATACAAATGAACTTCCAAATTAATGCTTTTTTTTTTAGATTTTATTCTTCTTGGGTAAGTGCTGCTGTATAATTGGTAGTGATGTACTTCTGAAATGAATGTGATAAGCCTATTACCGAATATCTTCCTTACAATAAAAATCCAATGGTTTTTGGTGGGGAAAAGAAGAAAACTAGTCACACTGTAAGGGTATTCAGGGTGACGGTGGTGTTTACCAGTTAAAATCAGTTAACTGGTTTTTGCAGGTCGCACGCAAAGGTACAGAGTATCAGCTAACACAAGCTTGTATATACAGTAACACAGAAACATACATTAACACCAAAACACACAATCAGATACATGCATGTAAACATTAATGCACATTTGAGTATGCCTCTGCAAGATCCTGCAAATCCATTGGCAGGATAGGCGCACCAACATCCGTGTTCTTGCTCAGGCCAACATCCCTAGCATCGAAGCTTTGACCACGCTTGATCAGCTCCAATGGACGGGTCACATTGTCCGCATGCCTGATATGAGACTCCCAAAACAAGCGCTCTACTCGGAGCTCCGGCATGGCAAGAGAGCCCCAGGTGGGCAGAGGAAACGCTTCAAGGACACCCTCAAAAAGCCTCCTTGAAAAAGTGTAACATCCCCACCGACACCTGGGAATCCCTGGCCCAAGACCGCACAAAGTGGAGGAGAAGCATCCGGGAAGGTGCCGAACACCTCGAGCCTCTTCGCTGGGAACAAGCGGAAGCCAAGCGCAAGGAGCGCACGTCAACCCATGCACCCCACCCACCCGCCCCTTCAACCACCGTCTGCCCCACCTGTGACAGAGACTGTAGGTCCCGCATTGGACTCATCAGTCACCTGAGAACTCATTTTTTAATGTGGAAGCAAGTCATCCTCGGTTCCAAGGGACTGCCTAAGAAGAGAAGACATTTGAATAACATAATTGTGTAAATACCAATAAAATTATCTCTGTTCTGAATTTAGTGCACTCTAGTAGGGTACCATTTTGAGGGCAATGTTACTTTTACTTGGCTCCCAAATTTACAGCTTGGCTCAGTTGTAGCGCTTTTATCTTGAGTCAGAAAATCATGGGATCAAGGCCCACACCAGGGACATAAGCACATAATCTAGGCTGATACTTCAGTACAGTTTTGAGTGAGTGCTACACTGTCAGGTGCCATCTTTCAAATGAGACATTAAACTGTTCAAGTAGATGTAAAAGTTCCATGGTACTATCCAAAGAAGAGCAGGGAGTTCTCCAAGTATAGCCAATGCCACAAAAACAAATTAGCTAGCCATTTACATTATTAATTTTTGTTCCAGATACAGACATCCAGTTCTGTTTTCACCCCGCTTCCTTCTGCTCATTGGGGCAGTAGCAACAACCATCAAAAGGTAATCTTTCTGAAAGTTAACTCTTTCTTTCCTCCCTTCCTCAGCCTCCCGTAGGTCAGACTCCCGTAGGTCAGAGCAATCAAGAGAAGTCCAAGTCTGACCGGACAGACTTGGCCCAGAAATTCGGGTCGGGGGCTTCCCGTGGGTGTAAGCCCCCGATCTGCACTTACCTTGCGCGCCAGCCATTGAGCTGTGGGCCCTCGTGGAATTGCGATCCTGGACCTGCTCCAGCTGGCGGCGCGCAGTGCTTGCGTATCCCAGGGGCGCAGTTAGTTCGATGCGTCCCCTGGGATCACGTGGGCCATGGGGAGCCAATTGGAGCAGCGAAATGCCCATTCATAAGTTTGACAGGAAGAGCTGTCAAAACTTAGCAATACTACGGGCCCCAAAACATCACTAAATCTTCAAATAAATTTAAAAAAAAAAAAAAAAATCACATTTTTAAAATAAACTATAAATTACATGAAATAACTATTAAACAATTTAAATTTTTGAAAATTTTATTTTCTAACGGGGCTAAAAATAAACTTACCTTTTAAAGTATTTAAAAATAATAAACCTGTGGAAAAAATGTTCTAATTTTAATTAATTCATCACTTACGCCTGCTTTTTAAATGTCTAACTTCTGGAGACTTGCCCTCCTGGGAAAACCTGTTTTTAAAAAAAAACGCAAGTTCGATGCGCACGTGCAGCCTCTCCCGCACACGTGTTCGACTTCTGAACCCCTTCATTCAGGGGAACGGAAGTGCCGGTTTCCCGTGCATGCAGGAAACCGGCACTTCCATTGGGCCTATGGGTGACCCATGCGTACTCACCCGCACCCGTGGAGACCCGAAGTTTTGGGCCAGTAAGTCCTCAGTCCAGATAAAGCAGTGAAAAAAGCTACTTCAGGATCACAAGTCGCCCTTAAGAGAACACTACAACCAATAGGCACTCCTGGGTTTTGAACCAACAATCTCCTGTTTACTAGACAGGTGCTTTGGTCAGCTGAGCCACAGCACCAAGTCAGTCACAAATCTTATTGCTGTTCATAGGGCCTTGCTGTATGCAAATTGGCTGCTGTGTTTGTTTACAACAGTGACACACTTCAAAAAGTAATCATTGGCTGTGAAGCACTTTCAGACTCTGAGGGCACGAAAGGTGCCGTAGAAATGCTTTCATTGTTTTCAGCTTTAAATAGTCACAAAGTATTTTCCTTGCGTTTTGAACTGTCAAACAGATTAAACATTGTTTTGCATCTTAAGACAGCTATTCTGTGGGATGCTAATGATCAGTGTCAGTGAATGAACAAGCACTACAATTGAAAATAATGATTTAGTTGTATTAGCTTAAGTAGAGCACCATGCCACCCCCTTAAATGTTCTCTGGACTCAGCTGTTAAGTCTGCTCAATAATCCATTTCTATGAACAAATAAGTGCTACAATCGATACAATTTAGGGCTTTACAGGGTTAAATAAAGAGGAGAGATTGCATAAACTTGGCTTGCATTCCCTTGTATTTAGACAGTTAATGGTGGTCTAACTAAGGTGTTTAAAATGATAGAGGGATTTTATAGGGTAGATACAGAGAAACTATTTCCTCTGATGGGGAATACAGAACAAGGGGACCAAATCTTAAAATTAAAGCTAGGCCATTAGGACTGACATCAGGATGTGCTTTTTCACACACAGGTTATTGGATAACTAGAATTCCCTCCCTCAAAAGGCTGTGGATGTTGGATCAATTGAAATTTTCAAAAGTGAAATCGATAAAGTTTTGTTAGGTAAGCGTATCAAGGGATATGGAACAAATGCGGGTAAATGGGGTTGAGTTGCAGATCAGCCGTGATCTAATTGAATGGTGCAATGGGCTCCAGGGCTGAATGGCCTACTCCTGATTTACTTAAAAGTTTATTCGCTGAATTGCTGCACCCTGAAATATCCATGCTAAGTGTTTGCAGTTGAACAATGTTGCAGCTTAACACATTGGAAAGTAAATTCTTCCTGATGGGATTTTTAGCTTGTGGCTGCATCGATTTTTAAAATTCATAAGTTCCATAAGATGTCCTGTCAGGCTGTACTGTACTGTGGATTACTACTACTCCAGAGCTTTGGCAGAATATACTGTACCAGCGTTTCACCTGAAACTGATCTGCAATAGATGTCAATTTGCATATTGTAATAGCCTCACTAATCTCGCCACTGCAGTTGTATGTAAGTTCACAGTAGCAGGGAGATAGCAGCAAGCCAAGAGCACGCACAAAATCAGACCCATTCTATTTCAGAGCCTGTAAAGGCTATCCCTTTTTAAAAAAAAAAATAAAAAAATAAAAAAAAAAAATTATATCCAGTTGGTATGAATAGCTTATTCATTGTGAATGTTATTTTACCTTGGGAAAGTATTTAATAGAAATGGGTAAAGAGACACTGGCCTAGAAATTTGATGACGTTGCGCCTGTTTTTCATCAGCATGAAGAGCATCGACCACCATCTTGTTATAAACGTCAAAAGAGACATCCAGGGCCTGAAACGGGCGTAAGGCTCTTTGCATATGCAAATAAGGGGCCTGTTTGATGCTTTCTTTTACCAAATTGGTTTGCCCTGAATGCAGCTAGCGTCAGATTTCCACCACCCTTTGTGAAAGTGTTTCCTGATTTCACTCCTAAATGGCTTCACTCTAATTTTAAGATTATGCCCTCTTGTTCTGTATTCCCCCACCAGAGGAGATAGTTTCTCTGTATTTACCGTATTGAATCCCTCAATCATTTTAAATGCCTAGATTAGGGCACTCCTCATTTCTTCTAAACCCAAGGGAACGCGTGCCAAGTTTACGCAATCTGTTCTCATAATTTAACCCTTTAAGCTCTGGCATAATTCTGGTGAAACTGCGTTGTACCCCTTCCAGGGCAAATCTATATCGTGTTCCTGAGGTTCAGTGCCCAAAATGAAATGCAGTACTCTAGATGGGCTCTGGCCAAGGATCCATATAACTGAAGCATAACTTCCTCACTTTTTTGTATTACAACCCCCATTAACCTATTAGATTTATTTTGGTACCTGTGCATTAGCTTTTACAAGGACACGACATCGCTTTGCTCCTCCACAGCTCCTAGTTTCTCACCATTAAGAAGCTATTTTGATTTGTCTTTCTCAGATCCGAAGTGGTTGACCCCACAATTCACCGGAAAAACAAGGCGTAAATTGGTTAAGCTAACTAGAAATTGGGGTGAAGATTTCTCAGGCCAATTCTTTGCCTATTTTACACCACATACAATTTATCAGTTGCATTTGATTATAGCGCGCTGGTGCCTGTCAGTTTAACAGTTTCAACATGTAACTAACCCTGAATGATGTACTAACATTTTTAACATTCATCTGGAATTTCCCAAGGCTCCTACTGGGTTACTTCTGATCCATCTACTTGTTCATATAAAATTGCTGAGGGAGGTGGGGTAGCCAGGACTTTAGCTATTGGTGGAAGTGCTCTTAAAATGTCCTTCCTGAAGACGGCAAGGAAAAGTTACAGCGCTTTTTAATGTTCCGTCTTGTGGTCACTTAGCTATTGTATCCCCATGGCAGCTGTAGTGCCACGGCCATTTTTCTGCTCCAATCTCATTAATAGTAGCATAATGAGTTTCCCTTTGGGAATTCCCCTGTCTCTTTTGGAGGCTTTTGGAGGAAGAAAATGCCAGAGGCACTTTGCGCAAATCCACGGGTATCCTCACACCTGTAGTTACAGATGGAGGTGCACCTATATCATCATGTCAGAGCAACTGTGCTTCCACAGACTGCCATTCATAAGGGAGGCAGTGGCATGTCCTGCAAAGTGATGTGCAGCCAAAACTATCGGCAGGTTTTGTAAAGATCCAAACAATCGGAGGCACCAGTGGCCGCTGGACATAAAGCAGAGAGCGGAGGAACAGCGCGGACCTAATCGGCGATACCAGCGGCCACGGAACCTTCGACAATGTCCAAAAAATCACAGGACAGCAGGTAGGTGATTGGTTGGTGAGTCTTAAGATTTTTTTCTCTTTAACCTAGGACAGTGGTTTAAACTAGGATTGGGAAGCTATAACATACTGTTTTAAATTTATAGCTTAACTAGTTAAACTAATTAATATAACTATAAATAATCATTGATTAAAGACGTTAACTAATTAAATAAATAAAATAAGGCTAGACTGTGAGATGGCAGAAATAACAACAGAAAATGCTGGAAAAACTCAGCAGGCCAGGCAACATCCATGGAGAGAAATTAGAGTCGACGTTTCAGGTGAACCCTTTTTCAAAAAGGGTTCTCTCCATGGATGTTGCCTGGCCTGCTGAGTTTTTCCAGCATTTTCTGTTATTTCAGATTTCCAGCATCTGCAGTATTTTGCTATCGTACTATGATATGGCAGGGCAGATTGTGTGTCTGGACTGCAGTGTGTGGAAGTTTGTAGACAGCGAGACTGTCCCGAGCGAATACATCTGCAGGAGATGTCTCCATCTCGAACCTCTCCTGCCCAGAGTCATTGAGCTGGAGACACTCTGCCACATAAGGGAGGGGGTGGAATTTCTGGATAGTTTTATCCAGAATGCAGTCACACCCCAGAGGAAAGCACAGGTTCAGGAAAGGGAGGGTGTGATGGTTGGGGAGATTTAGGAGAGGTTGAGAAGGAGGTCCCGCAGACACTGGTCCTGTCCAACAGGTACGATGTACTCGTGTACTACAAGGCCCAGGAGTGACGCAGTGTGGACCAGCAGCGGGGTCGGGCCCAGGGAAGGTGCGGCATGGGCCAACAGCGAGGTCGGGAGGACCACTGCATCCTACGAAACTCGGGAAGAGAGGACCTGCGGGAAGGAGGGAGGAGGACCGTAGGAGTATGTTTGTGTGTGTGTGTGCTAGACCATTGTAGCAGAGCCTGGTCTCCAATCGTCTTGGATCCCCTTGCCATTGGACCAAGACCTTGCTCTGTCAAGCCCGTGTGGTAGCTGGTGTGCAACAGCCACCCCACGTTAAAAGAGTTCAGGCACAGGCATCTTCCACCCTTTAAAATGAAGTTCGGGACCTGGAACGTCGGGATCTTCATGGACAACCCCAACAGTGACAGACCAGAACACCGTACTGCTATCGTTGCCCGGGAGCTCAGACGTTTCGACATTGACATCGCTGCCCTAAGTGAGACCCGGCGGGCAGGGGAAGGCCAGCTCAAGGAGCAAGGCGGTGGTTACACCTTCTTCTGGAAAGGCAAACCTGAAGAGCGCCGCCTCCATGGGGTAGGCTTCACCATAAAAAATGAACTGGTTGGGCATCTCGGAGACTCCCCTAGCGGTATAAACGAGCGCCTCATGACTCTTCGGCTCACCCTAGCCCGGAACCAGTGCGCTACGGGCATCAGTGCGTACGCCCCAACACTGGAAGCCATAGATGAGACCAAAGAGGAATTCTACTCCAACCTCGAACAATCCCTGTCCCGAGTCCCAACGGGCGACAAGCTGATCCTCCTTGGCGACTTTAACACCAGCGTTGGAAAGGACACAGACCTCTGGGTAGGTGTGATCGGCAGAGAGGGGGTAGGGAAAGCCAACTCCAACGGTACCCTCCTCCTGTCGAAATGCTTAGAACATGGCCTTGTCATAACCAACACCTTGTTCCGTCAGAGAGACAAATACACGGCTTCATGGCAGCATCCTCGCTCCAAGCACAGGCATCTGCTGGACTACGTCATCATCTGAGCGAGGGACTGCAAGGACGTCCGCATCACCCGCGCCATGACAGGAGCTGATGACTGCTGGACAGACCACCGCCTAATCCGCTCTGTCATCTCCAGCAATGTAGCCCCAAAACAGCGGCAGCAACAGAAACAATGCTGCAGGAAAATTAACGCTGGAGCACTCAAAGACCCCGCTAAGAAAGCCCTATTCAGCCTGCGCCTCACAAACAACCTGATGACTCCCAGTGATGCAGAGACACAGAGTGCCCACAGCGTCTGGTCTGCACTCAAGGCCTCCATACTCGGCATCTGTGAAGAGACGCTCGGTCACTCGACCAGGAAGCACCAAGACTGGTTCGAGAACAACCAGGAGATCCAGGAGCTAATAAGACACAAGCGCAAGGCATTCCTGATCTGGAAACAGCAACAGAACTTGAGAGCAAGAAAGCCGCTCTACAGAAGCCTAAAGGCTGAGGTCCAACAAAAAATTCGCGACCTAAAGAACAGATGGTGGGTGGAGAAAGCACAGGAGATCCAGCAGCTAGCTGACAACCACGACGTGCGTGGATTCTTTAGCGCAGTCAAGACTGCCTACAGCCCAAGCACCCAAGGCCCTACCCCACTGCAGGCCAAGAACGGAGAGGCAGTCAGTGCCCGCTGGAAGGAACACTTCGAAGATCTCCTTAACCACGACTCTGTCTTCGACACGACTGTCCTCAACTCCATCCCACAGCATGCTACCCGCCGCCATCTCCGCACAACCCCAGCCCGGCATGAGGTTGAAAAGGCCATCCGACAACTGAAGAACAACAAGGCATTGGGAGCACATGGATCCCTGCTGAAGCACTAAAGCATAGCGGAGAAGCACTACTGGCGCAAATTCATGAACTCATTTCTCTTATCTGGAAGGAGGAGAGCATGCCAGGGAATCTGAGATGCCGTAATTGTGACCATCTTCAAGAAAGGTGACTAGTCCGATTGTGGTAATTACAGAGGAGTTTCCCTGTTGTCTGCCACAGGGAAAGTCATCGCAAGAATCCTCCTCAACCGCCTTCTCCCAGTGGCCGAAGAGCTCCTCCCAGAGTCGCAATGCGAATTCCGCCCACAAGGGGCACAATAGACATAATCTTCACCGCACGTCAATTACAAGAGAAATGCAGAGAACAGCACCAACCGCTCTACATGGCATTCTTTGCTCTCACAGAGGCCTTCGACACCGTCAACCGTGAGGGATTATGGAGTGTCCTCCTCAAATTTGGCTGCCCTCAAAAGTTTGTCACCATCTTCCGCCTGCTTCATGACGACATGCAAGCCGTGATCCTGACCAACGGATCCACCACAGACCCAATTCACGTACGAACCGGGGTCAAGCAAGGCTGTGTCATCGCACCAACGCTCTTCTCGAACTTCCTTGCTGCAATGCTCCATCTCACCCTCCGTAAGCTCCCCGCTGGAGTGGAGCTAATTTACAGAACAAACGGGAAACTGTTCAACCTCCATCGCCTCCAGTCCAGATCCAAGGTTGCCCCATCCTCTGTCGTCGAATTACACTATGCAGACAACGCTTGCGTCTACGCTCACTCGGAGGTCGAACTCCAAACCATCGTCAACACCTTCATTGAATTATACGAGAGCATAGGCCTTGCACTAAACCCCAACCTGACCCCGCCACACAGTACTGCCCCCCCCCCCCCCCCGATTATCAAAATCCATGACAAGGCCTTGGACAACGTGGACCACTTTCCATACCTCGGGAGCCTACTGTCAACAAGGGCAGACGTCAATGACGAAGTCCAACACCGCCTTCAGTGTGCCAGTGCAGCCTTTGGTTGCCCGAGGAAGAGAGTGTTTGAAGATCATGACCTCAAACCCAGCACTAAGCTCATGGTCTACAGAGCAGCAGTGATACCTGCCCTGCTGTATGCCTCAGAGACATGGACCATGTACAGCAGGTACCTCAAATCACTGGAGAGGTACCACCAACGCTGCCTCCGCAAGATCCTGCAAATCCATTGGTAGGATATGCGCACCGTCAGTGTTCTTGCTCAGGCCAACATCCCCAGCATCGAAGCTTTGACCACGCTCAATCAGCTCTGATGGATGGGTCACATTGTCCGCACGCCCGATACGAGTCTCCCAAAACACACGCCCTACTCGGAGCTCCGGCACGGCAAGAGAGCCCCAGGTGGGCAGAGGAAACGCTTCACGGACACCCTCAAAGCCTCCTTGAAAAAGTGTAACATCCCCACTGACACCTGGGAATCCCTGGCCCAAGACCGCACAAAGTGGAGGAGAAGCATCCGGGAAGGCACCGAACACCTCGAGTCTCTTCGCCGGGAGCAAGCGGAAGCCAAGCGCAAGGAGTGCACGTCAACCCAAGCACCGTCTGCCCCACCTGTGATGGAGATTGTAGGCCCCGCATTGGACTAATCAGTCACCTGCGAACTCATTTTTAATGCGGTAGCAAGTCATCCTCGGTTCCGAGGGACTGCCTAAGAAGGAGAAGACTCCTCGCTATCTGAGGACAAGGAGAAAGACTGCAGGGAGGACAGCCACAATGCAGACCAAGGCACCGTGACTCGGAAGGTTGTCCAAAGTGGGTAAGAGCAGGTTGTCCAAAGTGGGTAAGAGCAGAATAGAAATGTGGTAGTGATAGGGGACTGTATAATTAGATAGCGTCCTCTGCAGCCTAGAACGAGAATCCCGACGGCTGTGTTGCCTACCTGGTGCCAGGATAAGGGATATCTCACGGCGGCTAGAGAGGAACTTGGAAAGGGAGAGTGGAAATCCAGTTGTCATGGTCCATGTTGGAACAAACAACATACATAGGAACAGGGAGGAGGCCCTGCTGAAGAGTATCAGGAGTTAGGATCTAAATTAAAAAGCAGGACCTCGAGGGTAATAATCTCTGGATTATTGCCTGAGCCACATGCAAATTGGCATAGAAGCAGACAGATCAGGAGAATTAACACATGGCTAAAGGGCTGGTGTGGGAAAGAGGGGTTCCTTTTCATGGGGCACTGGCATCAGTTCTGGGACGGGCTCCACCTGAACTGGGATGGGATCTGTGTCTTAGCAGAAAGGGTAAATAGGAAAGTGGCTTTAAACTAGTAAGATGGGGGGAGGGATCTACAAGATATGTAACCAGCCTAAATATAAACAAAACCGGAAAAGAGAGCACAGGAAAGAATAAAGTAAGGGAGGACATTCACGGCAAGGGAATAAATAGAGTTATAGAACAGGAGTCTAAAAAGATGGTTAAACATAAAGTGAGAGGAAACCCTATTAAAAATGAGTTAAACTGTCTGTACAGCAATGCACAGTGCCCGTAATAAAATGGGGAAGCTGGAGGCAATCGTACATTGCGAGGAACCAGACATAGTAGGGATTACTGAGACATGGCTACAGCAAAATCAGGACTGGGAATTAAACATTGCAGGGTATAACATTTAGAAATGGTAGAAGTAAAAAGGAGAGGTGGAGTACCTGTACTTATTAGGGATAACATAATAGCTGTAGAAAAAAAGTTGACGCAGATATCAGCAAGACAAAAATAAAATCCATATGGATAGAGATGAAGGATCAATCGCACAAATAGGCATAGTCTACAGACCACCTAATAGTGGAAGGGAGGTGGAGGAAGAAATATGTGGACAAATTAGGAAAATGAGTAAAAAACATAGAATATTAATCATGGGGGATTTCAACTACCCCGATTATTAATTGGACAGAAGAGGTAGGTAAAGGGGATGAGGGAATGGAGTTCCTACAATGTGTACAGGATTATTTTCTAACTCTATGTAAAAAGCCCAACAAGGGAGGATTTGCTGTTGGATCTATGTGGTAAACCACTTTTATCGTTCACTATCGTTACACTATAGTTATCACTGTTGTATTGTTCTCACTGTTCTCACTGTTGTATCACTATACGAGGTCGCCTCTTGTCGCGCTGTTATACCTGGGCTGACCACCTCCGACTCCGCCCATGGCTCCACCTACCTGCCCAGGTATAAAGGTAGTCGACTGGCTGGTATTCCTCCTTGTTGGACCCGATCACCCACGAGGGTGGGCTCTGTTATTTAGTCAATAAAAACCTTTAGTTACGTTCCTAACTCGTCGCTTTTTATTGGACGAATTGATAGGTATATCAATTTTATTGACTAAATTTTAAAGATGTCTACTACTGGCCAGCCAGAAGCCCTCCCAGAAGCACAGCCACAGCAGCTTTCAGACACCGGGCTACACCAGCCACACCAGCCGGCTTGGCTGCAAGCCCTCAAACCACCGTACCTGGATCTAAACCCACAGGCAGCAAACTCAGCCCTCAACTTCAAACACTGGCTGGACTGCTTCGAATCCTACCTGGAAGAATCCGGCGTCCCTCAGAGATCCCAACTAAGAGTTCTGAACGCCCAAGCGAGCCCGAGAGTATACGCACTCATCCAGGACACGACTACATACGAGGCCGCTATCAACCTACTGAAACAGCAGTACCGGAGCCCGGTAAATTACATGTACACCAGGCACCTCCTAAGATCCCGCCCGCAACAGCCAGGAGAGTCTGTAGCTGAATTTTTACGGGCGCTAAGAGCACTCGGCAGGAACTGTGACTTTAAAGCGGTGACGGCTGTTGAAAATACGGAAGATAATATCCGTGATGCCTTTGTGAAAGGCCTACGGTCCGACTACTCATGGCAAAGACTGCTTGAAGCTAAAGACCTCGACCTGGACAAAGCTGAAGCCCTCGCTCTCTCCCTAGAGGTGGCCCATCAGGACCAGGAGGCGTTTTCCAGGTACTGCTCGCGACCCTGGGACTCGGGCCCTACCGCAATACCCTTCGCAGCGCCGCCCCCGGGACCTACCTCAGCGTCGGCGTCCCGGACCCGACCGGGACCGCCACCCCCGGTACCGGCTCCGACATCGGGCACCCGCGATCGGGCCGCCGGCTGCTTCTTTTGCGGCCAGGAGAAGCACCCGAGGTCGCGCTGCCCAGCCAGGAACTCTACCTGCTCAACCTGCAGGAAGAAAGGCCACTTCTCTAAGGCCTGCAGGAGCGGATCTTCAGAGGCCAGCAGTGCCTCATGCGAATTGTGGGGGCGGCCATCTTCTTTCAAGGCAACTGAGGCCAGCATCCCCACACGTGAGTCATGGGGGCGGCCATCTTTGATCAAGGCAACCGACCCCAATAGTGCCTCATGTGAGTTATGGGGCAGCCATCTTCTCCGCCATTTTGTCCTACCCCGTGGGAGACGCCATTTTACCCACCACGCCCGACTGCCACCGGGCCCCCGGACCCGACGACCGCCTCGCCCGCAGACGACAACGACTCGCTTACCTACACACTAGCCTCCGTCACTCTGGATCAAGCCCGCCCACACCACCTGTCCAAGTCGATGATGGACATCAAAGTAAACGGCCACGCCACGACCTGCCTGTTCGACAGCGGCAGCACGGAGAGCTTCATCCACCCAGACACGGTGAGCCACTACTCCCTCCCTGTCCTGCCAACGCGCAACCGAATCTCGATGGCATCGAGGTCCCACGCCATGGACATTAGCGGCTACTGTGTTGTGACCTTGTCGGTTAAGGGTATCGAGGGGAGCAACAGCCCCTGGCGTGCCCAGGTCGTGGTCGTTAAGACCGGCGATAAAAATCGCCTGGTCATCGACTACAGCCAGACCATAAACAGATACACCCAGCTGGACGCATACCCCCTTCCCCGCATATCTGACATGGTCAATCAGATTGCACAATACTGCGTATTCTCGACCATCGACCTTAAGTCGGCCTACCACCAACTCCCTATCCACCCCGAGGACCGCCAGTACACCGCCTTCGAGGCGAATGGGCGCCTATACCACTTCCTTAGGGTCCCCTTCGGTGTCACCAACGGGGTCTCGGTCTTCCAAAGGGAGATGGACCGGATGGTTGACCAGAACGGACTGCAGGCCACATTCCCCTATCTAGATAACGTCACCATCTGCGGCCGCGACCGGCAGGACCATGACGTGAATCTGGAGAAATTCCTCCGTACGGCCCAACGGCTGAACCTCACCTACAATAAGGAGAAATGTGTGCTTAACACCTCGCGCCTTGCCATCCTTGGCTGTGTAGTAGAGAACGGACTCATTGGCCCCGACCCCGAAAGAATGCGCCCCCTCATGGAGCTACCCCTCCCCCACTGCCCTAAGGCACTTAAGAGAACCCTGGTGCTCTTCACTACTATGCCCAATGGGTGCCCAATTATGCGGACAAAGCCAGACCCCTCATGAAGGCCACATCCTTCCCCCTCACGGAGGAAGCGTGCGCGGCCTTCTCCCTCATCAAGGGAGACATAGCCAAGGCCACAATGCACGCAGTGGATGAGTCCATCCCCTTCCAAGTGGAGAGCGATGCATCCGACTTCGCCCTAGCCGCTACCCTTAACCAGGAGGGGAGGCCGGTGGCCGCCTTCTCAAGGACCCTACAGGGCCCCGAGATCCGACACTCGTCGGTCGAGAAGGAAGCCCAGGCAATTGTGGAGGCGGTACGGCGCTGGAGGCATTACCTGGCAGGCAAACGATTTACCCTCCTCACCGACCAACGTTCGGTTGCTTTCATGTTTAATAACAAGCTGAGGGGCAAAATCAAGAATGACAAGATCTTGAGGTGGAGAATCGAGCTATCCACCTACGATTATGATATCTTGTACCGGCCAGGTAAGCTGAACGAACCCCCTGATGCTCTTTCACGAATTACATGCGCCAGCGCGCATATTGATAGACTTCAGACCCTCCACAACAACCTCTGCCACCCCGGGGTCACCAGACTTTACCATTTCATTAAGGCCCGCAACCTGACCTACTCCATCGAGGAGGTCAGGACCATGACCAGGAACTGCCAGACCTGCGCCGAGTGCAAACCGCACTTCTATAGGCCGGACAGAGCAAGCCTGATCAAGGCCACCCGCCCCTTCGAGCGCCTGAGCATCGACTTTAAGGGGCCTCTACCGTCATCTGACCGCAATGTGTACTTCCTCAACATCGTTGATGAGTACTCCCGTTTCCCTTTTGCCTTCCCCTGCCCAGACATGACCAGTACCACGGTCATCAAGTGCCTGAACGACCTCTTCGCCTTGTTCGGGTTCCCGAACTATATACATAGTGACCGGGGCTCCTCCTTCATGAGCGAGGAACTCCGTCAGTTCCTACTAGCGAGAGGTATTGCAGCAAGTAGGACCACCAGCTACAACCCCCGAGGGAACGGCCAGGTGGAAAGAGAGAACGCGACGGTATGGAAGGCCGTCCTCTTTGCCTTAAAGTCTAAGGGCCTCCCAACCTCCCGCTGGCAGGAAGTCCTCCCGACAGCGCTGCACTCCATCCGGTCACTACTTTGCACTGCCGTTAACGCCACCCCCCATGAACGAATGTTTGTTTTCCCCAGGAAGTCGACTACGGGAACCACTCTACCAACCTGGCTGACCTCTCCGGGGCCCGTCTTGCTGCGAAAGCACGTGAGGGCCCATAAAATGGACCCCCTGGTCGAGAGGGTGAACCTCCTGCACGCCAACCCCCAGTACGCCTACGTGGCTTACCCAGACGGGCGGGAGGACACTGTCTCCTTACGAGACCTCGGGCACTCCGGAGACACCACCTTTACCCCCCCCCCCCACCACCCCCCCAATTCCAGCCCAGGTAGACGGCATGCCGGAACCCCACGAGCCTTTGCCGACCACGCAGACACCAGCATTAACACCGGATAATGCAGCACCGCCGCTGCGACGATCGGAGAGGCTTACGAGGCCTCCGGACAGACTGACATACCAGAACTGGTAGTACACTTCACCCCGCCGGACTCAAATCTAAACAAGGGGTGAATGTGGTAAACCACTTTTATCGTTCACTATCGTTACACTATAGTTATCACTGTTGTATTGTTATCACTGTTCTCACTGTTGTATCACTGTACAAGGTCGCCTCTTGTCGCGCTGTTATACCTGGGCTGACCACCTCCGACTCCGCCCATGGCTCCACCTACCTGCCCAGGTATAAAGGTAGTCGACTGGCTGGTATTCCTCCTTGTTGGACCCGATCACCCACGAGGGTGGGCTCTGTTATTTAGTCAATAAAAACCTTTAGTTACGTTCCTAACTCGTCGCTTTTTATTGGACGAATTGATAGGTATATCAATCTAGTAATGGGGAATGAACCAGAGCAGATAAGAGAAGTTAATGTAGGGGAACATACAGGCAATAGTGACCATAATATAATACGCTTTAAGATGATAATTGAGAAGGACAAAAGTATGATGAAAACCAGGTTAATAGATTGGAGAAAAGCTGATTTTGAGGAGCTGTGAATAGAACTTGGGAGGGGGGGGGAAATGGGCAATAATATTGGCAAACAATGATGTAGAACAGCAATGGGGAAACATTTAAAATGGTGTTTAGAGTGCAGGAAAAATATATTCTGCTAAAAGGAAAGAATGAACTAAACACTAATGAGACTTCATGGATGAATAAAGTCATAAGGGAATAATTGAGGGTAAGGAAAGAGACATATAAGTACACAGTCAGCAGGTGAGTGCACGATCAGAGAGAGTACGAAAAGATTAGGAGAGAAGTAAAAAAAAAAAAATTAGGGAGGCAAAGAGGAACTATGAAATTAAATTATCAAGGAACATAAAACAAAATAGTAAAATATTTTACAGGCACACCAATGGAAAAAGGAAGGTTGGGATGGGAATCTGGCCATTAAGGGATAGGCAAGATAATACCACAGGTAACGATAGAGAGATGGCAGAAATATTAAATCATTTTGCTTCATATTTACCAGGGAGATAGAACAGGTGGACATGACATTGGATAATGTGATAAGTGCATTTAAAATTAAAGGGGATATATTAAATAAATTAATCAAACTCAAAGAGGATAAAACCCCTGGTCCGGATGGATTGCATCCACTCATTTTAAAAGAATCTAGGGAAGAGATAGCAGAGGCATTACTACGCTTATTTAATAATTTGTTAGAAAAAGGTGTAGTGCCAGAGGACTGGCGGATAGCTAACGTAATAGCGATATTTAAGGGGGAAAAAACATGTCCAGGGAAATATAGACCAGTCAGCTTAACATCTGTGATAGGAAAAATGATGGAATCCCTACTAAAAGAGAAAATAGAAGAACATCTAGAAACCAAAAATATAATAATGAATAGTCAGCATGGATTTCAAAAAGGAAAGTCTTGCTTGACCAACCTTATTGAATTTTTTGAAGAGGCAACAGAGAGAGTAGACAATAGTAATGCAGTAGATATAATTTATCTGGATTTTCAAAAGGCCTTCGATAAGGTACCCCATAATAGACTGATGAACAAGGTCAGAGAATGTGGAGTCGGGACAAGTAGCAGAATGGATAGCTAGCTGGCTTCAGGACAGAAAGCGGAGAGTAGGGGTAAAAGGTAGCTATTCACAGTGGCAGAAGGTGGGTAGTGGGGTTCCACAAGGATCAGTGCTGGGACCACTGTTGTTCACAATTTAAATTAACAATTTAGACTTCGGAATCAAAAACACAATTTCTAAATTTGCGGATGACACCAAATTGGGGGGATAGTCAATACTGAGGAGGACTGCAGCAAGTTACAGGAGGACATTAATAAACTGGCAGAATGGGCATATAATTGGCAAATGAAGTTCAACACCGATAAATGTGAGGTATTACATTTTGGTAGGAGGAATAGGGAGGTCACTTATCACTGGGAGGGTGCGAGTCTAGGTGGGATAGAGGAACAAAGGGATCTCGGAGTACAAATACACAAATCACTAAAAGTTGTGCCACAGGTTAGCAAAGCCATAAAAAAAACAAGCACTAGGGTTTATTTCTAGAAGGATAGAATTGAAAAGTAGAGAAGTTATGCTAAACCTGTATCGAACCTTGTTTAGACCACACTTGGAGTACTGTGTACAGTTCCGGTCACCATATTATAAAAAGGATATAGAGGCACTGGAGAGGGTGCAGTGAAGATTTACAAGGATGATGCCAGAAATTCGAGGATATATAAATCAGGAAAGGATGAACAGGCTGGGTCTCTCTTTTTCCTCTTGGGGAAAAAAGAAGGCTGAGGTGTGACCTAATAGAGGTCTTTAAAATGATGAAAGGTTTTGATAGAGTGGATACAGAGAATGTTTCCACTTGTGGGGAAGAGCATAACTAGAGGCCATTAATATAAGATAGTCACCAAGAAATCCAATAGGGAATTCAGAAGAAACATCTTTACCCTAAGAGTGGTGAGAATGTGGAACTCGCTACCGCAGGGAGTGGCTGAGGCGAATAATATAGAAGCATTTAAGAGGAGGTTGGACAAGCATATGAGGGAAAAGGGAATAGAGGGTTATGCTGATCGAGTTAGATGAGGAAAGACTGGAGGCTCGTATGAAGCATAAATGCCGGCATGGACTGGTTGGGCCGAATGGCCTGATTCTGTGCTGTATATCCAATGTAATCCTTGACTTCTATGCCTCCAATCATTCACAGGCGCCAGTGGTGACATCTGCCACATCAATCAATCTGCAGTACTTTAGATCTATAAAGGAAGTGACAGCTGCCTTGTTTGTTCAAGCAAGTAATTTTGTCATCTTCCTTGTGGGCAGCCTTAGGGCTATGGAACTTTAGAGACCGGCAGGATTTCCTATTCAGGGGATTATAAACTGCACCCATGTGACCGATGTGCTCCATGCACAATTACACTATTGAAGGATTACACCTTTTTATTCAATTTGTTTATGATGATCAGCACAGTATTATGCAAGTCAGGGAGCTGCCATGATGGCTGCACCATCTCACCAATATTTGACCCCAAAAGTAAATGGCAGTGCAGTTCCTCCACAATCAAGCCTAATCTCTGCAGCCATGGCTTATGACAATTTTTCAGGACGCAACAACACCAGTTGACAACCGGTATAATGAGGTGCATGCGTCTACCGTGTAATTTTGAAGCATACCATTTGCAAGCAGAAGTAATGCTTCAGTTTGCCATAAAAATGCAAACAAGCACTGGGGTTCATTTTTAGAGGAATAGAATTGAAAAGCAGGAAAGTTAATTTTATACTTGTATAGAATCTTGGTGACACCACACTTGGAGTACTGTGAACAGTATGGCCTCCTTATTACAAAAACGATATCGAGGCACTGGAAAAGGTTCAAAAAAGATTTCTAAGGATGATACCAGAACAAAGAGGTTGTACCTATTGTACCAAATTTCCTGATTCAACCTTCCTCGTGCTCTCCACTATTGAGATGATATCTAGTGTCTTAACTCTTCCACTCAATTTCCACCAGCTGTTGGAACATACAAAACCCGAGGATGAACACCTGTCTACACAAAGAGCATTTTTTTTATTCCTCTGTATGTGATGTGTGTGACTGCCTACTGTTTTGTGTTCGTGTTTCTGTTTGGTGACAATCTATGATGTTTGGCCTCTTGCACCTAATGCCTAGCTTCTGGGGCAGATGACTGGCTGCTGTATGTCCATTAGAATCTCTTGGGATTGAGGTAACCCTGGACTCCCAGTAGCTGGGCCCTAGATTGCAGGCTCCAGGCTTCACTAGTTACATGGTTGCTCTGGCCCTCCATGCTTTCTACCACCTGTGAGGGCATCGTAGAAAGCTGACACTAGAGTTCATCTGTGCTGCTGTTTGAGAAACAGTACAGTCATCCATACCCATACTCATGCTGCTGGGCACTCCCTCAGCATGGCCACTGAATGTTGTGACCACAGACTTAATAGCACGGGTGGAATCAGTGAAGCCCTGTCTCGTCCTCTCCAGGTGATCCCCCAAGCCCATCGAAGTTGGAAGAGATCATCCTGGAACTCCAGGTCTCTTTTGTAGCATCCTGAGCATCTGTGGGAGAAACACCACTGATCTTAGGGTCTCTGATATGAAGATGATCTTGGGAGTTGCCACACACTCCATGGTGGACAGAAGTGGTGTAAAACTGTGATGCAAGCCTGCCCCAACCTTCTAGTGGATTTCTCTATGAAAGCCACCATCTTCATCACATTGATTGGCATGCTCCAACTCCTGATGCATAGAAAGCTGACTCCTGCTGGGACACTGTTCCAAAACTGCCCAATACCTTCCCAAATAGCCACCCTTTAAGTGTAAGATTAGACAAGATGATAACCTAGATTATCCAATCGCGCATAAGCTTAACTGGAAGTTAGGCAGTGTGGGAGAGTCATTGTGCTGACCCCACTTGTAATTTGTAAGTCAAAAGCTTCTCGTAAGCAACTCGCCTGTAATTGGAGCTTGCCCATTGCAGGGTGGGAAATCAAGTGCTCTGCAGATTCTAAATGCCTACAGTATCTTAAAGGGGCAACCGTGACCTGTGCCATTCCAAGGCAGCGAGCTTCTTTGGTGCTTCAAAATGTTTGGAAGAAGTTTAGCCATGCGGAGAACACCCCACTTTTCAGATGGGGCCAGAGAAAATTTGCTGCAGAAAATCAGGCACAGGAAGGGGCTCTTTTGGGGAAAGACCCTTGGGCCCCAAGGGGTTTTCATCCCAAGGCTCATCAGCCTGGGTAGTTTTCTGGACAGCAGACTCCTACTTGTCCTCTGTCAACACCACCTGTTCCTGCTCATTCATGCTCCTTCTCTCACAAGTTCATTCCCCTCTAACCTTTCTGGTGTGTATGTATCGGAGATGGTAGTTGCAGGGTGTTGTGCAGGGCTGGCATTGCTGGAAGTACTGGACCCTAACTCAGCTTCCTGTGGCAACATAGAGAAAATGAAGATCATAGTAGCCACTATATGCAACAAGGCTATTATGTTACGATCCCTGGGTGACTAGATATTGGGCAATAAGGGTGTACTTTTGATTGTAGGGATGCAAGCTCTGCTTACAGGAGTGACACTGAACCCAAGAGAATATCTAGTGTAGACTCGTGGAAAATTGCAACAGTAACGATGCTTACCTTGCCTGACCTGGTAAATCATTGAACTTCTTATGGAGTTGCCTCCAGGTGCACAGTATGGTACCCATGGTATTCACACTGGTAGCCACTTCCTGCCATACACATGTGCAGTTTGCCTGGGGATTTTGCTCCACTCTGACCCAAAATGAGCCCTCTTCCTGCACCAGAAATTTCTACATCCTCCATATGAAATTTGGTGTATTCTCTGTGCTGCTAAATATCTTGTAGACATTTGGAAGGACCAAAATTTCTTCTTATGCCTTCAAGAGCCACGAACCATGAATGTTGCCCCTTTAAGCTGCTGCTGGCCTTTAGATCTACAAAGCCCTTGATTTCCCAGTCTGCAAAGGGAAAGCACCAATTACAGGTGTTTTCCATGCCAGGAGCTTACCTCCATTATGTTAATGACACTTACCCTGGAATTACAAGTGGGGTCACACACTGTAAGTCTCTCGGGTGCTGTTTCGCACCACCTTGCTTCCAATTGAGTTTATGCCTGATCAGAAATCTCAGGGTATTGTTTAGTCTAATCATACACATGAAGAGTGGCCAGTTGAACACAGTGGCCCTGAAATTAGATCGGGGGCTTGCTGCGCGTGCAAGCCCCCGATCTGCACTCGCCCTGCGCGCCGACATCTGAAGCCCGGGCCTGCTTTCATTTCCTGTCACAGGCCCGGTTCAGCTGTCGGCGCGCTGTGCTAACCTGATCCAGTGGCGTAGTTAGTGCGATGTGCCGGCTGGGATCAGGTGAGCACTGTGCAGCCAATCAGGGGAGGGGAAACTCATTCATGAGTTTGACAGTAAGAGCTGTCAAATTCATGAAAAGTATGGGCTGCCAAAACACTACTTTAACTTTAAATAAAATTTTAAAAACCATCCCACTGATTAAAACATGTTTTCAAACTTATTTATAGTTATTATAAACAATTAATCAATTCTTTGAAAAAAATAAATTTAAAAAAAAATAGGGTCTAAAACTAAACTTACCATCCTGTAAATTCTTTAAAAATAACAAACCTGTGGAAAAAAAATTTCCACATTGTACTAAAAGCCCACTTACCTGAAAAACTAAATACTTACGTCTTGTTTTTCCACGTGTAAAGACCGGAGGCCTTTACACGTGCGCAACTTTGGGGGGAAAAAAAAGGAATTTTACTGCGAACGTGCTGCCTGTGCAGTCGCGCGCGTTCTGCCTCTGAACCCCTTCGTTCAGAGGACAGGAAATGCTGGTTTTCCCTGCATGCGCTGTGCATGCTGAAAACCGGCATTTCCTTCGGCCAGACGCGTGAGTACCCCGACCGTACTCGCGCGTTGGGACAGGAATTACTGGCCCAATATCTGTTGTCTGTGCAACCGTACTCCAGCATGGGTTAGCAGCTCCAAGAGAGGAGGACAGAAAATTGGAGGGAAGAAAGACATTAAAAAAAAACAGATGCCAACATTCAGATCAACTGAGTTTCACTTGTGTCACTAAGGTGACATATGCAAATTGATATATAAGTTTAATAACAGAACAGTGCATTTTAATGCAAAGAGCTGGGCATTGACCTTTGAAGAGCCCTGCAGCAAAATACTGAGAAGTTCAGTAAGTTATGCCATGTCCAGTTTGTCTGTCTGTGCAAGTGAGGAAACTGCATTTGAGCAGGGACAAAATCTCAGAAGTACTTCATTGTCTGTAAAGTGCTTTGGAACATCATGAGGTCATGAACGGTGTTACATAGGTCTGTCTTGTTTCCCACTATTCCTTTCTCTGTAGCAGCAACAAGCTAGAATGTTGCATCAGCAATAATGGAGGGTTAGGAGAGTAGAAATGGATTACATTAATGCTTTTTTTTTATATGCCACGTGTTGTGTTATTAAGTAGAGTTAGTAGCCACCTCAAATGTATCCAATTCTGCCCTAATGTTTAAACGTTGCACATATATGGAGATGTAGCCTGCAAATATATCGCATATCAATTATTCAAAGTTCTTAGTTACTCATATGGTCAATAACTTATTCAACAACTACACATTGAGTACAGTATTTTGTCCAGTATTAACATTGTTGGACAGATTGTGGTGGTTTGGGAGAGCGTCAGGACTCTTCCAAATATGGAATTTAGATCTCGAGTTCTGTTGGGGATAATCCAGGATTTGGTTTTAATGGTAGCTCATAGGTCGTTGTTGCACAAGCACCAGGCTGAGAGTCTGGCAAACTGATATATTTCTGGCTAGGGAAAATAGTGCTCTGCACATGCGTGTTTGGAAACCTGTGCCGAGCTCCACTAATCGGAGTTCAACTGTCGGTTACTTTTCTGATGTTGGCAGAGATCTGACTTCTCTATTAGGTAAACTCCGTTTTCTATCCCTCTCCAAGGCAACTCTCTGAGGCTGAACCAGACCATTTCTACAACCTTGATGTCATATTTGACCCTGAGATGAGCTTCCAAGCACAGATCCTTGCCATCACCAAGGCCACCCACTTCCACCTCCGTAACATTGCCTGACTCCATCCCTGCCTCAGCTCATCTGCTGAAATCCTCATCCATGCCTTTGTTACCTCTAGACTTGACTATTCCAAATCTCTCCTGGTCAGCCTCTCATCTTCCACTCTCCATAAACTTGAGTTCATCCAAAACTCTGCTGCCAGTATCCTAACTCGTACCAAGTCCAGTTCAAACATCACCCCTGTGCTCACTGACCTACATTGGCTCCTGGTCTGGCAACACCTCCATTTTAAAATTCTCATCCTTGTTTTCATAGCTGCTCCCCTCCCTATCTCTGTAACCCCCTACAACCCTCTGAGATCTCTGTGCTCCTCCAATTCGGGCTTCTTGCGCATCCTCTACTTTACTTTAATCGCTCTCCCATCGGCGGCTGTGCTTCCAGCTGCCTCGGCCCTAAACTCTGGAATTTCCTCCCTGAACGTCTCTGTCTCTCCCTCATCCTTTAAGACACTCCTTTAAAATCTATCTCTTTGACCAAGCTTTTGGTTCTGTCCCAATATCTCCTTCTGTGGCTCGGTGTCACGTTTTGTTTGAAAGTGCTGCTGTGAAGCACCATGGGACATTTAACTACATTATAAGCGCTATATAAATGCAAGTTGTTGTTGGTAGCATTAAAAAGATTCAAAATGAAGTTTAAAAAAAATAAAAGTTCCCATGGTGTCCATTGGAGAATCTTGGAACTTTTTAAACTGGTTTGTACCAGCTGCAACTATCTTGCAGTGCGAGAGGACCTTCTGGAGATGACTGATTTCATTCATACCCAATCTGCATTTACACAGTTTGCAATGATATAAAGCCAAAACCTCTTCGATTCAGGACAATGTATGTCATATAATTGGTTTATCTAAAATTGATTGCTACATTTTGAATCCAGTGAAGGTTTCTTCTAAAATCACCAAAGCATTTTAGTGAGCAAGGAGTTTCATTATGTAAATTTGAAAGTGGAGCAGCATCAATTACAATGGTACATTTTGCAGCAGGGATCAGTGTCTCTATTGATTTTGAAATTCATTAAATGATTCCATCTGATCATCATCCATTACATGTCTCTCCAAGATAACATTGCCTTCAATAAAATAGAAAATGCTGGAGTTACACATTGGGGTCGTCATCATCTGAAAACGGTAGAATAACATTTCAGGTAGAGATCCTTTATATGAATATCAAGCCTGCCCCACATTCAATATGCCTGGATCATCATAACTAGACATTTCCCAACCGCCCCCCTACCCCCACCTGCTGACATGTAATCTCCTAGGCGAGGCTTTAAAACAGAAAATAAAACACTGGCAAAAGGGGAGGAAAAAATCTGGAACATTTCAATCCCCACAGGCAATTGAAACCAGTCTAGGAGATCCCATTAAACTGAGATGATAGCAAAATACTGCGGATGCTGGAAATCCGAAATAACAGAAAACGCTGGAAAAACTTAGCAGGCCAGGGCAACATCCGTGGAGAAATGGAGTTAACGTTTCAGGTCGAAGATGTTAACGTTCTGACGAAGGGTCTTCAACCTGAAACGTTAACTTCGGCCTGCTGAGTTTTTCCAGCATTTTCTGTAGTTATTTCCCATTGAACTGAGTTCTGTTGAGTGTCTATCGAAAATATTAAACTGCGCTTTCTCTTTTCCGGTGATGCCTGCGTGTTTGCAAAACTTTCTCATTTCATTTCTAATTATCAGCGTTTGCAATTTTTCTTTTTATCATGAAGATCCTTTTCAATCCAGTTTTCCAAGACGTGATTTTTAGTAGTTTATTAAAGGTGCATGAAATACAATTGTAAGGAGAGATAAGAGAAGTACTTAGTGAAATTCTTGTCTTCAGGAGCGCGTACGAAAACTCGTTGATCTGCTGCGGTATTGCACATGGGGAGTTAAGACCAAGTGTAGTCTTCAGGTGAAATGGGGTTAGAGGGCAGGGGATAACTGGACTACAGCATTTTGACGTACTTCTGTCCCCATTTTGAAGTCGTACATTTTGTCATTTTTATATATATTTTGAATTTTTATAATTGTTTACAGTTAAATAGCAAAACACAGGACAGTTTCAGAAGCAGATTGTAGAGTCAGTTAGAGCATAGGAATTTCTCTGCCGTGCAGGCGGAGGAACTGGGAGATGCAAAACTGAGGGACTATTGTGCTGCCACTGACAGGAGGGTGTAATTACACTGTGATAAGTTAAGAAAGAACTTGCATTTATATAGCGCCTTTCACGACCATGACGTCCCAAAGCAATTTACAGCCAATGAAGTACTGTTGTAATTTAGGAATAGGCATTTTCCATTATAAATGTAGACATGGGAACTTATGATGGAAAACGTTGACATAAAAGTGTAGCAAAAATGTGATAACGGGGTGTAAGGTTTTGTAGACCGGAAGTTTGTGCAGACGTAAAATTGTTAATGTATTATAGATTAGCTGTGAGTATAGTGTAGTGAAATTTTATTCTTCTAAAATTAGAAAAGATCGGAATCTCAGTCCCCTGGTTTTGTTTATTATCATCGAGTTGGGGATCTCCCATGGTGTTGCTCAGGGCCAGTGGGCGGTAGCAGTGTCAGAGGACTTTGGGCAGGCCTCTGGATAGCATACTTAACATTTTTAAGAACATAAAATGGAAAGGTCAGCTGGTGGGCTAACACTTCACTGAGCACTGATGTTTTGCATGAGTAGAGCCCTGAAACCAAAAGGCACAGAAATAACACAACATTTTATACTCATCTGATGTGTGTTACGCTTTAAATATTTCCTCGGGTTCAGTGTCACCACCCACTTCTGTAAGCCGACCTCCCATTCCCTATAAACCGGAGTGTGCCTTTACCTGCCCAATACCTGGGCAGTTGCAGCAAGATCGAGCGTGTCAAATAGAGAACTCTTGTGACTGTGTGCTGCCATGTGATCTCATCTTCGGTAGATGGGAGAACCTTTACTCTGTCAGACCACAGTTCAAGCTATAGACTATTAGGCAAATTTATTGAGTATTAAAACAGACAAATGCACAGTACTGTCTCCTCATAACAGATGAGACATTAAACCGAGGCCCCATCTGCCCTCTTAGATGGACATAAAATATCCCATGGTACTGTTTCAAAGAAGAGCAGGGGAGCTCTCCCAGTGTCCGGGCCAATATTCATCCCTCAACCAACATCACTAAATATCTGGTCATTATCACACTGCTATTTGTGGGAGCTTGCTGAGTGCAAACTGGCTGCCGTGTTTCCTACATTACAACAGTGGCTACACTTCAAAAGTACTTTATTGGCTGTTATGTGCTTTGGGACATCCTGAGGTCATAACTGGCGCTATATAAATGCAAGTCTTTCTTGCTGAACACGAACAGTTGATTTACAGTAAATACAAATGTCATTATTCTCCTCAAGGGTGCTTCCCCTGTGCTAACTCTCGACGTAAAATGAATGCGATGTATGGTTCCTCTAACTCCTAGGTGGCTATCCATTACCATAGACTCCTCTGACGAGCCTCTACCCCTGTTGGCTCCAGACCAACTGACTGGGTTTATGCCGACAAATTATAGCTGAAAATATTTTTGAAGCTATCCCAGGACAAACTGAATATAAAAAGGTCTAATATGTACAAATACAGCTGCAAATAACCATATTATTAGCAGCTACACAACATGCTTGTAATTGAATGTCATGGCTTGACTTCTTATTGATTGATTGTTCCAATCACTTTGCTCAAGCTGTGATTGCAGGAAGTGTCCAGACAGCTGTCAGGGATGCTACTGGTCAAAATGACATGAATGCCTCAGCATTCAACAGAGAATAGCATATTAAACCACCCTGTTGTTCTACAGAACAACCTTCAGATGCACATTGAATAGTTAGCTGGAACTAATTTTGAATCTATTTATCTTATAATTGGCAAGAAAGAATTTAATAAAAAATTCAGCATTAATAAAAATGTGTAGGAACGGAGGTTCCTAACGAAAAGACTTGAGTTCGACTCAGGCAATCAAAACAACGAACTTTAATGGAACAAAACAGGTTTTAACTGGAAACTGCTGGAATATATCGAATACAGGTCTGCTCTCCTTGAGGGCTCCATGAGGACTGATCCTCTGGTCAGAAGACTGACGTCATCACGTTCTTCCCGCCATTGGGGAATCACGTGACTAACAGCATGACGTCATCACGTTGAAACCACGCTGTAAAGGTAACTAGACATTGTACAGTCAAACAGTGTAATTAAAGGTACAGACACAGACAGTAACTACATTGCTGTTAAAGGAATTATGTACAACCGCTCTGAGTCCTTTGGTGGCTCTGCCACAAATGCTTCATTTTAATCTCCTGAGTGTTAACATAAACTAAAGCACGTGAACTATATTATGGCTCTTGTTATAAGCAAGTTTACTTTCTGTTTCAAACATTTTGTCACAAGGTTGCTTATATGTGTCCTTCATCATTAGAGGTATAAAATACAAAGCTTTTAACAATGGTTAAAATTATATTTGCTTTCAAAGGTATTCTGAGAGAGAATGATAACAGCAATTTCTTACTTACAATTTCAGATGGGCAAACTGTTCCATCCATTTAGGATCTTGATTTTACAGTGAACTTCAAGGAATATAAAACTTAGATTTAAATTAATTTGCATCTTTCCTTTTGTGAATACCTCTACAATAGTACTGCATGCAACTAAAAGGTCCTGTTTAACTAAAGATGTTTTAATTCAAAACTTGTATTCAGAACCTCCATCCAAACTTGACCAATGTTCAAGTAATTCCATCTTCCCATAACATCTTTTCTCCTGATTGATTTGAGACCTCTTTTTCTAGATATATAAAAGAAATGCATTTGCATTAACCAATTCTAATGCTTTATAAAATATGTAACACATTAAACAATGGCAAAATCTTACTTTTAGGTTTCTATACAATGAAAAGTATCAGGAGGACACTCAGTAAAGTAGTGAAACTCGAGTCCTAGGCTGCTGGAAGAGGGTCCTGAGGGCCCTCTGTCCTTCACCCATTGAACATTGGAGGGGTTAGTGGTGAGTTTCATGATGGGCATCGTGCCCCCACGGATTTCCTAGGCCTTCTTTCTAATTTTTTCAAGATCTTGTGTTTATTATGCTTAAAACTTTGTACTATATCCATGAGTTACTGACAAAAAAAAAAATCAAGAACTATTTCAAGCCATTTTATTGTCTATTTATTGTCTATCTGCTAATTGTCAGTTGTTTATTGGTAGCTGTTTGCTGGATTTTTCTTCATTAGTTTTTCTACCTGTTCAGTAATACTTCAGGCAAACAGTATTATTCAACTAACAGCAATTTGTTATGAATTAAATATATACTTGAAAAGGAAACATTTGCAGGGATATGAGGAAAGAGCAGGGGAGTGGGACTAATTGAGTAACTCCTTCAAAGAGCCGGCACTGCCACAACGGGCTGAATGGCCGCCTCCTGTACTCTATGATTTGTTACTTTTTCATGAATTTGAGAGTAATTTGTGTCGGGTGCAACTGTGACATCCACTTTGCATATGTGACGGTTTCAAGCATGAAAGTGTTATATACGTGCACTGCGGATGTGTGCTGGATGCTTGACTTTTAATTACATAGACACATTTGACAGGAAGCACATTCCACTTAAAATATAAAATAAAAAATTTGAGGCAACTGTGTTGGGAGATAAAGAGAAGACGTTTGAATTATTCAGGATTTTTGCTAACTCAGTTTGCTTAAAAGACTGCATTGATTTGTTACACAGATGCCTTTGATATATTGCATCTTAGCTTTATAAATCAGTTTAAATGTAGTGCTGACTTAATCAATAAGAATATCACTGATATACTGGGTATAGCATTAGGAAACAAAACTTAAGATGCCCTCTTTCCAATTACTCTTCATGGCAGTCTCTTTATATCAGAATATTATAATGATGATCCTTTGAACTGTCCTCTCTCTCAAATCTCCCAAACTCCAAATTGGCCATCCCTCATGCTCTTCCTACTTTCAGTGTCACTAATAAACAATGTTCCATCAGTAAATTGAAGATTCTTTTCAAAAACCTGCTTGATTCCTGAAAGCTCCAAATAACCGATTGAACCATCCTCTGAATATTCCTACATTAACCCACAGTTCATCTCACATGTATTGCACTCTCTTTTTCACAATGGACATCCTTTATATGTAATTGTGTGAAATCTGAATATCCCACTGTTCATCCTCAATATGTCTTGGGAGCACAGGAACAGGAGTAGGCCCTTCAACCCCTCGATCCTGTTCCACCATTCAATTAGATCATGGCTGATCTGCAACTTGACTCCATTTACCCGCCTTGGTTCTCTGATACTTAGTACACTTACCTGACATCCCTTACATCTCTTCCCCATTGTGTATATATAGTCTCTCGAGCCCAGAAATGATTAATTGTGATATTAGTGTGGGAACACACAACATGTTCATTATGACATTCCTTCCTCTGCTATTTGAATGCAGCAATAACCCAATCATTTTAAATGTCTCCATTACAAATGTGGACAAAAGTGCCATATCGACACAATTTTGCAAGCACTGATTTTCACACCACAGCCTTTGAAATTAGAGTACCTGGATCACAGGGGGTCTGTGAAAGGCTCTCATGAAGTCCAGGAGAGTGTCAGATATCTCTCTCTGCCACACAGAAAGCTGTAGATTTTGACAGTACGATAGTGTAAAATGGGAGCGCATCGGCAACCCGGCTTACGCAGCTCACTCTCGATTTTTATTTCCATTGACTTCAATGGGTAAGAAGTAAAATGGGAAGCCGATTCACTATCGCCCATTTTACACAATCAAAATCTATCCCTGTGTTTACTCAGAATCCTGTATTCTATATTTTCTGGCATTTGTATCCCACCATTCATCCTATGTACACTCCATTGTTTTTGCTATGCATCTTCCATTCTTTCTCTAATCAACAGGCATGTACTTAATGGAGTTATCCGGGCCAAAATCCCTCGAGTCTCGCTTCGTTGGTGGAAATGTGACAGAGCAGGGTTCCCAGTCAGAGAGACATACACCCATCTCTAATCCCACGGATGGAGTCATCACCATGGTTGATAGTTATAAGGGCACATCAGTGATACCCATACCGACAGAGACCTGGCGAGGTGGAGCAGCTTCATGCTACTGTGAGGGAAGAAGGGAGGCCCAGGAAGGGCCCAATGAAACAGCTCGGTGTTTTTTCTTTCAGCTCCGAACGGAGCCAGTGGGGCTTCTGCTGAAGACAATTGATCCCCTTTGGGATTGATTACCTTTGATTGATAAAGGGTTGGGGCCTTTCAAAAGGCCTCAAGAGGACCAATGCCAGCTCTCAGCCAGCATGAGTTCCCCAAGGCATTATAATGGTGTACCGTTTGGAAATTTCTGGGGCAGCCTAGGGACTTTCCCACTCCCGTTTAGCCAACGTACCCGGAGGTCGGGGTTGGTGCGGGCAGAAGATCCGAACATGCTCCAACCCCAGAATTTTAAAGAAGGTGGAATCCTGGCTAAACGACGATCTGTGCCCCAAATTCCTGTCCCTTGATTCAAAATGGTTACATATACAGTAAAAATACAAGTATAAAATGGAAAACAAAATCATTTGACTTATAGAGGGATGAAAAAAACAGACTAAATGGTACAACGCAGAAATAAAATAAAAAGTTGAGTTACTAAAAAAAATAATTGAGAAAAACAAATGGAAGAGCGATTTTTTTTTCCCAAGCATTTTAAACCTAACAGGACAAGAGTGGAAACAGTAATGGCAGAACATCTAAATAATTTAATGCGTCCAGAAGTCGGCAGTGCTATATCAAATCCAGTAACCAATCTGACAGAAATTCTGATAATATTATCAAATGGAGACTAACAAAGAAATAGCTACCAACAAAGTTGAGCAACTGAAGAATTGTAAAGTGACTGATCTGATAGACATCATCCAAAAATACTTGAGGATTTGAAAGGGCTAGTGGCTGCTCTGGTTAAAAGTTTCTTTGGAAACAAGATAATACTGGATATCAGAAAGATAGTTCATGTCATTCTAATCTTCAAGGGCTGAGATATGAATCTGGGAATTATAGGCTAGTTTTGTTGACACTGATAATGAGTAAGATACTAGGGTCTATTTATTAAAAAAAAAAGCAATCCTGGATTATCTGCTATAATCAAAGGTAATAAATGAAAGTCAGTCTGGGCTGGTGAATAGGGTTACCAACTCTGGTTGGACGCATTCCTGGAGAGTTCATCACATGACCTCTTATCTCCAACTGCCCCGCCTGATATTTTTATAACTAATAAATGAAAGTGTTCAAAGTAATTGGAAAAAAAACCTCATCATTCTTTTTAATGCCCCTATGATTTTTCTCCCGGGTTTCTCGCAGCAGTGTCCAGGAGATTCATTTTCAATTCCTGGACAACCCTGGAAGGTTGGTGGCCCTACTCGTAAAAGGGGAACTCTGCCTAATAAATCTGTTGAAAGTCCTCGAGGATGTGAATGAATAAAATTTGGTGGTTTATATTTCTTGACTTCGGAAAGGTACCTGACAACACTTAGATTAATTAAAGCAAGGGTGAAGTGGCAAATCAAAACAGAAAACGCTGGAAATGCTCACCTAACATTTCAGGTCGATAAGCTGAAGTGGCAAGTTGGATAGAAAGAAAGAAATACTTACATTTATACAGCGCCTTTCACGGCCACTGGACGTCTCAAAGTGCTTTACAGCCAATGAAGTACTTTTGGAGTGCAGTCACTGTTGTAATGTGGGACATGCGGCAGCCAATTTGCACACAGCAAGGCCCCACAAACAGCAATTTGATAATGACCAGATAATCTGTTTGTTATGTTGGCCAGGACACTGGGGATAACTCCCCTCCTCCTCTTTGAAATAGTGCCTTGGGATCTTTTACATTCACCTGAGGGAGCAGATGGGGCCTTGGTTTAACGTCTCATCCAAAAGACGGCACCTCCAACAATTCAGCACTCCCTCAGCACTGCATTGGAGTGTCAGCCTAGCTTTATGTGCTCAAGTCCCTGGAGTAAGACTTGAACCCACAACCTTCGGACTCAGAGGTGAGGGTGCTACCAACTGAGCCACAGCTGATAGAATGGTTATTTGAAAACAAAAGGTTATCAGGAATTGGTACAGTTGGCTCAAGAGGTTGGGGGCCTCCTGTAAGAGCAGTTTTGCAGGCTCAAACTCTTCCCTCCTATGACACTGGTAGTCAAGCACTGAAGGAGTGAGCTTTTATTTGAAGGGCTTGGTACATCCATTCCCCTGGCAGATTCTGGAATTTGCATGCAGAATGGTGTGATCCAGTTGGTGCACTTTCCCATCATATTCATTGATTGATTTATTTTCATTCTGCAGCACAACATAACACACCCAAGGCAAGAGTTTCCCAATTATTTTCAGACAAGGTCCACTTACCTCATTCATCGCTATTACTGAAGTCCCTGTGGGATACTATTTCAATCTTAGTTTTTAAATAGCTTCCTTGTTAATTTGTTTCCTCTGCCTCTGTTAGTCTTCTTGTTTCTTTGCATTTTTTCTGTTACGCTCTTCCTCTGTGTTCTCTGCTGTCCCTTTCTGTTTGTATTTCTCTCTCTCTTACTCTCTCACTCTGTTTCATTCTTTTTGGTTTTTTTTCAGTATCTTTGTTCTCCTCAATTTTCTGTTTCCTTTACACATTTTTTCCTTCCCTATTTCTCAGTTACTGTCTTCCAAATTATCTTTGTTTTTCTCTCTCTTTCTCTCCCTCTCTTTCTCTGCCATTCTCTGACTCTGTTGGTGCTTTCTCTGTTACTCCCGTGACCTCTCCCAACTGTCTTTTAGTTCAAGTGATCTTCAGCTGCTTCCTTTTCCTGCAATGACCTCTCCCAACTCCGCAGCCCATCAGTGTACAATAGTGTATACGCTACTCACGCTTACCCAATGTCTGAACCCCTTCTAAAAACATGATCAACGCCTTTAGATAAATAGCTCTTCTGTCTCCCAAACCTCCGAAGAGCTGATCAATATGCAGTTTGCAACATAGTCAGATTGAGAAGATAAATCAGACTTCGGCAGCTCCGCTGTAGGGCATCCATGAATGAGGAGCCCCTGTGACGCAGGACTTGTTGGTGCCTTGAGCTGGTCCTGTGAATTGGAATGATGAACTTAACGCGATAGGAACTTCATTTTTATTAAGAAACCTGAAGGGAGGTGTAGTGTCTGTGTATAATAAGACACAGACTGCAGGAGAACGGTACACCAGGTGTTTACTCAACGTGGCTCACACGGGAACTGATCTGTACAGATTACTACTCTGTGCTATATACAGCTGTAGTCACTGCCGGTACTGCAGTATACATGAGCTGTAAAAGATAGTTCCCCCCTTAAAGGTATATACATTACAATTCCTCCCCTTTTAGATTAACAGTATCATAACACTCACTTAACAATTAAATATCAAACTAATTACAATTAACACTTTTAACATGCAACATTAGCTGAAAATAGTCTATTTATATATTCAGTCTTTGGGGAGGCTTCCTGATCCTTTCTGGATAGTGCCTTTCCCGAGTGTCTTGCTCTTGGTGCGGAGGCGATTCTGGCCCCCTGTCGTCGGTTGGTTCATCAGCTTCCGATGCTAATGTTTCTGGGGTAGATGCGACCTGTATGTCGGGTTCATCACCAGGTACGTATGGGCGAGGCATGGGGTTGACTTGTTCCTGTGACTCTAGGATCTGGTCAGCATGGCATCTCACGATGCTCTCCCCAACGTCCACTGTGTACATTAGTGGGCCCTGCCGTGTGCATATCGTTCCTGGCTGCCATTTTTCTGTTCGGTAGTCGCGGGCCAAGACTGGTTGCCCTACATTGAAGCTCCTTGTTGGCTTCTCATGGATGTGCTGGAATTGCTTACTCTCAACATCTCTTCGTACGTTTGGTCTGAGCAAATCCAGGCGAGATCTTAACCTTCGGTTAAAGAACATCATGGCTGGGGCCTGGTTGGTGACTGCATGTGTCGCATTCCGGTAGGCGAACAGGAAATTGTCCACCTTGTGCTGCAGCGGAATGTTATCATTGTACATAGCCTTTATTGCCTTCTTTAAGGTTTGTACGAACCTCTCAGCCAATCCATTTGTGGCTGCATGATACGGGGCGGATGTGTAATGCCATACGCCATTCTTTTTCAAGAACCTCCGGAACTCTTCGGACACAAACTGTGGTCCGTTGTCGGAGCAAATCTGTTCTGGCAAGCCATTCCTGGCAAAAATGGTCCATAGGACTGCAATAGTTTTCTCCGTGTTGGTGGAGGACATTTTGATGACCTCAAGCCATTTCGAATGCGCATCCACGGCTATTAAAAACATTGAGTCCATGAATGGACCAGCAAAATCAATATACACCCATTGCCATGGAGATGAGGGCCACTCCCATGGGTGTAGCGGGGCCTGTGGTGGTGCATTTTGGACTTTCTGGCATCCTGAGCAGCTCTTGGTCAGGTCCTTGATTTGTTTATCGATTCCCGGCCACCACACATAAGCCCTGGCAAGGCTTTTCATTTTTACCCCTCCCAGATGACCCTCATGAAGCTCATTGAGCACTCTATCCCTTAACTTGGGTGGAATTACCACTCGGGATCCACACATCAAGGTCCCCCCGGCACACTGACAGCTGTTCTCTCCTTGGCGAGAATGCTGGCAACAGTGAGTCGCCATGTGCTGGCCATCCCTTCACCGTCAAATCATATACCCGAGACAGTGGGTCATTTCGGGTTTCCTTTTTGATACAAGTGTTAGTTACCGGTAGGTATTCAACTGTAGTCGAATGGAATATTTCGACAGGATCCACTGCTGGTGCTTCCTCCGCAGTAGGTGCTGGCAGGCGTGATAGCCCATCAGCATTTCCATGCTGTTTCGTGCCCTTATATTCAATCTCATAGTGGTGCGCCCCTAGAAAAAGTGACCATCTTTGTAGTCGTTGCGCAGTCATCACCGGAACGCCCTTCTTCAGATTAAAAATGGAGACAAGAGGCTGGTGATCAGTCAGCAAGGTGAATTTCTGCCCGTGCAGATAGTGATTGAACTTTTTCACTCCCCACACTAGGCTGAGGGCCTCCCTGTCAATCTGGGCGTAGTTACGCTCGGCTGAGGTTAGTGATCGTGACGCAAAAGCTATTGGCCTATCTGAGCCGTCCGAGAATTTGTGCGACAGCACCGCTCCAATGCCGTAGGGTGACGCATCACATGCCAACCGAATTGGTAATGCCGGGTTGTAATGGGCCAATACCTCTTTCGATGTGATTAGTGTTTTGCTCTTCTGGAAAGCTCGTCTACATTCGTCACTCCACTTCCATGGCACCCCAGTTTGCAGTAGGGTGTTCAACGGGTGTAGTATTGTAGACAAATTTGGCAAGAACTTATGGTAGTAGTTTACCAGCCCGAGGAACGACCTCAGTTGTGACACATTTTCCGGTGCTGGAGCCTTGACTACTGCCTCAATCTTCTCTGGGGACTTATGTAACCCCTCTTTATCGATAACGTGGCCACAATACGAGATCTGTTTTCTAAAAAAACTCGCATTTGGGGCGGTTAGCTCGGAGCCCATATTCCTGCAATCTAGTGAGCACCTGCTCCAGGTTGGCAAGGTGATCACTGTCATTTTCGCCCGTGACCAGGATGTCATCCAAATAACACTGGGTCCCTGGGATCCCTTGCAGGACTTGCTCCCTTGCCAAATAGCCGGAGCTGATGCTACCCCGAATACCAGCCGGTTGTATTGGTAGAGACCTTTATGGTGTTGATTGTAAGGTATTTTTTTGATGCTGCTTCTACCTCCATTTGCAGATACGCCTGGGCCAGATCAATCTTAGTGAAGCGTTTCCCTCCAGATAGCGAGGCGAAAATATCTTCAATCCGCGGAAGTGGATATTGTACGGTGTGAAGGACCGGGTTCACTGTTACCTTAAAGTCCCCACAGATGCGAACCTTCCTTGGTTCCCCAGGCGTGCTGCTCAACAACTTTTTCATCACAGGGACGATGGGTGTAGCCCACTCGCTCCAGTCTACCTTGGACAGTACACCTGAACGTTCCAGACTCTGCAGCTGTGCTTCGACGGCTGGGCGGATCGCATATGGTACCGGTCTGGCCTTAAAAAATGTTGGGCTTGCGTTTTCTTCAATTTTAATCGTCGCTGTCATGCCTTTTACTGTTCCGAGTCCTTGCTGGAACACTTCTTTTGCGTCAGTTAGGATCTTTGCCAGTCGCCCAGGTGTGACGTCGTCATCCTTTTTGTCAGCCACAGTCAGTGCCTGTATGGAATGCCAATCCAGTTGTATTTTCCGGATCCATTCACGTCCCAGTAATGGTGGTCCTCCATCTTGCAATACATACAGGTCTAGTTTTGGTGTTTCCTTACCATTATATATAATGGTCACCCTTATTTTTCCTTTGGGGTAGACTTTTTGCCCCGTGTACGTCTTCAAAATAATTTTTGTGTCTCTCCAGGGTATGTGTGAGAATAGCCGCTCGTAGTCCCGTCGGTTTATGACTGTTAGGGCTGATCCTGTGTCCAATTCCATCTTTACCTGGACTCCTGCTATCTTGAGAGTGACCCAAATGGTTCGGTGATCCTCCGTTGTGATCACATTATGTAGTTTCAGACAACTCAGTTCCCTGCTTTCGGAGTCGTTATCACTCTTTTGTTCATCTGAACTATTCTCCGTCATCTTATGTACCTTCTTGTACTTTCCTTTTGGTAGGTTTCTTATTGCTGGTTTTCTTTCCCGACCTGCAGACTCGTGCTATGTGTCCTACTTTTCCACACTCTCTGCACACTTTGTCTTTGAACCAGCAATCATTCTGGTCGTGTGTTGTTCTGCCGCAGCGATAGCACTTCTCTGTTCCATATGACATTTCGTTTGTGCCATATTCTTGTGGTCTCTGTTGTATCCCTGCAGCGCCCCGTGCTGCTGCTTCATATGATACCGCAATGCTGAAAGCCTTTTCCAGCGTAAGGTCCTTTTCAGATAAAAGCCGTTTCTGGGTCCTTCACTTTGAAGGCCACACACAAACTTGTTCCTTAAGGTATCTGCCAGTCCCGCTCCAAACTGGCAGTGTTTCGATAGTTTGCGCAGTTCTGTTAAATAACCAGCATTGCTTTCATCCTTATGCTGGTTCCGTTTGTGAAACTTGAATCTTTCTGCTATCCGCAGCGGTGTGGGGTTTAAATGTTCCTTTAGTATCGTTACTATGTCTTCAAAACTCTTTTTTCCATTGGCTTCGTTGGGGTTACTAGATTTCGTAATAAACCATACGTCTTTGCACCCATTAAATTTAACAATACTGACGCTTTCTTGTCACCTGACACCTCATTTGCCTTGCAGTATACCTCTATTCGTTCGACATATGTAGTCCAATCTTCGACTTCATTGTCAAATGCGGTGATACTGCCACTCTTCGGCATTTTGGGTGTGGTTTAAAATGGCGTCTCCCACGCTTTCCTTCCTCCCCCGCTGCTGCCAACGCTGCTCCCGGCGGTTCTCGTGGCAATGGCAGCGCCCTGTAGGTTTCGCGCGCTTCTCCTGCGCTGCTGCCAATGCCGCTCTCGGCGGTCCTCGTGGCAATGGCGGCGCCTCGCGGGTTTCTGCGCGCCTCTCTCTCCCTCTCTTCGACGCTGCTCGGCCCCTGAACACAGGCTGCGCCCTGTGCGATCTGCTCTCTCTCTCTCTCTCTCTCTCTCTCTCCCCCCCGTCGATGCTGCTCGGCCCTTTGCTGTGCCGCTCGGTCGGGCTCTAGCCCGCCGCTGTCCGGGAAGGGTCTGCGCACTACCTGTTGCCAGCCCACCTCGACTGGAAAGCCAAGCCTGGCTCTCGACAGCCTCCCCCGCAATTCTCGAGTCTCTGCTGGATGACTGGGCGGTTGCCCGTGGTCGACGCCCAAGTCTCTGGCCTTGACCTCCAATCCACTGATCTCCAGGAACGAATCCCCGGGAGGTGATGCAGAGTAGCAGGTAGGTTCGAACTTGCCTTGTCGCCAATGTTGTGTCCGTGTATAATAAGACACAGACTGCAGGAGAACGGTACAACAGGTGTTTACTCAACGTGGCTCACACGGGAACTGATCTGTACAGATTACTACTCCGTGCTATATACACAGGTGTGGTCACTGCCGGTACTGCAGTATACATGAGCTGTAAAAGATAGTTCCCCCCCTTAAAGGTATATACATTACAGGAGGGCCAAGACCCATAGTGTAGGACTCCAACAAGTTGAGAGAAGACAAGGCCATTCAAGTATTGATTAGATGATGACAAGCTTGCGTTTTAAAAGCCTGCAGTAATTTTGAAGTGTTGTCACTGTTGTAATGTAGGAAACGTGGCAGACAATTTGCGCTCCGCAAGCTCCCTCAAACAGCAATGTGATAATGACCAGATAATTTTTTTTATGATGATGTTGATTGAGATATAAATATTGGCCAGGACACCAGGGATAACACCCCTGCTCTTCGAAATAGTGCCGTGGGATCTTTTACGTCCACCTGAGAGAGCAGACGGGGACTTAGCTTAATGTCTCATCTGAAAGATGGCACCTCCGACAGTGCAGCACTCCCTCAGTACTGCACTGGTGAGAAGTGCAAGAAGAGAAAATGTGATGAATCTTGATTTCAACATAGCGACTAGCAGACACCCATAGAAGTAAGACGATATTTTTTAGTACTGTAAAGAAGGTATTTTAAGAAGTATGCCTGAGTTCTGATACTAACTTGTGCGAGAAGGCCAAGGTGAAATATATAATTCAAAAAAGGGCTTATAAACCAGCACTTGCGTAGGTGAGTGGCAAATGTTATTCAGCACTGAAAAACATGCTAGAAATAATGAGGGAAAAGTTTGTGGCTGCCACTGCTGTTAATAGTCGCTGAAAATGGACACCGCGCTACCTGAGAAAAATTTGCACTGGGGACTAAAGATTTTTAGCTCCATGTTGACTTACTGTGTAATGGCCCCTTGGTGGTGTTAGTGCAGGCATTGAAGTCAAAGTTCCTGTCCTAAAGTGGCCTTCCAGCTTCTGACAGCCGCTGGGAGCGAGACTGCAGCATTCGCAAGGAATTGTCGGCAATTAAAAGGGCTATGAATTAAAGGGGCAATGTGTTCAGAACTATTAAAAATTGAAATGACGTGAAAAAATGCAGTTTTCAGCCCTCGCTGCCTTTATTAAAAAAAAATTTTAAAAAAAAATTAGCATTAAAAAGTAGTCCCAAATGGGAGTCTTCAGCACTTAAAGCTGAATTCCCTTTATGAACCTCAAAAATGGGAAAGTGCTTCAGCACTAACCTACATGGTTCAGCAAGCAGGGAAGGGGCACCCAGGGTCTTGCACGCAGCACTCCAGCTTTGTGCAGGGGGTCCACACTGCAAGAGAGATCCTCTACCCACAGGGGCCAGGAGGCCCTCCAGAAAGAATGATGTGGGACCAGATCACCGAGGACGCCACTCGCAGCAGTGTCACCCCCACCATCAGGCTCCAGTGCCCAAAGAAGCTTCATGACCTCAGACCACTGGTCAAGGTCAGTGAATGCATCTTCAAAAGCCGTCTCCTAACAACTGAATCACTAGCGCCTCACACCGCTCAATGCACAACTCCCCTGCCACCCCCCCCCCCACACAATCACTCACCTACCAACAATCTGTACCAAGCAGGAGGCACATCTCCCATTCCTAGCCTCACCTCACCCCTGGAGGAGACGGTGCAGGCCATTCTTGGCAGGGGCATGGCTGAGCCCTTGGCCAGCGGCGGGGCTGAAAGGATACAAGATGCTGGTATCTTCATACGTTATCCTCCTTCTGGCATGCACCACTTGCTTTCCCATCCTCCCCTCATCACAGTTCCACCCATGTGCCTTCCTCATTTCACACACCCAAGAAATGCAGCCTGCCCAGCCAGTGGTTGGCAAAGAAGAGGGAGAGGATAGTGAAAAAGAAGAAACACCATCACTTGATTTGACACACTCCGCCACCAGCTCCTCAAGGTCGACCAGCAAGGCCATTTGCAATGTCCCCCAATGAAAGTCAGCAGCCTTCCACCAGCCATGCTGCAGCCACTGGGGTAGCACTGCGTGACATCAGTAGGATAGGCAAAGGCACACACACGACAGTCACTAAGAAAATGCATAAGGGTGATGAGTTGATTTCTTCGTCATATTACATGGCTAGATTTATAAAGTTGGATTGGAAAGTTTGCTTTGTGGTGGCTTTTATTTCAACATCGTAGCCAAGTGGACGCTGTGATGGTCAGTAACAGAGGGAAGGTAAGGTGTGGGACTAATGTTGAAAGGGCAATTGGGGTGGTGGTCACTGGGACCGCAGGCAGATGATTCCACCACATATCCCTGCCAAGAAAGAGGCTGTTTGGGTTGCATCCTTCCTTCTGCTTCCTCCTCTTCTGCATCTTCCTCTTCCCTCTGCAAATGGATGCTGTAAATCTGAAATGACAGCATAAAATGCTGGAAAACTCAGCAGGTCAGGCAGCAACTTGACCTGAGACATGAACTCTCTTTCTCTCTCCACAGATGTTGCCTGACCTGCTGAGTATTTGCAGCATTTTCTATCTTCTCAGATGCCTTTGTTTATGATCCAAGGCCTTGCAAGTATCCAAAGGCACTCCCTACACACTTTATTTAAAAAAAAAAAAACTTTTAACATCTATTGCAACATGCCACTATTTCAGTAAAATCAAAAAAAAACAATCCAAAAGCTTAAATGCAAACTTACCTGAAAGATGTGTTTGTCCTTTTAAGAGGTGCTGACAGTGCCTCCGTGAGTCTGCTTGCATGCTGGGTTTACCTAGTGTGCTTCGGACCCAGCACTGAACTCAACGCTAGGGTCGAAGTTCGCCGTGGCGACGTTATTCGTTGTTGCATGGCGACTGACTTCACTCCTCCGCCATTTTTCTTTGCAGAGCGGTGGTACTTAACGGCAGCGCTACCGGGCCTAGGAAAATAGAGGACACCACGGGACCCACCACCAGCTGGCGAAAGAGGCTGCCCTCGTTTCTCCACTTTTTGCTGGTAACAGGTGGCATTAAGCCCTCAAATTTTCAGCCCAGTAACTTTGTGCTCAATGAGGGGTACAGTCATACAGGCAAAGAATCAGAGAGGCTTTCATCTAATAGCTTATGCATCAGTGAAAAGGCCTGCATAACATGAAGCAGCGATTGTCAATGAAAAATTAAAATGTGTCATCAGATACATAGACTGCAAGCCTAAAGAAGCACCTTCAGTTCTACCCAGAGTGTTAGTGGAAAGCAATTAGTTTATTGTATCTAGTTCTGGGCATTGCACAAACAAAAAGACCTAGGATAAGTGAAAAAAGGTACAGCCGAATAATAGGCAAGAGAGTGAAACTAGGGCATGAGTCATGCCTGGTTTGTTTCATTAGAAAAGACTGAGGAAGATATGATTCGAATGTTTAAAGACATGAAGGGAATTGATGGTGTAAAGTGAGGTGTATATATTGTAGAGCCAGGGTCACGACTAAGATTGACGAACCAGACATGACGCACAAGCTTTTTGTCTTCCTACATTGAGTTATAAACTTCTGGGAATCAGCTACTGGCAAGCTTGGTGAAGGTAGAAGTAAATGGACAACTTCCTGACTAGGATGAGAGTGGAAACATACAGAATTTCCTCGGAGCTGCACCTGCTCCATGGCTGCAACTTCACTGGATGTGCGGTGGAAACCCTATCGACGTGCACGGATTGGGAAGGATGGCGGGGGACTCTGCCACACTTCCAGCAAAGTTACGCAAGCCAAGCGGGACCAGCTCCAAGGAAATTGCCGGCCATATTAACTTAGTACAGAACTGGAGCAGGAAATAGGCCAGAAATGGCCTCAATGCAGTCTTTGAATTTACGTAGCTATACTGTTTATTGCGTTATAAACCCTGGGCGCCCCGTTACTATAGGTATATATTTCACTGTCCTTAGCTGTGGCCTTATACCAGGAAAAAGATGTGGGAGGTCTCAGATTGCGGCTCCATATTCCGATGAAGCCCCTGCCTGCTTTAAGTGGGGACGTGCACTGCCTGCTCCCCACCCAGCTGGAAATATATGCCATGCACTACATGGCTGGAGTTCCAGCTTTTATGGGTCTCTGCTCATTTCCCTTCACCGACATGCTCCTGAGGCAGGCACAAATGCAACGTTCTAATATAGAAAATTGGCTCCAGAAATTTACAAACTTAAATTCAGGAAATATGGGGGTAAATTTTCAACTTGAAGCTGGGGCATAAAAGACATTGCAATCAGCCGCCTATTATAGAAACTGCCCGATTTTCATTTCCATTGAGATGGGTGGTCAAACCGCAATGCCAGGTTTACACCTGGGTGGCAGGTTAAAAATCTACCCATTGTATCTTGTGTATGAAATGCACACTGGAGATATAGGAAGCCACGTAATCTTAGATAGGTCTCTATAATATATTAATAGCGTAGCGTGCATGCACATCATGCAAGCATCACACTTGCTTCCGCTTGCCCTTACTTCCTGTCACGATAGCCGTACTATTCAGATATCACACTTCAAATGTCACGCTTTAGCATATCCTCTGACTCACTGTGACCAACGCTAGGGGAGCTCTGCAATTTATATGTGTATAAATAAAGGGAGCACGGTGACTTAGGTATTTTACACGGAGGATGCTGTACCAAACAGTGCTCAGTAAAATTGACAAAACATTATCATCGTCTGCCATCAGTACATTACATATTTGAAATGTTCACATCAATCTTTTAATGTATTAAGTTTGTCATGAACTGAATAGAATAATGTAAACTTGTTATTTATTTAAAGCATTTACAATAGCAGCAGAGAGTTAGTGAATTGTTTGTGAACAGTAGGTATTATAATTTTACTCTTACCTACATTTCGAGGCTAACACCTGTGCCATACATTATTTTAACTGTGGAGAATTTCTCCTCCTCAATTATTTGCTACTTATCCATTGCAACCCACAAAGCAAATGCCAGCTGGCAAAATGATGATTCATTAACTAAACAAATGGGAGTAGTGCTCATAGCTGACAATAATTCCATTTACCAGTAATGTAGTAAATAAGAATGAAAATTTAAATAACAGTTGTGCATTGCATTTGAGCGATATTAAAGCAGTGTAATTCTGGGGCAGTGAGGCAAGAAAATAAGTGATAATGTTTTTACATTTTCTTTTCCTTGTCCCATAAGAATGTAGTTACACTTTTTTAGCGATGCAAGTACGGCACTATTAAAACAAAAAATAACTGACCTGAAAGTCCTTGCGAGCAAATCTCGGCAGTTACACCCAGGGTGGTGCCCAGCGGTCTCCTCCTGTGCTGAGTTTGCAGGGTCAGTGATGTAGTGATCAATAGCATGTCATTCTATAGTGGACACTAGGTGGAGCCGGAGAGCTGTATGTATAAGACTACACTACCCAGCTATATATTATATTAAGACTACATTACCCATGAGGCTAGGCTACCCACAAGGCAGCAGTCAAGATGGAAGCCTCTACAAGATGCTGTACAAGTCCACATGTGCTCAATAAAAGTAGCTAGCAAAAGCTAGCTGTGTTCATAAGAGTGTCTATTTATTAATGAACATAACAAGTGACAGGGTGCCTAATTTGCATAGGGTGGGGGGGGGGGCGTGAGCAAGCACCATTGTGGACTGCACCTCCAGCACCCACCTGCCCTGTGCAGCTGGAAAACCTTGCGTCTGTCTACCATGGGTGTGGGGTTCCCCAAGGCCCTCTCCTCCCATTCCCCCCCCCCCCCGCCCCTCCACCAGACCACAGCAATAACCAAGACCTTTCTTTTTAATTGACCACTTTCTTCAAAGGTCTGGGCCTTCTGCCTGAACTGTAGGACTACCTCCGCCTACCTGGAGGCCTGTAGGCCTTACCTCACAAGGCATCCAGTAATACGCCAGCTACTGAATGAACCAAGGCAGTGGGAACTACCGGCGTGGCAGTGCCGGCCAATCCAGTAGACGGCGGAGATCTGCCACAACCGGGTCCCAGGCATTGCCGCCGATCTCCAGCTGGAGTTGCGGCAGGAAACCGGCGGAACCCCAGCGGATCATTGCAGCCAACGTTACAAAGGAGATTGTTTTTAAAAATAAAAAAAATTAAAAAATTCAAGTCAAAAAGAAAATTCGCGGCAAAGCAGATTACTTGTGTGATATGCAAACATTTCTTAGAAATGCTACAACATTGTAGATGCTCTTTTATCAACCTTTTAGGATTTTAGCTTGAAACGCTTTTTTTGCCGCATCATGCAAAATGGTGAACACGCTGCAGACTTTGCAGGCTGAGTGATAGCTGAGCCAGACTGCACAAACAGCAAACGCAGCATCGGAAATCGCCCATATCTTAAAATGCAGCACAAACTATCCAGAAGAGCCTATTGAAAATATGAGAAATGTCATAGGTTACAGCCTGTCTTCCTAAGATGACTGTATCACAATTAGAGCAGAGCGTGTGGATGAATTCACATTCAGTTTGTGATTCTGACCACTCGAATTCAGTTTGAGAAGGCGTGAAAGTGAGCAAGGCCTCCACACACTGCCAGGGAACTTGGACACGTACGTCCATTAAATTACCACCGATCTCTGACTGATAGAATCACTCAGCACAGAAGGAGGCCATTTGACCTGTCATGCCCTCTCTGAAAGAGCTACCAATTAGTCCCACTCCACTGCTCTTTCCCCATAGCCCTGCAAATATTTCCTTCTTAAGTATCCTATTTTTTGAAAGCTGTTATTGAATCTGCTTCCACCATTGTTTCAGGCAGTGCATTCCAGATCATAACAACTCGCTAAGTAAAAAAATTCTCATCTTCCCCCTGGATTTTTTGCCAATTATTTTAAATCTGTGTCGTCAGGTTACTGACCCTCCTGCCAGTGGAAACAGTTTCTCCTTATCTACTCTATCAAAACCCCTCATAATTTGAACGCCTCTATTAAATCGCCCTTTAATCTTCTCTGCTATAAGGAGAACAATCCCAGCTTCTCTAATCTCTCCAGATAACTGAAACTCCTCATCCCTGGTACCATTCTAGTAAATCTCCTCTGCACCCTCTCCAAGGTC